>NC_082651.1:15668274-15973919 GCF_028023285.1 Balaenoptera ricei | reverse complement strand
TATGGCTGAGTTCATAGCTTCTTAAGTGTCCTTTTGCCTGCAGGTCTCAGGAATCATGTGGCCTTTGAAGTCTGTGGCCAGCTCCAACCCTGGACTCTCTTCCCAGTTCCCCCAGCCCCATGGCCTCCAAAGATGCAAGTTCATGGCCTTCATTTTTCCTTTGTGCCAACAGCCAGGACATCACCAAAATGATAACCACAGGAAAGTTACAGTGTCCTAGAAGGATCTTATATTCATGATCCTCGTCTGCGTTCCCTCATTCCCTGGTCTAAACAGAGTCAGACACCAGGCCCTGCCCTTTCTTTTTGCCTCAACACTTCTCAGAAGTCAGAGGTCCAAAATTCACCCGGGTAACAGAGCACCGGGAAGTTATGGGTTCCCTAAGGAAACCAGTGATCACTGATGTTTCTAATTCCATCACAGGAAAGGAGGGTCAGGACCCAATCCTAGATGAGGTACAGGAAGCTCAGTGGTTAGTGCACAGCCTGTGGGTTGTGCAAACCTTGGATTGAATTCCACCTCCAACACTTACTAATTGTATGACTTTGGGAAAGTCACTCCATTTCTCAGAGTCTCAGTGCTCTGGACTGAATTGTGTCTCCCTCTAAATTCATATGTTGAAGCCCTAGCCCCCAGTGTGACTATATTTGGAGATGGGGCCTTTAGGAAGGTAATTAAGGTTAAATGAAGTCATAAGGGTGGGGCCCTGATTCAATAGGACTGGTGTCCTTATTAGAAGAGATCAGAAATCTCTCTCTCTCCAGAATTCTCTCTCTCCCTGCATGCACAGAAGAAAGGCCATATGAGGACACAGCAAGATGCTGACCATCTGCAAGCCAGCAAGAGAGCTCTCGCCAGAAACCAGCCCTGACAGCACCTTGATTTTGGACTTCTAGCCTCCAGAGCAGTGAGAGAATAAATTTCTGTTGTTTAAGCCACGCAGCCTGTGGTGCTCTGTGATGGCAGCCCGAGCTGACTAATACACTCATTCTCCTCATCTGCAAAGCAGGGATAAAATTAGGACCTGCATCATGAAGCTATTGTGAGAATCCAGTGAGGAAATTCATGTGTAATGCCTGCCTGTTTAACTTTCCTACAGCACCTTCGGCACCTGGAACAGTGCCTGGGGTATAGTGGATATTCAGTAGCTACCTACTGAATGAATAACTACATCCACCAAGAAAGGAAGCTGTCAAACTAAATATAAGTGTGTATTTCTGAGCTTTTCACTAACCTCCATCTCCTTGATCATTGATCATCACTCACCAGCAAATGACAGCAGGCACAAAGGATCTAAGAGAAGTGTCTGCAGGGATGGTCTCCTGGTTTTAATTGGATCTGCCATTAATACCCTGTCTTCTGTGAACTGGTAAAGGGTCTTGGTCTGGCTGATTCTGAGTAGAGTCTGAGTCTCTGGGAGGAGGCGACATTGACCAGGAAGCTTTTGGGCCCTTGGTCCAGCCTTGCGGGCCTGGGCATTGGAGGAGGGAGCTCTTCCTCCCGTGGGGCAGGGGGCAGGAGATGCAGCTGTGGGATGCAGTCGTGGGGGAGCTAGGGCTGGGCCCTGGGAGTGGCATGGACGAAGTTGGTCTGGGGCTGGAGGCCACAGCAGGCCCACCTTCCTGGTGCTTGCACGATGCAAATGATGGGAACAATAGGGCCCCTGTCCCCAGGCCATTTGTGGCAGAACCTGGACCCTGGGGAGGCATAGCTCCTTTACCTTGGCCATGGTGAGACTTGGTTCTGGGGCAGCCCCAGGCGCACAGACTTGTCCACCCCTGGGGCCCAGGACTCCGGGCAGGGAGAGACATCCCACCTGCACTGACCACCCCCTTATTCTCCTCCCTGACTCTAGGACAAGCTCAGCAGGAGCAAGGCCAGGTGAGTCCGTGGGCTCCTCTCTTTCCTCTGCCCTCCTCTCTTGTTTCCACCTTGCTGTCCCTTTCCTGGGCACAGGCATCCTTAGAGCGGTGCTGGTTCTGCCTGGGCCTTCCATGCCCAGTGAGACCATTCATGCACCTCCACCCCCTGGGAACGCTAGGGCTCCCCCACTGCCAGCTTCCCACAGGCACTAGCTCTGCCCCCAGACTCTTCCTCCTGCTGCCCTGGTCCCAGGCTGCCATCACACAACTCCAGGGGACGCCATTCATACCGTCATGGATATGAATGTCCCAGGGTTGTGCATGGTCTGGCTGACACAAATGCAGGGCCCCTTGGGCAGAGCTGACTGGAGTCTGATTGCAGGTTGGGGCCACCCCTTCCACCCCCAAGATGTGCAGGTAAGTGACCAACCCCCAGATGCGTAGGAGCCCCTGCAAGTCGAGTCTCCCCTGAGGCCTCTGGACACCTCCTGCCCATTATAGTCCGGTGCTGCTAAGTCACTGGGGCCTAGCTCTTCCACCTGTCTTGGTCAGAATTAGGGATGCATGGGGTAGGGGATTGGCATAGGTGGAACAGGCTGTGAGACCCCCTTATCTCCAAAACGCCTCACTGGTCTTGCTGCAGTGTTGGAAAGGCCCATCATGAATGGTTCCTTTGAGGCCACTGTAAGAGTGCAGATGGGTTATGATATTTTGGAGAGAGAGTAAGTCATTGTGCTAGAGAGGGACTGGGCCACGAGGAGATGAGGACAGTCTCACCAGTCTCCCATCCAGACTCCCCAGCTTGGAGAAAAGATGACCCCTGCCCATCTCCTCTGTCTGCCCCAGGGACCTGGAGACGCAGGGTAAGTTCAGCTGCGGAGCCGGAGCCGGAGCCGGGGTCGGGGGTGGGGGGAGGCAGCGGCCACCACTGCTCCTGCATCTCTTCCATCCTCCCTGTGCTCAGCATCCCCTCCCAGAAGCCCAGGAGGAGGAGGAAGAAGAGGAGGATAAATATGAGCTGCCCCCCTGTGAGGCTCTGCTCCGCCACCTAGCCCCCGCCCACCTTCCTGGCACTGAGGAGGACTCTTTGTACTTGGGTGAGGGCTGGGAAGTTGAGGCAGGGAGGTTGGGTGGTCAGGCAGGACAGGAGGGTCCCCACAAGGGAAGAGGGCCCAGGCCTTGCCCCGTCTCCCTCTGTCTGGCCTGGGGCAGCGAGGGGAGGGCTCAGCTGGCAGTCACTGAGGCCTCTTGGCTGGGCAGAGAGAGAGGGATGGAGGGAGGGAGGGAGGGAGGGAGGAGGGGAGAAGGGAAGGAGGATGAGTGGGAAGGGGAGAGGAGCCTGGAGGGGCAGTGTAACCAAGGCAACAGTGGGAAAGCAGGAGGCCTGACAGGGTCCCTGGGGCCTGGCGCTCCCCCTCTGAGATCCTAGCACATCTCGGAGCAAGGGTAGGGATGCCAGGAGAGCCCTGGCTGCTGCTGGCATCCCACCCCGACAGCTCCCAGGCTCGGCCAGGTGGGGGCAGGGAAGCTGGCCGCCTCCAGTTGCCATGGAGACGGGGCTGTCGGGAAGCCAGAGAGCACAGAGGAGAGTGAGGGAGGGAGGAGGGAACAGAGGCTGGGTGGGGGGCAGGAGGAAATTTGGAACCTACGTGGGAGGAGCCCACCGGGTCACAATGCTCAGGGGTCTTTGCCAGATCACTCTGGCCCCCTGGGCCCTCCCATGTCACCACCACCACCGCCACCACCGCCACCGCAGCCCCAGCCCGAGGTGATGAACAGCCTCCCCACCTGCCCCACCCCAGGCTACCATTTCCCAGTGAGTAAATCTAAGAGGCATCTCATTTGCAAGATCCCCCCACGTCTGCATGCAAGAGGCCCCTGAAAAATTAGCTGCGTCAGAAGCCAGAGCCCCGTTAACAGTCGCTCCTCCCACCTGCCTGGCCTGGTCCATGCACCCTCCCCATCAGCATCACCCAAGACTCACCCTTCTCGCCTGAGCCAGGAGAGGAGAGCGGGGGTGGGGGGGTGAGGGGGGGTTGAAGCTCCGCTGCCCCTCCCGGGCCCTAAAGCCTGTGGAGCCCTCCCTGCCTACAGAGGGAAGAAATCCCTCACTCAGCTGCGGGTCGCTGCCAGCTCTCAGCCCTGCCAGGATCCCGTTTGTGAGCTTTGAGAGCTACCACTTTCATCATATATTTTATTGGAATAAAAAGAAAAACTGGGAGAGATTCACAACAAAGAAAGAGCCACAGAATAGAGGCAAAGAGGAGACTCGCCTCCTTTGCACATTAACGCTTGTCTTGTAGTGTTTTTCAAGCTGCACAGATATACATAGTCCCTTTGCCTCCCACCCCGGCCAGCCTTGACCTCCCAATGCCGCAGCTCCCCTCCATAGCCCCCCACCCGATTTCCCCTCACGCCACCGCATTGTGCCCACAGCCCAAGGCAGCGTGGAGCCCGCCGGAGGCCACAAAGCAGAGCTGGCCCTTTGGGAGGCGAGGTAATGGGGATGTCCTATCTCCTTCCGAGGCCCACCTACTCCCCACCCCGAGAAGGGGAATCCTGACCTCCACGAGGTCGGGGCCAGGGGGAAGTTGAGCTGGCCTTACATTGATCTCATGCTTTGCCCGGTCGCTGCATCCGCCACAGCTGTTCCTCATTTTTACCTGCCAATCCCCGCTGAGGCAGGCAGTTCGGGAGGAGACTGAGGCCCTGAGACACTTAATGCTTTGCCTGAGGTCACAGAGTCCCTGACTCCGGGGCCCTTCTGCACCTGCTGAGGTCTCTGGGACAGGCGGGGGGCATCCCGGGGATGTGAAGTAAGGAGATCGGGGGTGAGGATGGCTTTCTCCTGGGACTTCAAAGCTGGCTCTGAGGATCCCCTCAGAGAAGTTCCAAGGATACACCACTCTTCCAGACTAAGTTTCACTGAATTTCTTTCTCCCTGCTGCTGCTGCCTGCTGGTGGGTCTCTCCTTTTCCTCCCAGAGCTGGGTGCACCAGACCGGGCGGTGAGTGGCCCCTCACTCGAGGATTCTGGCTAGGAAGTTGTTGTTGTTGGTGGTGGTGATGGGTGAGCTGGGAGGGCCAGGAAATATCCCTAAATCCAGGGAAAAGGCCCGTAGCCGAGGCTCTCCGCCTCTGCCACAGGCCCTGGCAGGGCATCAGCCAGTGTCCTTCTGGGGAGGGCCTCGCCCAGAGCTCCCCTTGGGTGCTCACGCTGTCTGAGCACAGGACGGGGGAGGTGCTCATGGGCGCCCCCTTCCGGGCAAAGGAGCACTTTC
This sequence comes from Balaenoptera ricei, assembly GCF_028023285.1. Lineage (NCBI taxonomy): Eukaryota > Metazoa > Chordata > Mammalia > Artiodactyla > Balaenopteridae > Balaenoptera > Balaenoptera ricei. The sequence continues at coordinate 15,968,777 of NC_082651.1, read as the reverse complement.
AATCATTCCAGGTCCACTTTGTGGGCGGCGGGGGGGGCGGGGGGGGAGGTGCCAGTAGCTCCCCCAAGTGATGGCTTCGTCCTCCCTCCCGCTCACTGGTCAAACCCTGGGTCCCATACGCCCCTGCCTACCTTAGGTGCCGGGCCCAGCAAAGAAGCCCGAGGAGGACATATACCTAGATTGTGAGCCCGGTCCAGGTGAACCCCTCCCTCCCTCCGTCCACCCCGCCCCGCCCCGCCCTGCCCTGAGGCCCTCTGCTGCCCACCGGCAGCACGATGCAGTCTCCTGGCTCCATCTCCTGCCCTCGTCCTCTCTCAGCACCCCTACCATCACACATCTGCCTTCAGACACCCACATGGACGCCTCTGGTCTGGGCTGCCCCACACGGTGCCTGCCAAGGAGGGGACCCCCTTAGAGCAAGGGCTTGGGGGGAGCTTCCCAGCTGTTGCAGCCAGGACAGCGCTCTGCCTGGTTGGAAGGACTCCCCAAAAGTCAGGCTGCAGAGAAGCAGAGACCCCGCCGCTGTCCCCTGCCCCGCCCCGGTCACCCGGATTTCCCCGCTTGGGGCTCAGCTCGGCCTGCCCTCTCTGTTTTAGCCCCGGCCTTGCCTCAGACTCCGAGCTCCCCAGTCCTGAGGCCCCCAGTCCCTCTACCAAGGACATCAGTGGGGCCCAGGTGAGCGCCGCAGGTGCGTGCTGGGGGCCTGAAGGGCCTACCCAGGCTTCCCAGCCCAGACCCTGGGATCTCCGGGATTAGGTCACTGGACTTTTTCCTTTGAAGGAGGTAAAGCCCCTGAGCTCTGTTTCCCAATTCGCTCCCCACAGGCCCACCACGGCCCCCCAGGAAGCTCGGAATGTAAGAGGCTGGGGGTTCGGGGTGGTGGTGGGCTGAGCTGGGAGGGAGAGAGGGAGGCTCAGGGTAGGACTTCCGGCCCAAAGGAGCAGGCCTGCAGGGCCAAGCTCTTCTGACCCAACATCCTGTGTGCCAGGGAGCGTCGAATGCCACCTCTAAAGGTGAGTACCGCCATTGTCAGCATGAACCCAAGCCCTCCGGCAGGGCCTCCCCTGCGGGCCTCAGACTGCCTCCCAGACCCCTGCACCCCGCTTCGCTGAGGGGGTCCCTGCAGCTCTGACTCCAGCGGAGAGCAGGTCTCAGAGGACGCCCTGGGCATTCTCCAGGGTCTGCACCAAATCAGGAAGCTCCCAACCTGTACCTTAAAATCACTCCTCACTTGGAGGTCACGCGTGGCCTAGCCGGTGGGTCCTACCAGAGCCCTGGGGCGGGGGAGTGAAGCACTGGGTGTCCCGCTTTGGGCTTCAGGCCTTTGCACACCCTCTGTGACCTCCCTAACCTTCGCAGCTGGGCCCCGAAGCCTCCTTGGCCTAATCCCCTCTCAGCCCCAGGGTTATAATCTGCTTCTTCCGGCAGGAAGGAGAGCCTCTCTTTGCTCTGTAGCTGCCACCCAGAATGCCCCAGCTGCCGAGGTGAGGAGGGGCTGGGAGAGGGCTGGTGGGGGAGGCCCACGGGAGCAGAGCCCGAGTCCCCACCCAGGAGCCCTCTCGGGTGGGTGTCCACCACTGAACACGTGTGTGCAGCTCCAGGCGCGGACGCGTCTTTGTTCTGCTCGAGTGGCCACGAGCACGAATAACTGCAACCTGGGGGCTCTCTGCTTCCCACCCCCGATCCGGTGCCCTGGCACATCGCTGAGCCGCTGTGTATGTACAGGAAGGTGATCTGCTGGGCCAGCCTTGGTACTCAGGGAACTGTGACCGCCACGCTGTTGAGAGTGCCCTGCTCCGATGCCAAAAGGTGGGGCACCTCAGGCCCCCTGCGCCTTCTCGGGAAACCGTTTCTGCCCAGGGGCTGAGGCTGGCTGAGCGGGCAGGAGCAGCCGGGCGGGGGTCGGAGTCAGGGCTGTAGCTGGAAGGTGAGGTTGACGAATGGGCTCTGCTACCCAGGACGGGGCCTACACCGTGCGCCCCAGCTCAGGCCCTCGTGGTTCTCAGCCCTTCACCCTGGCAGTACTTCTCCACGGCCGGGTCTTCAACATTCCCATCCGCGGGCTGGATGGCGGGCGCCACTACGCCCTGGGCCGGGAAGGCAGGAACCACGAGGAGGTGGGTACTGGAAGAGGTAGGGGTCTAAAGGGCAAGGCACAGCAGAGCAGCCCCTGGGCCCAGCCGGGAACACTGCCCTGGGGAAGACCCCCCATTTTTGTCTTTTTCTGGAGTGGGTGGAAATCTCAGTGGCCAGCGCCCAGAACTCCTTCCCAGAAGCCTGCACTTTGAGAAGAGGCCCCCTCTGCTCTGGGGGAGACACCCCCTCGTGAAGGGCCCGGTCTGCATGGGGCCCAGGTGGGGGCATTTGTATGAACCCAGCTGGGAGGAGGGCAGGGCCCAGGTAGTCCAGGTTCGTGTCTGTACCAAGGACTCAACTTTGCACCCAGCACTTGCTAGGCTGCAAACTAGAGACAGTCACCACTCAGCTCCCCACACTGGAGGACCCGGGCAGAGGCCTCAAAGTTATTTCATCTGGCCTGGGAAATAGAAGTCTGGCCAACAACATGCGCATGGGTGCCATCACAGGAAAGGCCTGGAATTGGGCCGCAAAATGCAGTGGGGCTTCATGGGGCAAACAGGAAGGAAAATATTTAGAAAAATGTCAATAAGCTCCCTCGCCAGAGCCCCCCAGCTCCCTCAGGAAGTTTCTTCCTGCATGAGGCTCACTGATGCCCTGCTTCCCCGTCCAGCTCTTCTCCTCCGTGGCCGCCATGGTCCAGCACTACCTGCAGCACCCCCTACCGCTCGTGGACGGACACAGCGGCAGCCGGCAGCTCACCTGCCTGCTCTTCCCCACCAAGCCCTGACGCCACAGCGCACGTGCACCCCGGCCTCCGGTTCCATAGTTTGCTCCTTGGGCTGTCTCCCTCTCCTCTCCCAGGTCGCAGGGTTCCAGAATCAAACCTCAGTCATGTTCCCAAGCCACAAGTTTCCATAATCAAACCTCAGTCATGTTCCCAGGCCACAGGGTTCCAGAATCAAACCTCAGTCATGTTGCCAGGCCAGAGGGTTCCACCATCAAACCTCAGTCATGTTCCCAGGCCAAAGGTTTCGAGAATCAAACCTGAGTTATTTTCCCAGGCCACAGGGTTCCAGAATCAAGCCTCAGTCATTTTCCCAGGCCAGAGGGCTCCAGAATCAAACCTCAGTCATATTCTCAGGCGACAGGGTTCCAAAATCAAGCCTCAGTCATGTTGCCTGGCCACAGGGTTCCACAATCAAACCTCAGTCATGTTCCTAGGACACAGGGTTCCAGAATCAAACCTCAGTCATGTTCCCAGGGCACAGGGTTCCAGAATCAAGCCTCAGTCATTTTCCGAGCGCAGAGGTTTCCACAATCAAATCTCAGCCGTGCTCCCAGGCCACAGGGTTTGAGAATCAAACCTCAGTCATGTTCCCAGGCCACAGGGTTCCACAATCAAATTGATGTCATATTCCCAGGCCACAGGGTTCAGGAACCAAACCGATGTCATGTTCCCAGGCCACAAGATTCCAGAATTAAACCTCAGACATGTTCCCAGGTAACAGGGTTCCAGGATCAAACCTCCGTTATGTTCCCAGGATACAGCGTTCCACAATCAAACCTCAGTCATGATCCCAGGCCACAGTGTTCCACAATCAAATTGATGTCATGTTCCCAGGCCACAGGGTTCCACAATCAAACCTCAGTAATGTTTCCATGCCAGAGGGTTCCACAATCAAACCGATGTCATGTTCCCAGGCCACAGGGTTCGAGAATCAAATCGATGTCATGTTCCCGGGCACAGGGTTCCACAACCAAACCGATGTCATATTCCCAGGCCACAGGATTCCAGAATCAAGCCTCAGTCATTTTCCCAGGCCAGAGGGTTCCACAGTAAAACCTCAGTCATGTTCCCAGGCAACAGGGTTCCACAATCAAGGCTCAGTCGTGTTCCCAGGCCACAGGGTTCCAGAATCAAACCTCAGTCATGATCCCAGGCCAGAGGATTTCACAATCAAACCTCAGTCATGTTCCCAGGCCAGAGGGTTCCAGAATCAAATCTCAGTCATGTTCCCAGGCCACAGGATTCCACAATCAAACCGATGTTATGTTCCCACACCACAGGGTTCCAGAATCAACCCTCCAGCCCCTGCTCCCCCATCCCATGCCCCAGTCCCTGCAGGCCTCCCTGAGAGGCATGGGGAAGGGTCGCCCAGAGACAGAAAGGGTCCCTAAGATCCCACCCCATGCTCACCCAGAGCCTGGCACTGCCACTCCCTGCTGCACCTCCAAGACTGGGAAGCAGCGGACAGGCAGGGCCTCCATTCCCGGCCCCCAGACATGGCCTCCCAAGCTGCTCTGAATGAAGGCCTCCTCCGGGAAGCTGAGCCTCAGGGGGATAGTAAGGGCACTGCTTCTACACAAAGAGAATCCTCTCACATTTTGGAGGAGGCTTAACACGGGGCAGGCATCTGGAAGGAATTTGGTCGCCCTGAACATAGTTTGCTTTCAATAAATATTTGTTGAATGAATTCTTGAATTCCGTTGAGTGAAGCAGAGATGGCCTCCATGAGGCGCCCAGGTTCGCAAGTGCCCCAGGGCACAGCCTGGGCCCGGGCGCCGGAGCAGTGGTGGCCAGGCCAGGACAGAGGAGCCAGCCCCATTTCTGCCCCTGACTGGGGCCTTGGCCCTTAGGTGGTCTGTGGCGGCCGCCCCGGGTGGCTCAGTTTTGTTTCCTTCTGTTTGTGGGAGTCGGGGTGGGGGAGGAGAGAGGCTTGGTGCTGCTCGGCCACCCCATGAAACGACAAGAATGGAGTTCGGTACTTGACCACCATGCATTTACCGCACAGCGATCCATCGGGGAGAAAGGCGCCTGATTTTGCGCCCTTGGTGTTGTCTGGAGTAGGGGAGACAGGCGGACCCCCGTTAATATCTGGGTATTGAAAGCGCCAGGCCCCTATGGAAGGCTCCACGCGGAGTTCAGAGAAGACGGGAGGCCATCGGAGCAGAGCTGCGCGACCGGCGCGGCCGGGGAGGGAGGCTCCAGGGCTAGGGTCTCGGAGATAGGCCGCTGGCCCGCGGGCGGGCGGGGCAGGCGGGAGAGCGGAGGAGGGCGGCCCTGCGCGGGCTGGGCCGAGGGGCGGGGGCGTCCCCGGGCCCTGGAGCGGCGCCCGGAACACCCCGTGCCGGAAGCGCATGTGACCGTGACTCCGCAGAAGTCGCGAAACAAAGGGCGGCTCAGCGGCTGCCGGCTCTCGGGCTGGCACGGCGGGTTCGGACTCCTGCCCCTGGCCGGGGCCCCGGCTCTGCCCCGACAGACCCTGCGCGCCCAGGCCGGGCGGGGAGGCTCCCGATCCTCCCGAGGCCCTGGGCGCCGGGGAGGGAGCAAGGGAGCCCCGGGGAGGTGGTGAGGGAGGGTGGCCCCGAGGGCAAGCGGTGAAATGCAAACACGAGGCTGGGTGGACGCTATGGGGTCCAGGCTGGGCTGAGAGCGTTGATGGTTGCTTTCACCACTGCCGGCTCTGGCAAGTTACCCTCTCCCGACCTTCATTCCTGTAACAGAGGTGAAGATAATCGTCCCTGCCAGTTATCCTATAGTTGGGAAGCTTGAGTGAAGCGGTCCATGCGGAAGGTGAGGACAGTGCAGGGCCTAATGGGCTGCACTCTGGCCCTTCTTTCCCAAATGAACATGTATGTGAATTCCAGTCAACGAACTGCCACTTTCAGTGTTCATACAGCAGGGATGTAATTTCTGGCCAGGGCACCAGGAGGAGGAGCAGGATGGGCAGCTGGCACAGTGCGGGGTGAGGGTGGGCACTGCTGTGCACCGTATGTGGGGAGGGGATTAGCAGCAGGGGGCTGTACCAGAGCAGGCGGATAGGGCCCCAAGACAGCCTCCCTCTGCTCTGTTAGCCAGCCCTGGCTCCCTCTAGGCGGTGGGTAGGAGTGGCCACTCTGCACTTTCCCCAGGCTGACTCAGGTAGGAACTCAGGGCTGGAGAAGGTGGGGGGCCACCTTGGGGGGGGGCCTCAGGGTACATATGGAATTGATTGGAACCCTGCAGTTCTCCCCGCAACCCAGTACTAAACCAAACAGTTAATGATTAGGACAATAGTGTCATAGACTCAGTGTTGGATGCACATTCCTGAGTTGTTTTACAGATACTGTAACTGCCACCAGAGGAAGAATGCTAACTGTATGATGACCATATTGTAGCCATGACATAAGCTGCTCCATCTTGAGCAGTACTGAATCGATGGCTAGTACAATTCCAAGAACTGGCCTGAAGAGAACAGGATTAACATTAGTGCTCATAATAATCTATATCTTTGTGGGCATCAAAATGATTGTAGCTTGCTCTGCCCGTATATGTAAGCAGGCAAGTAAAATTGTCAGCAAAGAGATGCTACAGACCGGGCTGACATCTTCCATTTTGAGAATACTGTGCCCTCTGTCAGCATGAACAAGTTACAGAAGATAGACCGTCGCCCGTAGTCCCATAGAAATGGAATGATATTTGACAGTGGGGAATTGAAAGTAGCTCTTTTGTACCTTTCCTGTTTGCCCATTTCTGTTCCCCTCTAACCTTAAAAGAACCTAATTATAGGAATGAGATCACTAAGCAATTGAAACGAACTTCTCATCTCTCCTGAATGCACACCATGCCTTGTCTAATTTGTTGATTCTTTTTCTAAATTAAAAGAAGTAAGAATAAAGAATTAAGCAGTTAAAAAATGACTGTCTATCCGCAGTTGCCCCCTTAGCAATCCTGCAGGCAGATCACGCAGGCAAGATCACACCTGAAGAGTCAGCCAGTCTGCACTCAATGGAGAATGATGCAGAACCCAACCTCCTGCCTCGATGATTCACTGAGATTCTTCCCCCTCGTTTTTCCCTTTACAAAATGTCATGGCTGAGCAGAATCTTTAGAGTTGGTCTCTGGACATGAATCCGCCTTCTCCCCAGATTGCCTGCTTTTCTGATTAAAGTACCTTTCCTTTCTACTGACGCTTGCCTCTCAAATTACTGGCTTTTGAGCGGCGAGCCGCAGAACCTGAGTTTGGTAATACATACAGTCAGGCTTCTGCATTCCCCACCAGATGTGCAGATTTGACTTCTCTGGAGGAGCCCCCCACCCTAGAGCCTGTTTTTACCGAGTCCTGAATTTACCTAGCCCTGAAGCCACGTGGCCTGTGGGAGGTGAAGTAGAGGCCACAGCACAGAGCTCGGGAGTTAGTGGCTCAACAGGGACTCTGCTTAGTCCCAGCTGGGGGACTGACTTTAAGGGGACTAGTCTCATTCCTTCCCTCCCTGGGGAAAAAAGAGAGGAGTAGTCCAGGCAGTGGGGACAGTCTGTGATAAGGGACCCAGAGGGCCAAAAAGTACATGGTCTGGAGAGCAACTCAGCCTCACTAGTGCCTCCTCAGACTGCAGGTCTGTGCTTACGTGTCCCCTTCTCCAGGAAGCCTTCCCGGCTGCCCCAGCCTGGGCTCAGGCACTTAACACATCTGAGAGCAATTGCTTTTTCACTCCAAAGGACCAACTGCTACAACTGCCCACTATTGTGTATCCAGGGCCTGGAATACAGTAGGTGCCAAATATTTCTTGAAAGAGTCACTGAATAGGTCAAGTCTACCCTGGATCCCTCTAAAACTCATAGTGTTCCTTGATCAGGGCTTCCTTTGTAAGAGAAAAATCTAACCCAGTGCTTTCCAATAGAACGTTCTGTGATGATAGGAACATTCTATATCTGCATTGTTCAGTACAGTAGCCATTAGCCACAAGAGCACTTGAAATGTGACTAGTGTGACCAGGGAACTGAATTTTTAACAATAATGTCATTAATTTTCAATTAATTTACATTCAAATAGCCACACATAGTCACGGCTATACTGTTGTTGTCTCTTGCCTTCCTGAGTGTGACGGACAGGGGTAAGAGAGAAAGCTGGAGAAGTTGGTGGAAGGGGGCTGGGTCCAGAGGACACCAGGAGGCCTCCGTTATGAGCGTGAGCACAGGGGAACCATTGAGGCTCTGAGCCGGAGTGGGTGCAGGAGGGATGGTATTTTGGGAGGATCGCTCTAGGTGTGAAGTGCTGAGTGGGTGAGAGGGCAACACAGAGGCAGGGGGAAGAGTTAGGAGCTGCAGATATTTCTGTGATGCAGAGAGAGATGACACCCCTTGTTTTTCACCATGCCAGTCACCCTCCAAACACCCCCTTTTCCATTTCCCCTCACCCAGCAGGCTAGACTCTAGACAATTCTAAGCAGGGTCACCGACTGGGGGATCAAGCCTTGGAGAAATGCCATTTGATGAAGAAACTCATGGATTACCCAGAGTGCTTTGCTGGCTCCAATGGCCTGGAAGGGCCTATAGGGCAGGCGGGAGCCAAGAAGGTGTACAGCTGGGAAGGGCCTGAAAATGTGGCCACCCCCAGACAAGACCACACCTGTGGGGCTCAGAATGCGCTCCATGCAACCGGCCAGCAAGCTTTTCACTTTGGTTTCTAAAGAGGCCGTCTGGGAATTCCCTGGTGGTCCAGTGGTTAGGACTTGGCGCTTTCACTGCCAGGGCCCAGGTTCGATCCCTGGTTGGGGAATTAAGGTCCCACAAGCTGCGTGGTGCGGCCAAAAATAAATGAATGAATAAATAAATAAAAACAAATAAGAGGTAGTCTGATCCCTGGGCAAAAACATGGGATCTGGGGGCCAAAGTCCCAACTTTGAATCCGGCTCAGTCACTGACTGCCCACGTGACTTTAACCTTGGTCTCCTCACTTTTAAAACAGGGTTAACCATACCTACTTCTTAGGGTTGTTGTGAGAATAAGAAATGCTATGCATATATATATGACATATACTTAGCCTAACACAGAGCCTAACGTGTAGTAGAGCTGAATGACTGGTACCTAATAACAGTCCTGACTCTGAATAGGCCAAGCCTGATTGTGGTCCTGCCTAACTCTAATTTCCCCAACACACACACATACATACACATGTGACCTCTAGGCATTGTTGGTACTGTAATTATTGTTCTCTCTGCCCACCTGGCTTTCCTACCCCCCTCCTCCTGGTAACACCCCCCACTTCCCCCGCCACAGGACCAGGCCTGTGACCTAGGTCTGGCTGGGACCAAAGCAGGACCAATCAAAGCCTTCTCTGAGATGAAGATATTGATGCTGAGAGAGAGAAACCCTCTCTCCAAACCTGAGCTGGGAGGCAAATGGCCATCTTCCCTGCCATGTGGACAGAGCCTGTCTGCAGAAATCAGGCAACGACAAGGAGAAAAATTGTCTTGGAGACGTTGGGTCCTGTCCCAAGGTCCCGGCTTTTGCTACAGTGCCCCTCCCAGCTGTGTGAGCTAGAAATTTCCTTTTTGGTTTAAGCTAGTGGGGATATGGCTTCTGATATTTGTAAAGAAGAGTCCTGCCTGTTATAGACACTTGTGTCCTTAAGGTTTGGGACATCAAGGGATTTGTGTGAAGCACAGAGCAGTTAGTGGACAAACCAGAATTCAGCCTGGTCTGGCTGGCTCTAGATCCACCATAAACTATACCACACGTTCCGCTCACCATTGACAAGTGCATACTATGTGCCAGACACAAAACTAGCATCCCTTTCCTTCTCCACGCCTACTGAAGGACTCTCCCTCCCCACCTTCACTCCCAGCCTCTAAGGATCATACCTCTCCACTAGGGTAAGGCCCAGCACACTCACTGTCTTCCCAGAATAATACTCCCAGATTTCTCCTCATGTGCCAAGGATATGAGAGGAGACAGCCGGCTACCTACCTACCTACCTGTGGTGGTAGCAGGGAGGACATCCTTGCCCTGGCCCAGGGCCCCCTGGCAGAGTTCCTGCCCTCACCACTCTGAGTGTCTGTGATTCTACTGCCCTTATGGCTTTAGTGACCATCTATGGGGATACTGAGGTCATTTTAAAAAAAAACAAAACTCCTTATTTATTTATTTGTTTGTTTGTTTGTTTATTTTCACTACACTGCGCTGCTTGCAGGATCTTAGTTCCCCGACCAGGGATCAAACCCGGGCCCCCTGCAGTGGAAGCGAGTCCTAACCACTGGACCGCCAGGGAATTCCCACTGAGGTCATTTCTGAAGTGTTTTTAATCTCAGTTGTCCCAGATGTTTCTTTACTGTGCAAATCTAGTTAAGGGGAGAGAGGGGCATTGGGCGCAGAAGGATTTCAGGAACGTAGTGTCCGAGTCTGGTCTTCAGACAGCCATGGACCACAATGCGGACGTCACCAGTCGGTGACACAAAAGGAGAAAAACAGCACCTGCGAAGTGAGCTCTTCCTGAAGCAAAATGATTCCATTTAATGGACCATCCTTTAAAGAGAAACCAGGTTCCTCCTTCTTTGGGGGATTAAATTATATTTTCTTTCAGTTCACTAGATTTTGCTGGGCCTCATCTTTAAAATGGGGTGGGAGGAGCAGGGTGGTTGGCCTAGGGAACCTCCAAGGGCTTATCCAGCTTAGATCGTCCGAGCTCTCCAGGGCCCGGGGCCATGTACGCACTGCCTGGGATCGTGTCTCTGTCACCGCCTGGCCTGCCTCCCCACTCCTCTCTATCTCCGCCCCGCTCCCCCCGCGCAGCTCCCCGCCAGCCCCTCCTTGCTCAGCTCCACAAGGTTCGCCCTCCCGCTGAGCTCTCCTTGTGTTCCTTGGGGAGAAGCGCCCCGTCTGCAGTGCACTCGATTAAATGATAACCCAGGAGATACAGTTTATAAAAGGCAAACGTGGGTCTCGAGGAGCCGAACGTTTGTCCCGAGATAATGAGAGGATCAAGCCCAGCCTCCAAGCAGGCCTGGAAGTTAGAAGGACAGAAGGTCATTGCTGAGGAGCAAAAAATCAAGAACAAGCACCGATGCAGGGCTGAGTAGGGGGAAGACACCAAAGCAGACCAAGTTCTGGCTGAAGGCTGATGCCATAGACTCCTACGACACCTGAGCTGGGGAGCCGTCTTGTCCTGTGTCCTCGTGCTGTAGATGAGGAGATTAAGGCCCAGGGAGGGGAGAGGGGTCTGTGATTCGGGGGATGGGGGGGGCAGGGGCAGGCACGTACATTTTTTTCTCTAGCGCTACCTCAGCTGGGGATAAGGCCTGGAGATAGAAAGGAACTGAGGGAGACAGACTTAGAAATCAAGTCCACAGGAGGCCAGAAGCGCTAAGTTAGGGCTGATCCAGGTCCCCCACAAGCCCTTATGTTCCTGCTCTGGCCCCTTCACAAGTCACCTTTCCTTTGCCCACAGCCCTCAGCTCAGCTCTCTGGACACCCCAGACATCAGCCCCAGATGGGCTTGGAGCAGGAGGCTGGTCAGAGAGCTGGAGAGTGAGGAGGGCTGATGGGGACCCTCCAGAGGACCCCTAAACTCCACAGGCCCTTATTGAGAAGCTCTGGGAATCGGGGAGATGAAGGGGAGCTGTCATTGCACTTACATTTAGAACAGACTCCTGGGACTTCCCTGGCGGTCCAGTGGGTAGGACTCTGTGCTTCCACTGCAGGGAGTACAGGTTCAATCCCTGGTCGGGGGAACTAAGATCCCACAAGCCAGGCGGTGTGGCCAAAAAAAAAAAAAAAAACCAGACTCCGCCCCCCCCACCCCCCAGTACACTTTTTCACCCCAAGAGAATCCAGGGACAGAAGAGGTGCCAGCAGCTCTCACAGATGCTTTAAATGCCAAACACTGGGGCTGGGCCTGGGGAGAACAACAGAACCAGGAGTCCCTCTGTGAAATTCCTGTCTCATTCTACCTGAGATGAATCATTAATAGATCAAGGGCGAGGTGGAAGGCCACATTGAAATACGTATATCCTGCCCTTGTCTGTAGCACCTGCTGCTGTTGGTAGAGGGTCATTTTTAACGTGGTGATGTCAGAGGCCAGAGAGGAACCAGCCCCAAAGTCCCCAAATCTACTTGGGAGATGCCACCAACTCCAGGAAGGCTTCCAGCAAGGAGACCTTGGGCAGGCAGGGTGAGCCCCTAGGGCCCTGAGCTGTGCCCGCCCTTGATCACATGGGCCGTTCTTGGCCCGGGAAGCTGGGAGCTGGGACAGCTGGGTGACCTGGAAGTGGAGGACCTGAGGAGACCCAGGCTACCTGTTCCTCCTTGTCACCCTCTCCCTGAGAGCAAAAGGCAAGGCCAGGAAGCTCCTGGGAGCCACCTGCCTAATTCCTAGGGCCTGGCTGCCAGCTCTGCAGCTGATGCAAGGCCAGGGGTGGGTGAGCTCAGCCTGTTCCTGGCACGTGGAGCTTCCTGTGCCCCACCCCTCCCTAGAAAACACACCCGTTCGTTTCCCTCTGCTCTAGCCCTCCTAGGTCTCCAGCCCCCTTCTTCTGCAAGCAGAGCAGGGCCACCTAAGGATCTGGGAGCAGGCCCTGCCTGGGGCTAGGGTAGCGCTAAGCATTTCTGAGTCAGCCCTGCTCCCCTGCATGGGCGACCTGTGAACAGCGCTGGGACCCAGAGCCCTGCCTCCCATGGACCTGCCAGTGGGAAGAGAGGGCCTGGGCACCCCTTGGTCCTCAGGTTCTGTCCATGCCAGCCCACTTTGTCTCCAGACCTCCTGATCCCTTTATGGGTTTTTGGGTTTTTTTGGTTTTCTTTTTGGCCGCACCACGTGGCATGCGGAACTTCCCCGACCAGGGATCTAACCCCTGTCGCCTGCAGTGGAAGCGCGGAGTCTTAACCACTGGACCGCCAGGAAGTCCCTTATCCCTTTAGAAGGGTGGACTTTCCTCCTCCTGCTCTCACCTCTCACTTTCAGTGCCCAGGCCCACGGGAGGAACGCCAGGGCCCTGCCACCCTCTCAGGGACCCTCGAGGCGTCATCAGCTCAGGATGAGGATTCATTCAGCATCCATTTAGGATGAGCACCCATTTGCTACGAGCGTGGTGACAATAACCTGATGTGTAATCACCCAGCACGTAATAACGGATGACATGTATGCCTCCTTTTACAAAGTGCTTTCAGGATGAATTAGTGCCTCAAGGGATCCTGGTGACAATGCTGTGATGCAGGAAGGCCTGAGATGAAGAAGCTGAGGCCTAGAGGGTTATGTGGCAGAACCAGGAGTCACGCCCACAGGGTCTCCCCACGTCCTCGTGCTGCCTTTGTCCGGTCACCCAGGCGTGCCCCCGAGCAGGAAGCAGGCTTGCTTGTCACTGGAGACCCAGTTTAGACAGAGGGACTTCTTTCAGGAGAAGGAGGAGGCTGGGAGAACAGGGCTTGTGGGTCTGGGGTAGAGGCACGTTGGGGCCAGGCTTGCCTGGGAAGGGCCTGGAGACCTCCCGGGAGGCTCTGAGGTCTGCGGGGAGGGGAGCACGGGAGTTGCAGCTCCTGTGCCTCAGCTGCTCACTCAGACCGAGGCTCACGGCCATGCTGACCTCGGGCACCTGCTGGGCTGGGGATGCTGGACCAGGCCCTCCAGGTTTGGCCCAGGAGCAGTGGCAGTGGCCATCTCCGGCTTCTCTGTTGATGCCAGGGTTGAATGAAGCTGTCCTCGTCATCTGCCCCATCCTACCTTGGCCTGCCCTCTCCCCTCAGCCATGCCTGACCTCCCTGGGTGGCCACACACACACATCTTCATGACCCTCCCCACCCTCCCGGCAGCTCTTGTTGCTGACACAACTTCCGAGGCCGGTGCACTCAGGCTGCCCGGTTGGCGGGCGGTGAGCACACAGTGTCCTGTGCTGGAGGATACAGCCTGTGCCAACCGCACCTGCGTCTCCTGGACTCAGATCTGTGATGGACCAGGAGGGGAAGAGGGAGGAGGTGTGCCCTTCTCGTTGGAAGGCCTCAGCGATGAGACACTCGGCTCCAGGGGCCACCTGAGACCTGGCCTGCAGGGCTCTCCATTTGCCTGCTCTCCCATCCCTTCACCCACCCTTCATGGGCAGAGAAGGGGGCGCTAAAGGAGAAAACCACATGCAAAGCCAGCTCCTGGTTCTGCCCCAACCTTGAACCAATTCCTGGAACTGCGACAGTCACTTTCAAGTCTGAAGTATATTTATCTTTTATTAGATATTACAATCACATGGTATTACATTAAAACGGCATAAAGGGGTATAATCCAGAGAAAAACAAGTGTCCCTCCCACCCCTTTTACTCAGCTGCCTTGTTCTCCCCAGAAAAAAAGCAGTGTTACCAGTTCCTTATGTATCTTTCTGGAGATAGGCTAGATTACCCATTGGATTTTTGATTATAAGAGCTCACCCTGCAAGGTCACATCTTGCTGAACTTTTCTGCTTGGGATGAGGAAGGATCAATTCCCCTGCTTTTTTTTTTTTTTTAATTCATTTTTATTGGAGTATAGTTGTTGTATACAATGTTGTGTTAGTTTCTGCTGTAGGGCAAAGTGAATCAGTTATACATATACATATATCTACTTTCTTTTATTTTATTTTTTTTTTATTTTTTATTTTTTTTCTTCTTTTATTTTAATTTTATTTATTTATTTATTTATTTGGCTTGTGGGATCTTAGTTCCCTGACCAGGGATTGAACCTGGGCCATGGCAGTGAAAGCATCGAGTCCTAACCACTGGACCACCAGGGAATTCCCCTCCACTGTTTTTTAGATTCTGTTCCCAGATAGGTCATTACAGAGTATGTCAACTCCTCTGCGTTGAACAGTCCTTGAGAACAAGAAGGGAGGTGACCAGAGAGAAACTGCCACAGGGACTCACGTTTCAGCTCTGTCTCCCCTTCCCCACCCTCCACCTGTACCTCGTGGATGCCCAAGGCAGAGGTGAAGAAGGGCAGATGGCCTTGGCCTTGTTTCTTAGAGAGGGAAGCTGAGGAGTCCAGATGCTAAGGAGACTCAAGGTCATGCAGCAAATCCGGGGCACCCCAGTTTTCCTCTACCATCACCCCACCTCCTTAACATCTTCCCTTTGTCTTGCAAGCAACCTTGAGTTCCTGAATATCTCATTGTCACAACTAGACCATGGACGTCCCGAGGGCAGGGGCAAAGACTCTTCTTCTTCTGCCCCTCCAAGCTGGACTCCAAGCTGGGCCCTGCGTGCTCTCAGCAGCAGCCAACAATGTCACCTGCATCAAGTGAGAGAGGCAGAGGGTGTGCTGTTTCTGCAGGGGCAGCCCAAGGACATGAAGTCTGCACCTGGACACACGCACACCCCTGCCCACCACACTCCCTGCCCCACAGGCCCCGGGCCTCACGACTTTTCTCTTACACAGTTGGCTCAGTTAATGCCCCTGCTTACAAGGCCAAGGCCGTGGGCTGCCTCCCCAGGGGTGGAATCATCCTGAGACAAAATGTTCTGTTCCTTGCCCATGAACTGTACAGAGTGTTACAGATTACAACTGGAGGACAAAAAGAGACTGTCCCTCCGTGAAATGCACTGCACATTTCTCCTGCCGGAGACAGGTGACTTCCTTTGTGATCATCTCTCCCAGTTCCTCCTCACCCCACCCCTGTGATGCTTGGGCTTTCTCCGGGATGAGCCCCGGCCCATCGTCCCGTCTGTCTTTCATGTAAAGGCTCACTTTGGTAAAGCAGGTCTCTTCCGAAAGGTCACAGAGTGCCCAGAGGGAGTCAGTGCTCAGAAAGCAGGGTAATAAGAAGGGACAGTGGCTTCAGAAGCTGTGCCTGTTTAGTGATGCCTGTTTAGTGATGCAGCAGGAACAAGGGGAGACTTTATTTACTTCAGAGAACAGACAGTATCTGCCATGGCTATTCTGTGAACTCGGGCTCAGCCCTAGGGTGGATGTGAGGACGCCAAGGAGTGAGGGACTCCTGGGAGGGGGGTGGCAGACAGGCCCGTGGACCAGAGGGGCTGCTGACTTAAAAGGATTGGAAGGCCGTGCTGCTGGAGGGAGATAGACAGGTGGAGGTAAGGGGGCTGGAATCAGAGAGGGGATTCCTAATCATGGGCGAGGAAATGGTGAATCCAAGGTATGGCAGGTCAGGGGTCACAGAGAAGGACTCTGGAGGCTCTACCTAAAAATCAGTGTACTCACGAAAGGACTCATCTGCTCCGAGAACTGGCTCCCCTTCCTGCTTCCTCATTCTAGCTTAAGGCGTCGCCATCCCGATGGGCCGGGGTACGTGGTGTGGGCCCAGATCTCACCTGATTCTCACCAGGCTCCCCAGGGACCAAAGCTCTATCGTGGGATCTCAGGTCCCAGCTGCCTTCCTGGAATTCCAACCGTGGCCTCCAGCCAAGCCTGCTCTCCACCACCCTCCAGCGCCTCCCTCTCTCTGGATTTCCATCACACTGGCTGTGGGAGGTCTGGGGGAACCTGGCTGGGAGTAAGGGATGACTGCTGAATTAAATGGAATGGAATCGGTGTGTTCAACCACTGACCATTAAAAATGGTGGCCTTTCTTTCATCTAGCCGTAATGACACCGCTCCTCCGAGAAACCGTTTACAAGGTGCTAGTAGGATCACCCACGTAAATAGTAGGCCTTTGTCAATAATATGAGCAACAGCAGGAGACCCCTGGTGGCCTAGTGGTTAGGATTCCGGGCTTTCACTGCCGTGATCCGGGTTCAGTCCCTGGTCGGGGAACTGAGATCCCCGCAAGCCGTGCGGTGCGGCCAAAACCAAAACCAAACACAAAACATGAGCAACAGCATCGCAAGGGTTCATGGCTACTGAACACACTCACTTGGCCTCCGGGCCTTCACTCTTTCATGGTTTCCCATCTGTATCACTGGCCCCTCCTCCTCTGTATATTTTTCTGGTTCCTGTTCACCTTCCTGACATCTAAACATTTGGAGGGCCCAGGACTCAGTTCTTCTATCCATCTCTGTCCTTATTCACACCCAGATGACCTCATCCAGAGATTTAAGGTTCATCCCTCTATGCTGACAGCTCCTAAATTTATATCTTTAGCCCTGGCCTGTCCCTTGAACTCTAGGCTTGAACACCCAACTGCCTACTCAAGACCTTGACCTGGACGTCATAGACATGACCATGACAGACGTGGCCAACATACTCTCCAAAACCAAACCTTTATTCCCCACCGAACCTGCTCCTGCCACAGCCTTCTCTAGCTCAGAAAATGGCTACATGGCGCCTTCATTCTTCTTGTGCTCAGACCAAAACCAATTTAAGACTTGATGTTTTGTTTTTTTTTTTAACAGATAATATCAGTCTTTATTTATTTATTTATTTATTTATTTTTGGCTGTGTTGGGTCTTCGTTTCTGTGCGAGGGCTTTCTCTAGTTGCGGCGAGCAGGGGCCACTCTTCATCGCGGTGCGCGGGCCTCTCACTGTCGTGGCGGCCTCTCTTGTTGCGGAGCACAGGCTCCAGACGCACAGGCTCAGTACTTGTGGCTCACGGGCCCAGTTACTCCGCGGCATGTGGGATCTTCCCAGACCAGGGCTCGAACCCGTGTCCCCTGCATTGGCAGGCAGATTCTCAACCACTGCGCCACCAGGGAAGCCCAAGACTTGATGCGTTTCTTTTACTCACACTCCCCAGTCAATATATCAGCAAATCCCCCTGGCTCTACCTCCAAAATACATCCTCTTGCCCCTGCCGCCATATTCCTACCCACTGATGTCTTGACCACGGCCTACCAGGCCCCATGTCATCTGGCTCACTGCCACCCCCCTGGTTTCATCTCCTGCCCCTCCCCCTCTCTGCTCGTGCCACGCTGACCTTCTTGCTGCTCCTCAGACACCCCAGCCTGCTCCTGCCCTGAGGCCTTTGCACTGCTGTCCTTTTGGCCTGGAATTCTCTCGCCGCGGCACTCACAGAGCTGGCTCTCTCATTTCCTTCTGGTCTCTGCTCAGATGTCACCTCCTCAGTGAGCCCTCCCGGACCACCTGAATTAAGATGGCCAACTCTCCCACAGTCCACACTTTAGATCCCTCCTTTTCGTATTTTTTTTTTATAGCACTTATCACCACTTGGCATATCGTGTACGTATGTGTGTACACATATAAAAATAAAATATTACGTATTTCTTGGTTGTTTATTACCCGCCTCTCTCCTCTAGAATATAAAACTCCATGAAGGAGGAGAATTTGAACTGTATACTGCCAGACTCCAGCATCTAGAACAGTGCCTGGCACAAGAGTTCCACAGTTATTAAAGTTGTTGAATGAATCAGGCTTAGAGAGGGTAAATTAGTTACCCAAGGTTAACTAGCAAACGTAGAGACTAAGAGTGTTAAATAATTTGCCCAAGGTCACAGAGTAGGGGGTGGGGCAAGGCTGGGTCTCGAGTCCAAGTCTGAATTAACCAAAACATGTAACTACTGAACTTTCTACCAAGGCCAATCACCCGGGTTCATCCAACCACCACCTTCCTGAACAGTATCCTGCCCTTCAGCCTCTCCCTAGCTTCAATCCATTCTTTAGAAAACGTAATAAAGTTTATGTTCTTTGTATAATTATAGCATAATACATGCCCAGCCTAGAAAATAGGAAAATATTTTTTAAAAGTAGAAAAAAAAAAAGGTACCAATTGTCCAGAATCCAGAGACCACGTGGTTGCTATGTTGCTACTTTTTCCCAGTCTTTTCTAGGACATTTGTGCATAACAGAAATCATAATTAACATTGGGGCCACTCATCACAAAGCCCTGGTTCTAAGCCCAACATAAAAGAAGTGAAGGCACGTAATAGGCATAGAAAGAGAGGCAGGCTTTGGATAGAAGACACAAAGACAGGAGGTCTCCCCCGGAACCCTGGGGAAAGTGAGAGGTAGAGTCAGGGGGGAGGAAGGTGTGGAGAGCTATGAACAATAGCTGAGGCTGCAGAATTTGGGCTCATCAAAGGAAACCTCCAAGACTCCTGTGTGTGGAGTGGGGATACTGGAGGTAAGGAAACCCTTTACGGATAAAGGGTTCTTTCTTTTTTTTTTTTTTTTTAAACATCTTTATTGGAGTATAATTGCTTTCCAATGGTGTGTTAGTTTCTGCTTTATAACAAAGTGAATCAGCTATACATATACATATATCCCCATATCTCCTCCCTCTTGCGTCTCCCTCCCATCCTCCCTATCCCACTCCTCTAGGTGGTCACAAAACACTGAGCTGATCTCCCTGTGCTATGCGGCTGCTTCCCACTAGCTATTTTACATTTGGCAGTGTATATAGGTCCATGCCACTCTCTCACTTCATCCCATCTTACCCTTCCCCCTCCCCGTGTCCTCAAGTCCATTCTCTACATCTGCATCTTTATTCTTTTCCTGCCCATAGGTTCATCAGAACCTTTTTTTTTTTTTAGATTCCATATATATGTGTTAGCATACCGTATTTGTTTTTCTCTTTCTGACTTACTTCATGCTGTATGACAGACTCTAGGTCCATCCACCTCACTACAAATAACTCAATTTCGTTTCTTTTTATGGCTGAGTAATATTCCATTGTATATATGTGCCACATCTTCTTGGATAAAGGGTTCTTATCAGAGATAATTCAGAGCAGAGGCAATCGAACTGAATGTGGAAGTCATAAGAAAGGGAGGAGTCAGGGATCACTCCCAAGGTGAGTGGCTGAGTGGGTAAAAAGTGGTGGTTTTCTCGAGACTCAGAAAGAGGGAAGGGGACCTGGTGGATGTAAATTCGGATGCTGAGAATTGGCAGGGAGCAGTTCTACCAGCTGCAAGATCCTAAGAGGGATGGTAAACACAGAAGTTTCCCTGAGAAGGGGAGACTGGCGAGAGTAACAAAAGGTGCAGAAGTGAGCAAGACACTCTCAGACCAAGACCCTCCAAAGACACTGCCCACCAGACCGGACTTGCACTCCCTCACCTGGTCTGAAGGGCCCACCACACTCCAGGCCTACTTGCCTCCTCCTGCCTTCCTTCTGCCTCTGCTCAGGAAGACCCTCCACTCCCGATGGACCAGCACTTTCTCCAGCACTAACTGTCCGGCCACACCACTTAGCTCACCCCTGTGTGCTGGATTGCAATCTTCTCTGATGGGCTCCTGTGTCTCGCTCCCCAGCTGCACTCAGCTCCGGGGCCTCCTCGCCATGTGTGCCTGGAACCATAGCCACGGGCACCCAGCAGAACCTCCACAAACGCCCCTCAGCTTGACTTCCCTCTTCCCCTCTTCTCCCACCATCCAATCCCCGACTTGGTCAATTTCACTCCCAGCCGGTGGCCAAGCTTGACCCAGAGAGTTGCATGTAACCTTCGGATATTTGTGTCAAGCATTGTTGATTGGCATTGACTTAGCCACGTAAGGCTGGTTTCTCCTCCAACAACCGCTCAGGCCAGCGAATCCCTGGCGGGTTGGGCGGGGGGGGTGGTTCCTGTTAAAATGCTGATTCTGGTTTGGTGGCCTGGGTGGGCCCAAGATCCTGTGTTTCTAACAAGCCCCCAGGTGATACTGATGGAGTATACTTTGAGTAACAAGGACCTGGGTGCCTTTGGGTCGTCAGTTTAATCCCTCTGGCTCCAGTTTTCTCATCCACCAAATAGGGCTCTGACCACTTCACTGGGTTACCACAGGGTCAAATGAGTTAGTGTTTGTGAAAATAAAACAAAAACCAGAGGTACGGAACAAATGTCAGATGTCACCATCATGTCTTGCCGCCAGGATGAATGTGATAAAACCCATAAAAGGCCTCAGCAGGTGTGCAGTGGATGTTGGTTGCTCCTTCTCCAGAGGCTGCAATGCATAATGGTCTGATGCCAGGCAGAGAGATCAGATCATTCCCAAATTTCAGGCAAGTAAGGAATCCCTCTGAGCTGGGGTGTGGTCAGGAGGATGGAAAGGAGGGAATCGATAGGTGTACATGGTTCCTTCCACGAGCCCAGGGCCACAACACAGCTGAGAAAATGCAGGCCCGGGCCTCTCCAAGGGGAACCCACCCCTGACCCCCCAAAGCAAACTCCATCCCTATAAGCCAGTGAGAGGTCCCATGCTCTGTCCTATGAGCCCCTCCAACTCAGCTCCCAGGTCGGCTCTTGGCTCATGACCAATTCTTATGCTTGCCCTGCTGGTTGACCCCTCTTACCCTGGTGATCTGACATAGACCTTGACCACATCTCTGCCTCCTCCCATCTCCCCTGCCCTCATCCCCTTGTCCCCCGCCCTGTCACACACCACTTTTATTTATTTATTATTTATTTTTGGTTGCATTGGGTCTTTGTTGCTGCTCGCGGGCTTTCTCTAGTTGCGGCGAGCGGCAGCTACTCTTCATTGTGGTGTGTGGGCTTCTCATTGCGGTGGCTTCTCTTGTTGTGGAGTGCGGGTTCTAGGTGCGTGGGCTTCAGCAGTTGTGGCTCATGGGCTCTAGAGCGCAGGCTCAGTAGTTGTGGTGCATGGGCTTAGTTGCTCCGCGGCACGTGGGATCTTCCCAGACCAGGGATCGAACCCGTGTCCCCTGCATTGGCAGGCGGGTTCTTAACCACTGTGCCACCAGGGAAGCACTTCACACCACTTTTGATGTTTGTAACGGACTTCTATACCGATGCCAGCCTATTCCAGGTGGGGACCCATTCTGCCTGGTCTGTGTGACAGGTCACCTATCCACTGCCGTCTCACAGCCGTTTACAATGTGATGAGTGTGAAAGCCATTAGCAGCAGCCGGTGACTCCGCTGTGGGGACTAACTGTGCCAAGGGAGAGGCAGGAGTGGAAAATAGATCCTAGGTTTCAAGCCTGGAATAACGATGAGGTCAGTTTGGAGCGTTGAACTTTGGGGCCAGCATTGGTCTGACAGCAACGTGGAACTTTCCCTCAGGCAGGTGGATGTGTGGATCTAGAGTCACCAGAAAGGTCAGGTGGGGCTGGCGGCTTTGGAGGCAACCACATAGATGCAATGGCTGAATCTGTGTAGAGAGAAAAGAGCAGAAGACTGAAGATTAGACATCTGGAAACATCTCTGTCCTCCCATGAAGCAAAAATAATTCTCAGGAGGGAATTCCCTGGCGGTCCAGTGGTTAGGACTCCATGCTCCCAGCGTAGGGGGCACGGGTTCGCTCCCTGGTCAGGGAACTAAGATCCCACAAGCCTCGTGGCGTGGCCAAATAATAATAATAATAATAATTCTCAGGAGAAGGAATCACTCTAGCCAGATACTCAGATCCCCAGATCCCCAGTGGCTTCCTTGCTGGCCTATCACGGGGTGGGGTGTAGGGCGGCTGGCCAGGAGTGCAGCTAGGCTGGGCCTCACTTTCATAATGGGTCTCAAATTTAGACTCTTGACGTTATTGCCAAATAGGATTATATATACCGTCACAGAGAGGCCCTGAGGGAAATGAAAAAAAAAGACATTTATCAGATTTAAATGTGTGGCTTACTGACTGGCCTTGCTGCACAATGGATTCATATTTCATTAAGATTCTGTGAATCCTACAATTGTATTTTATTGTATCTTTTATGTTAAAGTATTAGTTACAGGTGAACATTTAAAATATACCATAATTTGGTAACTCTAACCTGGCATTCTTTATTGTGTGACAAAGGATCTCCCTAATTTGAAGTAGGCAGGACTGTTTTGGCTGCTGTTTCTGACCCGAATAGCCAGAAGTCCAGCTCCTGGCCTTCAGGGGCTTTACTGTCCAGACTGAGTTACCAGCTGATGCCTTCAGCTGCTTCTCAAGTCAATCTGTCTTAAGAGTCTGGATTCACCTGGACTCAGAATATTTTTCCTTTAACTCCACCTCCCACCTCAACCTTAAATTACCCTTAAATTAAAAAAAAAAATGATTCGAAAGAGCTTTACTTTTTAAAATTTAGCTTACTAACTGTGCTTGTGCTCTGTCCTTCAACACTTCCCCAATTTTCTGCTCCTCGGTAAGGAAAGCATGCTTGATCCCGTCAGACTTGAAACCACTGTAAGCCCTGCTGACATACTTTTTCATTTTAGGCAACCTCATAAGAAGTTTAGGTCTCACGGCACAAACTTCTCGAAGTCAGCCTGGGCACATGCCACTTGCAGATTTGGTGCTTTCCTAACCTTCTTGGTATAAAGGTAAACAATTCTATTACCAGGAGTAATAGTTTTGTAGGATAGCCTAGGATGATATGTCAAATGCCAGACCCTTCTAAATACCTCTAGACACTGTCTCCAGAAAAAAAAAAATTATTTTTAATTGTGGTAAAATACATGTAACATAAAATTTACCATCTTAGCCATTTTTAAAGCGTACACTTCCGTAGTGTTAAGTTCATTCACATTGTTATGCAACTAATTTCCGGAACTCTTTTCATCTTGCAAAACTGAAATTCAGTACCCATTGAACAACAGCTCCCCTTTCTCCCCTCCCCCCAGTCCCTGGCAACCACCATTCTTCTCTGTCTCTGTGAATTTGACTACTCCAGGAACCTCATATAAATGGAATCATACATTTGTGTGACTGGCTTATGTCACTTAGCATAATGTCTTCAGGATTCATCCATGTTGTAGCATGTGTCAGAATTTCCTTCCATTGTAAGGCTGAGTAATATTCCATTGCATGCATGTACACATCATATTTTGTTTATCCATTCATCCATCAGCGGACACTTGGGTTGCTTCCACCTTTGGACTATTGTGAACAATGCTGCTATGAACATGGATGCACAAATATCTCTTCAAGACTCTGCTTTCAATTCTTTTGGATGTATACCCAGAAGTGGAATTGCTGTATCATATGCTACTTCTATTTTAAATAATTTGAGGAACCACATTTTAAATAATTTGAGGAACCACATACTGCTTTTTATAGTGGATGCACTATTTTATATTCCCATCAACAGCGTACAGGGATTCCAATTTCTCCACACCCTCAACAACACTTACTTTGTTTTGTTTTATTTAATTTTAATATTTATTTATTTATTTATTTTTGGCCATACTGCGAGGCATGTGGGATCTTAGTTCCCTGACCAGGGATCAAACATGGGATCTCGACAATGAAAGTGTGGAGCCCTAACCACTGGACCACCAGGGAGTTCCTGTTTTGTTTTGTTTTAATAGTAGCCATCCTAATGGCTATGAAGTGGTATCTCACTGTGGTTTTGATCTGCATTTCCCTAATCACATCCACAGTGATATTGAGCATCTTGTCATGTGTTTATTGGCCATTTGTATATCGCCTTTGAAGAAATGGTTTATTCAAGTCCCAGGTCCATTTTTTAATGGAGTTGTTTGTTCTATTTTTTTGTTGTTAAATTGTAGTTTTTTGGGGTTTTTTAATTTTTGAATTTAATTTTTTTTTTTTTTTATATAGCAGGTTCTTATTAGTCATCAATTTTATACACATCACTGTATACGTATCAATCCCAATCGCCCAATTCATCACACCACCACCCGACCCCCCACCGCTTTCCCCGCTTGGTGTCTATACGTTTGTTCTCTACATCTGTGTCTCATTTTCTGCCCTGCAAACCAGTTCATCTGTACCATTTTTCTAGGTTCCACATATATGCATTAATATACGATATTTGTTTTTCTCTTTCTGACTTCCTTCACTCTGTATGACAGTCTCCAGATCCATCCACGTCTCTACAAATGACCCAATTTCGTTCCTTTTCATGGCTGAGTAATATTCCATTGTAAATATGTACCACATCTTCTTTATCCATTCGTCTGTTGATGGACATTTAGGTTGATTCCATGACCTGGTTATTGTAAATAGTGCTGCAATGAACATTGGGGTGCATGTGTCTTTTTGAATTATGGTTTTGTCTGGGTATATGCCCAGTAGTGGGATTGCTGGATCATATGGTAATTCTATTTTTAGTTTTTAAAGGAATCTCCATACTGTTCTCCATAGTGGTTGTATCAATTTACATTCCCACCAACAGTGCAAGAGGGTTCCCTTTTCTCCACACCCTCTCCAGCATTTATTGTTTGTAGATTTTCTGATGATGCCCATTCTAACTGGTGTGAGGTGATACCTCATTGTAGTTTTGATTTGCATTTCTCTAATAATTAGTGATGTTGAGCAGCTTTTCATGTGCCTCTTGGCCATCTGTATGTCTTCTTTGGAGAAATGTCTATTTAGGTCTTCTGCCCATTTTTGGATTGGGTTGTTTGTTTTTCTAATATTGAGCTGCATGAGCTGTTTATATACTTTGGAGATTAATCCTTTGTCCATTGATTCGTTTGCAAATATTTTCTCCCATTCTGAGGGTTGTCTTTTCGTCTCGTTTATGGTGTCCTTTGCTGTGCAAAAGCTTTGAAGTTTCATTAGGCCCCATTTGTTTATTTTTGTTTTTATTTCCATTACTCTAGGAGGTGGATCAAAAAAGATCTTGCTGTGATTTATGTCAAAGAGTGCTCTTCCTATGTTTTCCTCTAAGAGTTTTATAGTGTCCGGTCTTACATTTAGGTCTCGAATCCATTTTGAGTTTATTTTTGTGTATGGTGTTAGGGAGTGTTCTAATTTTATTCTTTTACATGTAGCTGTCCAGTTTTCCCAGCACCACTTACTGAAGAGACTGTCTTTTCTCCATTGTATATCCTTGCCTCCTTTGTCATAGATTAGTTGACCATAGGTGCGTGGGCTTATCTCTGGGCTTTCTATCTTGTTCCATTGATCTATGTTTCTGTTTTTGTGCCAGTACCTTATTGTCCTGATTACTGTAGCTTTATAGTATAGCCTGAAGTCAGGGAGTCTGATTCCTCCAGCTCTGTTTTTTTTCCTTAAGACTGCTTTGGCTATTCGGGGTCTTTTGTGTCTCCATACAAATTTTAAGATGTTTTGTTCTAGTTCCGTAAAAAATGCCATTGGTAGTTTGATAGGGATTGCATTGAATCTGTAGATTGCTTTGGGTAGCATAGTCATTTTCACAATATTGATTCTTCCAATCCAAAAACATGGTATATCTCTCCATCTGTTGGTATCATCTTTCTTTCCTCAGTGTCTTATAGTTTTCTGCATACAGGTCTTTTGTCTCCCTAGGTAGGTTTATTCCTAGGTATTTTATTCTTTTTGTTGCAATGGTAAATGGGAGTGTTTCCTTAATTTCTCTTTCAGATTTTTCATCATTAGTGTACAGGAATGCAAGAGATTTCTGTGCATTAATTTTGTATCCTGCAACTTTACTAAATTCATTGATTAGCTCTAGTAGTTTTCTGGTGGCATCTTTAGGATTCTCTATGTATAGTATCATGTCATCTGCAAACAGTGACAGTTTTACTTCTTCTTTTCCAATTTGTTTTCTTTTTCTTCTCTGATTGCCATGGCTAGGACTTCCAAAACTATGTTGAATAATAGTGGCAAGAGTGGATATCCTTGTCTTGTTCCTGATCTTAGAGGAAATGCTTTCAGTTTTTCACCATTGAGAATGATGTTTGCTGTGGGTTTGTCATATATGGCCTTTATTACGTTGAGGTAGTTTCCCTGTATGCCCACTTTCTGGAGAGTTTTTATCATAAATGGGTGTTGAATTTTGTCAAAAGCTTTTACTGCATCTATTGAGATGATCATATGGTTTTTCTTTTTCAATTTGTTAATATGGTGTACCGCATTGAATGATTTGCATATATGGAAGAATCCTTGCATCCCTGGGATAAATCCCACTTGATCGTGGTGTATGATCCTTTTAATGTGTTGTTGGATTCTTTTTGCTAGTATTTTGTTGAGGATTTTTGCATCTGTATTCATCAGTGATATTGGTCTGTAATTTTCTTTTTTTGTAGTATCTTTGTCTGGTTTTGGTATCAGGGTGATGGTGGCCTCATAGAATGAGTTTGGGAGTGTTCCTTCCTCTGCAATTTTTTGCAAGAGTTTGAGAAGAACGGGTGTTAGCTCTTCTCTAAATGTTTGATAGAATTCACCTGTGAATCCATCTGGTCCTGGACTTTTGTTTGTTGGAAGATTTTTAATCACAGTTTCAATTTCATTACTTGTGATTGGTCTGTTCATATCTTCTATTTCTTCCTGGTTCAGTCTTGGAAGGTTATACCTTTCTAAGAATTTGTCCATTTCTTCCAGGTTGTCCATTTTATTGGCATAGAGTTGGTTGTAGTAGTCTCTTAGGATGCTTTGTATTTCTGTGGTGTCTCTTGTAACTTCTCCTTTTTCATTTCTAATTTTATTGATTTGAGTCCTCTCCCTCTTTTTCCTGATGAGTCTGGCTAATGGTTTATCAATTTTGTTTATCTTCTCAAAGAACCAACTTTTAGTTTTATTGATCTTTGCTATTGTTTTCTTTGTTTCTATTTCATTTATTTCTCCTCTGATCTTTATGATTTCTTTCCTTCTGCTAACTTTGGGTTTTGTTTGTTCTTCGCTCTCTAGTTCCTTCAGGTGTAAGGTTAGATTGTTTATTTGAGATTTTTCTTGTTTCTTGAGGTAGGCTTGTATAGCTATAAACTTCCCTCTTAGAACTGCTTTTGCTGAATCCCATAGGTTTTGGATCGTCGTGTTTTCATTGTCATTTGTCTCTAGGTTTTTTAAAATTTCCTCTTTGATTTCTTCAGTGATTCTTGGTTATTTAGTAATGTATTGTTTAGCCTCCATGTGTTTGTGTTTTTTACGTATTTTTCCCTGTAATTCATTTCTAATCTCATAGCGTTGTGGTCAGAAAAGATGCCTGATACGATTTCAGTTTTCTTAAATTTACTGAGGCTTGATTTGTGACCCAAGATGTGACCTATCCTGGAGAATGTTCCATGCGCACTTGAGAAGAAAGTGTAATCTGCTGTTTTTGGATGGAATGTCCTATAAATATCAATTAAATCTATCTGGTCTATTGTGTCATTTAAAGCTTCTGTTTCCTTATTTATTTTCATTTTGGATGATCTGTCCATTGGTGTAAGTGAGGTGTTAAAGTCCCCCACTATTATTGTGTTACTGTCGATTTCTTCTTTTATAGCTGTTAGCAGTTGCCTTATGTATTGAGGTGCTCCTATGTTGGGTGCGTATATATTTATAATTGTTATATCTTCTTCTTGGATTGATCCCCTGATCATTATGTAGTGTCCTTCCTTGTCTCTTGTAACAGTCTTTATTTTAAAGTCTATTTTATCTGCTATGAGTATTGCTACTCCAGCTTTCTTTTGATTTCCATTTGCATGGAATATCTTTTTCCATCCCCTCACTTTCAGTCTGTATGTGTCCCTAGGTCTGAAGTGGGTCTCTTGTAGACAGCATATATATGGGTCTTGTTTTTTTATCCATTCAGCAAGCCTGTGTCTTTTGGTTGGAACATTTAATCCATTCACGTTTAGGGTAATTATCAATATGTATATTCCTATGACCATTTTCTTAATTGTTTTGGGTTTGTTTTTGTAGGTCCTTTTCTTCTCTTGTGTTTCCCACTTTGAGAAGTTCCTTTAGCATTTGTTGTAGAACTGGTTTGGTGGTGCTGAATTCTCTTAGCTTTTGCTTGTCTGTAAAGTTTTTGATTTCTCCATCGAATCTGAAAGAGATCCTTGCCGGGTAGAGTAATCTCAGGTGCAGATTCTTCCCTTTCATCACTTTATCATGCCACTCCCTTCCCTTCTGGCTTGTAGTTTCTGTTGAGAAATCAGCTGTTAACCTTATGGGAGTTCCCTTGTATGTTATTTGTTGTTTTTCCCTTGCTGCTTTTCATAATTTTTCTTTTTCTTTAATTTTTGCCAATTTGATTACTATGTGTCTCAGCGTGTTTCTCCTTGGGTTTATCCTGTATAGGACTCTCTGCGCTTCCTGGACTTGGATGGCTATTTCCTTCCCATGTTAGGGAAGTTTTCAACTATAATCTCTTCAAATATTTTCTCGGGTCCTTTCTCTCTCTCTTCTCCTTCTGGGACCCCTATAATGCGAATGTTGTTGCATTTAATGTTGTCCCAGAGGTCTCTTAGGCTGTCTGCATTCTTTTCATTCTTTTTTCTTTATTCTTTTCCACAGCAGTGAATTCCACCATTCTGTCTTCCAGGTCATTTATCCGTTATTCTGCCTCAGTTATTCTGCTATTGATTCCTTCTAGTGTAGTTTTCATTTCAGTTATTGTATTGTTCATCTCTTTTTATTTGTTCTTTAATTCTTCTAGGTCTTTGTTAAACATTTCTTGCATCTTCTCGATCTTTGCCTCCATTCTTTTTCCGAGGTCCTGGATCATCTTCACTATCATTATTCTGAATTCTTTTTCTGGAAGGTTGCCTATCTCCACTTCATTTATTTGTTTTTTCTGGGGTTTTATCTTGTTCCTTCATGTGGTACATAGCCCTCTGCCTTTTCATCTTGTCTATCTTTCTGTGAATGTGGTTTTTGTTCCACAGGCTGCAGGATTGTCATTCTTCTTGCTTCTCTGTAGTTCTTTATATACTGGATATTAACTCTTATCTGATTTGCAAATATTTTCTCCCATTCCATGGGTTGCCTTTTCATTCTGTTGACTGTGTCTTTAATACACAGAAATTTTTAATTTTGGTGTAGTCTAATTTATATATATTTTACTTTTGTTGTCTGTGTATTTGCTGTTACATCTAAGCAATCATCATCAAATCCAGCATCATGAAGCTTTTACCCTATGTTTTCTTCTAAGAGTCTTATAGTTTCAGCTTTTACATTTAGGTTTTTCATCCATTTTCAGTTATTTTTTTTAATATGGTGTAAGGTAAGGCCTCTTTTGTTTTAAAAGCAAACTTTTTTTTTCCTGATTATAAACTTCATGTTCATTGTAGAAAACTTAGAAAAGCATAAGCAAAATAAAAAACATCCCTAGTTGGTGATGTGCTGGTAAAACTGCTTGATTTATAGTGTTTGCCAATTTCTGTGGTGTAAATACTCCCCCCATGGTCAATTTCAACCAACTTCAAAATGCAGAGTAGGAAAGAGATGTGCACAACTGGCTGTCACACCACTGCCACTAATCCACCACCTGGCCATAGCCATAGGTCAAGTACGTGGGAGTCACTCATAGCTATACAGTGGCCTTACCCACTTCCATTGCAGCTGGGAGTTCATGTGAGCTAATGACTTAGTGCTGGCCAATGAGATTGAGAGGAAGCCTTTTTAGGGGAATTTGGGAAAAATTCTCTGATAAATTTAAAGAAGCATGCTAATGAGGCCCTTCTCTGTCTCCCCTTTGTTCCCTTGTTTCCTGCCTTTGGATATGATATCTTATGTAATACTTGGAGCTAATGGAGCCATCTTGTGACTATGAGGAGAAGACCATGACAATTTTAGAGATACCAACTCAGCACTTGGTCTTTGTGGAACTACTGAACTAAATCTTGGAAATGCCTATGTTCAGATTTCTTGTATAAATAACAGATTTTTTTTCTGGTTAAGCCAGGAATAAGCATCCTCTTTGAGGGCCAGGTAATAAATATTTTAAGCTTTGCAGCCCATACATTGTCTCTCACAACAACTCAACTTGACTGTTGTAGCATGAACACAGTGATAGACAACATGTAAAGGAATGAGCATGACGTGTTCCAATAAGACTTTATTAGGGACACTGAAATTTGGATTTCATAAAATCTTAACATGTCACAAAGTCTTACTCTTCTTTTGACTTTTGCTCAATAATTTAAAAAATTTAAAACCATTCTTAGCTCTTGCACTCTACAAAAACAGGTGAAGTCTAGATTTGGCCTGCAGACCATAGTTTGTTCACCCCTGGGTTAAGCCCCACTAGTTGGGTATTCTGTTACTGCAACTAAGAGCAGTCCTAGTCCTAGTTTTTTTTTAAAATTTATTTTTGGCTGTGTTGGGTTTTCACTGCCACCCACGGGCTTTCTCTAGTTGCGGTGAGCGGGGGTTACTCTTCGTTGCGGTGTGTGGCCTTCTCATCGAGGTGGCTTCTCTTATTGTGGAGCATGGGCTCCAGGTGTGCGGGCTTCAGTAGTTGCGGCTCAAGGGTTCTAGAGCGCAGGCTCAGTAGTTGTGGTGCATGGGCTTAGCTGCTCCTCGGCATGTGGGATCTTCCCAGACCAGGGCTTGACCCCATGTCCCCTGCATTGGCTGGTGGATTCTTAACGACTGCGCCACCAGGGAAGCCCCCTAGTCCTAGTTTTTAAAGGACTGTCCTTAAACACACATGTAGTGAGCCTCATCCACTTTTAATCACAGAGGAGTCAGAGATGCAGAGCTGGTTTCCCCTTTAGTTGGTTTTCCCTAACGTTAATCAACACACACCAAAAAACACATTGAACATGTTGAGACTGGGATAACATAATTTGGAGCATAAACTGGGACTTGGATATGCATGAGTGTCTCTGGCAGCTCATTTGCCTGAGTGATTGAGCAGACTTCTGGGAAAACTCTCATCCCAAAATACCACTAAGTTACTAACCCATGACCATCTTGGCCCACTAAAAAAACTCTGGTCAAGGGAGGAGAGGGGCACAGTGTGTCTCAGACTAGAAATACAAAAATAGAAAAACCTTTTTATTTTTCAAATTTGTGTGGCCATAAGTAGCTTTAGGACCCTCCAGTGAACATAACACAGTAGGGATGAACTAGGTTTTTCCTCATCCTGCAATAGAACATTTTGCTGTGTCAGCATCACAAAGTGCCAGCATCTCCCAGAACCTAGTGGTCCCAGAAGATACCTGGTGGGGGACTCAGGACAGTCCTAATGCCAGAGAGGAGCCCGTGTATTCCTAAGTCTTTGTAAGCCACCCGGAAAGACTTCCAGAAATTCTTGATGACCACTTTGCAGGGACTGGTGATGCACAGCTAGTGTCTAAGAGAGAACCAGGTTCAGGCACAAGGGGTGGGGGACAAATAATGCATCTTGGCCTTCTTACTCAAGTCAGTGTTTCTCCCTTGGCCTTCCTTTTCAGTGCCCTCTCGGAGACCTCCCCTGTGTCCCTCTGCCTGCTCCAGCTTGTGTGCATAAACTAACTTCTCCCTCATCTAATCCAGTAGCACCAGAGAATCACAAGTTTCCTGTGGACACTCAGCTCCTACCTCAGGAGATGTGAGGGGCTTTTTCTCTCCTGTCCTCTCCCTCTGACTTCTGCCTTCATGACTGACCAACAAGATGGGGGAAATAGAAAGATCCCCAGATTTCAACCTGTTATTTTCTATCTGTAAGTAGATCCTAAAGAACTATGTGTCTTGAGCCCCTTTCTTAGGGACTGCCCTTGCCCATCTCCATGACTACAGGAGTTGCCATGTTAGTAAAACATGACTCCGCCTCCTGCCACATTATTGGTCCTGGTTGGGACGAGGGTCTACTCCCAGGCCAGTCCTGGTGCTCTGCTCTCCTTGGCAAAATTAATTGGTCTAGAAGGGGCACCTGACTGATGCTCACTTCCCCAGGGCTTTTGAACTAAGGTTTGAGAGAATCAAATGTATTTCTTTACATAAATTTAAAACAACCAAAAGTCAGCAGAAATCAATTAATATTTCCCTCCTGAAATCCACTAAAATGGCAGTGGAGGAATTTGTAAAAAGGTATAAAGGAACAAAGACACAGGGAACCTGAGAGGAGACATAGCAACAGAATTTTGGAAGCTGGAGAGCAGATGGTTGAATGATAACTGAATCAGAAGACCTGAGATAGCTGAGTCCCAAACTGGCTGTGGGAAAAACCAAGAGACAACCCCCAAAAAGCCTGAGACTGGAGGCGCCAGGTACCACTCACTCAAAGTAAGGTGGTCTTAAAAGTGGTCTTAAAAACGGGAGGATTGATTAAATGTCTAAGAAGCAATCAGACCACCAACCCTCCCCCAACAGTCCTTAGTGAGTGCCCGTCCCTCCTCCTACCACAGCAGAAGATACTAAGACTTCTACTAGGAAAGGGTAAAACAGGTTTTCTGGACTGGGAGACCTCAGTCACCGCTGAGGGCATAGGTGTCATATGGGAGACAGGAGGTTTAAGGAGGGACATTCTACATACTAAATGAGGAGACCATCTCTCTTCCACCATTTTTCTTTTTTCTTTTGGCCGGGCCATGCAGCATGTGGGATCTTAGTTCCCTGACCAGGATCGAACCCACATTCCCTGCAGTGGAAGCACAGAGTCTTAACCACTGGACTGCCAGGGAAGCCCCTCTCCCCAATTTTGCAACTAAGATCCCACATGCTGCATGGCCCGGCCAAAAGAAAAAAGAAAAATGGCAGCTTGAATTGTCCACACTTCAAATTGCAAGTTGATTTATTTATAAGTTTTATCTCACCTACATCTTAGACAAATTGGAATCAACTTTACAAAATTAATAAAATATAGGCAGAGACAATTAAAAACTACAGACCAAAACTCAATTTAAAAGGTCAGAGAAATGACTGTTTCAAAGGACCTGTGATGATAAATTGATGTAATGAAGTGCTAAATTTTGTTCCAAGTTTGTTGGGACGAAATAGAAATCACATAATTTTGGAGTTACTCCATATTCAAAAAATATTTATTCACTACTGAATCATTCTGGATTATATTTGGCTGCATATAACAGGAAAAAAAGCTAATAACAGTATTTTTTTTTGAGGGTAAAAGAAGTCTGAAGTTGGGGAACCAGGGTTAGTCTGGCGCCTTTCTGGTCATCAAGGGCCCAAGATCCCTTATTGCTCAATATGGCTGTTCAAGCTACAGCTACCACACTCCAGGTAGAAGTAAGGATGAAAAGAAGGGTATTTCCTTTCTATTTTAAGGAGACTTCCAGGAAACTTCATATAATATTTCCACTTACATTTTAATGTGCTGAACTTAATGACATGAACACACCCGGCTACAAAGGAATATGGAAAAGTGTTTCAGCTGGATCGTGAAAGGAATGCTGAGGTAGGCACCTAGCAATTTCTGCTACAAACACTCATTATGTGGAAGGTGCTTCCGGCCCATAGAACTAAAGATGAAGACAATGCAGTCCTTGTCCTTAAGGAGCTCATAGATTTGGGGAAGACCCTAATAATCAACTGAATATTATACCATTAGAAAAAAAAACATTTTCTAAAGCGTGGGAAGAGAAATGAGGTAGCAATGAGCTCTGTCTAGAGAGACAGGGAAGATTCATAGAGAAGGTAACAATTGAGCTGGCCCTTAAACAGAATAGAAATACAGAGCAAAGAGAAAGCATTCCGGGTGCAGGAAGGAGCATGCACAAAGAGAAACATTAAAACAGATGGATTCTCTAGAGGGTAATTTTGATTCTTCTTGTATGTCTTTAAAATAGGGTTGTCAGAGTCCTGATAGAAGATAAGGCCAAAATAAGGTGAAAACAGGTCCCCAAAGCTCCACAGAATGAAGGTTGGTCATTCTGGAGGGAATAGGAAGCCCTGGAGGTTTATAAGCAGGGATATCACGGGATCAGATCCTATGTTCAAAAAAGAACAATGGAATGAGAGAAATAATGAACCAAAAGTGGGGTGGGGGGGGACACGGGAAGCAAAGTGACTGATTAAGGGGCAAGCTACTTGTTCAAGTGATCTGCATTAAGGGCCTGAACTAGGCAGGAGAGCACATGGGGATGGGAAGGAGGGAATGGTTTAGAGAGACCAAAGTTGGCTTATTGCAGGTTGGATGTGGAGAATGAGGAAAAAGCAGAGACAACCAGAGGAGTCTCAGGTGTCTAGTTAACCCCTCAGGAGCTTCTGATTCTCAGTCTCTTCTACCTTCCTTAAAAAACAAGGTGCTTTGGAGTTGAGGCCACTGGCCGATGAACTCACAAGTGTAGGTAGTGTGCTACATGAGGGGCAAGTTTTTCGCTAACATCGCAAGGGTCTCTGGCCCAATGAGTGGAGTTTGATAGTAATACTTGCTACAAATGTATGATTTTAATATATGAGTGCTTTAAGGAGAGATGAAAAAACATTTTAAAAATGGCCTGTGTTTTCTTCTGCTTTTCTCCATTATTTCTTAATCTTGGACCTCTCAGGCATTACTTGGCCTTATTGTTTTCAGACTAACTTGATGTATCCTGATGTAAGATCCTAAAAAGGGAGCTCACTCAGTGGGTCTGATGTGGTGGATGCTTGCCCGGGAAGTTCTGCGCATGCGTGGCACCATCTCCCGTGAACACCCATGGGAGGTCGTGCCTGATCTCTACTTCTACAGAGATCCTGAAGAGATTGAAAAGGCAGAGCAGGCAGCAGCTGAGAAGGCTGTGACCAAGGAGGAATTTCAGGGTGAATGGACTGCTCCAGCTCCTGAGTTCACTGCTGCTCAGCCTGAGGTGGCAGACTGGTCCGAAGGTGTGCAGGTGCCCTCTGTGCCTATTCAGCAGTTCCCCACTGAAGATTGGAGTGGTCAGCCTGCCACTGAAGACTGGACTGCAGCTTCCACTGCTCAGGCCACTGAGTGGGTAGGAACAACCACTGAGTGGTCTTAAACTGTTCTTCCACAAACTCTTAAAATGGAAATAGGTTGACGGAAAATAAACAGTTTCTAAAAAAACAAACAAACAAACAAAAAACAAAAACACAAGGTGCTACCACATGCCTGGTACTCTTCTCTGTGCTGAGAATTCACAGGTGGGCAAGACTTCCTGCCCTCATGGAACTCATGTCTTGCAGGGAGGGGTACAAATTAACCAAGCAATTTAAATACAATGTGGGGTCAGGAACAAACATGCACCATGAGGAGGCAACTTTGAGAAGCAGAGTCTAGAGAAAATCATTGATGAATGGCAAACAAACATGGGAATCAGGGTTAGACCTGTCCATTACAGGGTAGTCACCTGGACGCTGGGCTGCACCGAGGGTTCTTTAGAAGGTCCAATGCCCAACTCCCACCCCCACCCCCCCACCCCCACCCCGGCAGCCAGTCTCTAGGGGCATATATAATAATCTACATCTTTAGTTAGTGCGGGTGTTTCCTCCAGGCACCTGAGAGGAAAGTTCAAAGTTCATCTGGCCTGGAATAACTTTCTGTGATAGTGAGGGTGTGGGGAGGGAAAACTTTCTTTCCGAACTGTAGGTGGGAATGTGTAACTAGCTAGGCCTTTCTGGACGGCAACTTGGCAATAAATATAAAACACCTTGGGAATATACATTCCTTTGACCCAGTGATTCTTCTAGAAATCTATCTCAAAGAAATAATTTAGGATGTAAGCATCATCCTTAGGATGTAAGCAAACTGTTTATATTAGCAAAAATTTAGAAATGACCTTCTTGTCTTACCATAGAGAATTTACCAAGCAAATTCATACGGTTGAATTCCATTCAACCATTAATAGCCAATTATATTTATAATTGAACTAGAATGTACTATTTTAGTATATGGGTTACTTAAATCATGATATGCTTAAGGCAAAGAACAGATTAATGAAGTACGTTACAAATATATTTGTGAAATGATACCTTAGAATAGCAACAGACTGACACCCAGAAAACCTCATAATCCAGAAGATCTAATAACTGACATTTTCTAAGTCTGATCTATGCTTGATTATTGAACTTTTACTGTATTATAAAAATTTGAAGCATGCAAAACTTGCAAGAAGAAAAGTAAAAAACAAAAAAAAATTTGATCCCACCTCCATCACTCAGGGACAATTTGCTACTGACAGGGACCATCCTTCCAGATGTTTCTGTAAACAAACATATGGATAAGAATGAGAATGAAAGAAAGTGTGTGTTTGTTTTTTTGTGTATAGGTGAGAAACAGAAATAGTTTTACAGAGAATGGAAATACCCACAATAGCATTACAAAAAAATGGGATCACATTTTTCTTTTAAACAAAGCATGACATTTATCAGGAGAAAAAACTTGAAGGAATTCTTGAACTTCAGAAAATATTTCTTGACACCAAGATATACAGCTTCCTAAAAATAGTCCTTTTTCTTAAAAAAGGACAACATTAAGATTTTTGAGTCATTTTTAAAAACAACGTTTCAATTTTAGACAATATCAATTGACTTCCAGCCAAGACCACACTTCCAGCCAAGAGGAAATCAACACACATATTTTCTCCCATTTCCTCTCCCCTTGCCTCCTCCTTTTAATTTTTTTGGTCGTATCATTTTCACATAGGAAAGATTAATGATATTTACATCCCATCCTTTTACCACAATTCCCAAAGCTGTCTGATTGGTTCTGTATTTAAGTGGATCTGGTCCTTATTATTGTTATTTTACCATGACTTTTCCATTTCTATTTTTGGAGTCAACCCTTCATTTTGTCATCAAGTAGTCTTTTTTTCATATTGGTCTCATGGATTCTTGCATGCTTCAAAGGGCCTATGTCTTTATACTTAAAGGGCAAATTGGGTAAAAATTCTTGTGTCATTCTTTCCCTCACATCTTTCGAGACATTGCTCCTTTGTCTTCTGACTTTGAGTGTTGCTTTGGGGGAAGCCTAAGGATACTGATCTTACTCTTTGTACATGACTTGCTTCTTCCACTTGGACACTCTTAAGATACTTTATCTCTGAAATTCAGCAACTTTATCAATATATACCTTAATCAGTGTATTATTTAGGATATAAATTCAGACAGAAACCCAAAAATAACAGTGGCTTTAAGAGAGACTGTATTTGTTTCTCATTTAATGATATAAATGATACAGCAGCAATGCTTTAATGAAACTGCCAGGAATTCAGGCTCTTTCTGTTTGGGTGCTCTACCATTCCTAGGGTGTTGTCTTTGTCCACATACACCAAGATGAATATTCTAGCCAACAGAAAGGGAAAAAGAGAAAGAGAATATCCTTTCCTTTAAGGATATACCCAGAAGTGCAAATATTAATCTTTTGCTCACATCCCATTGGACAGAACTTGGTCATATGACCCGATCTAACTGCAAGGAATACTGGGAAATATAGTCTTCATTCTCAATGACCATTCTACAATTATGGAAAAAGGGAGAATGAATACTGGAGGAAAAATGAGCAATCCTTGTTATGATCCATCTGACTCAGTTTTTTCCTAGGATATGGTCTGTCCTTTTAATCTGTAGATTCAAATCTTTATTTCAGGAAATTTTTCTTCTATAACATCTGTGAATATCTTTTCTATTCTATTTATTGTGTTTTCCACCTTAGGAATGTGTGTCTTTTTAATTTTAACCTTTGTATCTATATTTGAATTCTTTGTACATGTCTTCCATTTTAATAATCTTTCCTCTAAATATTTTTACAAGGCTTTTCTCTGTTTCATTTTGTTTTCATTTGTGTTCTCAATTGTATTCATTCAGAAAACCATTTCAATTCTATTTATTCCAGTTTTTATTGCTACTAATATGATAGCTATCCCTGTGATGTTGCTGTTTTTTTTTTTTTTCTTCTTCCTTTCTTTTGAAACTAGGCCAGCCTGCTTTGCATCTCCTTCTGTCCCCTTAGAATCTCTTCTTTGCACTCTTGCATCTTTCCTTGAGCTCTCTTGTCAAAGAGAAACTATTTCATCTCACATTCTTTGAGGTCATGGAGAAGTATTCGTTGGACTCTGTTTCCTGAAGTAATCCTCATTTTTTCCTTTTTTAAAATGTATTTATTTATTTTTAATTTAAGTATAGTTGATTTACAAAGTTGTGTTAATTTCCACTGTACAGCAAAGTGACTCAGTTATACACATATATACATTCTTTTTAATATTCTTTCCCATTATGGTTTATCCCAGGATACTGAATACAGTTCTCTGTGCAATACAGTAAGACCTTGTTTTTTATCCATTCTATACATAATAGTTTGCATCTATTGTACTAACCCCAAACTCCCAAGTCCATCCCTTCCCCATCCCTCCTCCCCCTTGGCAAGCACAAGTCTGTTTCCTATGTCTGTGAGTCTGTTTCTATTTCATAGATAGGTTCATTTGTGTCATTTTAGATTCCACATATAAGTGATATCATATGGTATTTGTCTTTCTCTTTCTGACTTATAAGTAATCCCCTTCTGATGTATGTTTTTCGTCTGCTTTTTGCTTACGTGTCTCTCCTTTGAGGGGATGTGAGGGCCACTTAAGATCTATGAGCAGAGTAAGGGAAGGGGACTGGAGAGGTTCCACCATTCAGGAGACACACTTGATTTTTTTTTTTTGGCCCCATATTTAACATTGTGATATTTATACTGCCAGACAGATTCATACACAATTTTTCCTTACAAAATGAGATGACAATATACATACTATTTTGCAATCTGTTCTCTTCATGTCATATATCACAAAAATGTTTTTATGGCATTAAATATATTTCTCCCACATTATTTAAGTAGTTACATTGCATTCTATTAGCATGATATATCATATTTTTTAACCCAATCTCTATTGGTGGACATTTCTATTGTTTTGAGTAATTTACTATTGTAATCAAACTGATGCATAAATTAAAATCTTATATTTTGACTCTCTAGATTTAAAGCTAAAGTTGTGGAGGATTTTATAGGTTCTCACTCTCTCTTTTTTATTGAGATATAATTCACTTGCCATTAAATCTACCCTTTAAAAGTACAACTCTGTACTTCAAGACTGTATAACTCAGTGGTTTTTAGTATATTCACAGAGTTGTGCAACCACCACTATCTATTTTCATCACCCTAAAAAGAAACCCCATATCAACTAGCAGTCACCTGCATTCCTCTGTCCTCCTAGCTCCTGGCAACCACTAATCTACTTTCTGTCTCTATAGATATGCCTATTCTGGACATTTCATATAAGTGGAATTATATAATAAGTAGTCCTTTGTGACTGGCTACTTTCACTTAGCATAATGTTTTCAAGGTTCCCCCACATTGTAGCATATATCCTTTCATGGCCAAATAATATTTCATTGTATTAATATACCACATTTTGTTTATCCATTCATTGGCTGATGGACATTTGGGTTGTTTCCACCTTCTGGATATTATGAAAACATTGCTATGAACATTTGTGTACAAGTTTTTGTGTGGACATATGTTTTTTTTTTAATTTTTATTAGAGTAAAGTTGATTTACAATGTTGTGTTAGTTTCTGTTGTACAGCAAAGTGTATCAGTTATACATATAGCCACTCTTTTTTATTTTATTTTATTTCCATTTTTTGGCCGCGCTTTGCAGAATGCAGTATCTTAGTTCCCTGACCAGGGATCGAACCTGCGCCCTCTGCAATGGAAGCATGGAGTCGTAACCACTGGACCACCAGGGAAGTCCTTATACCCTCTTTTTTAGATTCTTTTCCCATATAGGTCATTACAGAGTACTGAGAAGAGTTCCCTGTGCTATACCGTAGGTCCTTATTAGTTATCTATTTTATATATAGTAGCATGTATTTGTCAATCCCAGTCTCCCAATTCATCCCTTCCCTCCCCTGGACATATGTTTTTAATTCTCTTGGGTATACACCTAGTAGTGGAATTGCTGGATCATACAATAGGGCTGACTTATTCTTAATTCCCTTGTTTCTAATTCTACATGACATCAGCAACATCTTTCAGATTTAGTTTCTGTAGACTGAATCTACAATTTCCTGCTTGGTCTGGTAGTCACCTTGCTTTAAGAGGTGGAGGAAGGGGCCTTTGATCTAACATTCAGGTGTTTTCACCCTATGCCTCATGCCCACTTTACACAGTATCTGATGCCTTCATGGGGTCAGCATACACTTTAAACAATGTTTTCCTCCAGTTTGCTAATTTAGTTGCCTCTCACTACTCCATCTCTGTCTTTCAAAAACTTGTTGAAATCTCTCCTCTCCTGATGTCTCCTGACTCCTGTTGGGGTTAGGTCTCTTTATATTCTTTTACTATCATTTTAGTAGGGTTTTGGGGAGGGGGGATATAAACACAGCTTGTTTAACTGGAAATTGCTCTAATTATGCATGTCTTCCTGGTCATTGCTCATCTTTGAAAGAGACCAGCTATTCGTTAAAAATTAGTTTACAGAAAGATAAGGCAAGTGATCTGGACAGACCACAGTTTTAAACTGACTTTTTTTCTTCGAACATTTTATCACCAAATCTGTTTTCTCCTCTGTCTGGGGTCATATCTTCCCAGTTTTCAAGATAAACGGAGTCAGTGTGGTAACACTCCTTAAGACAAGCTTTGTCTTAGTCCATCTGGGCTAAAAAAAAAACAAAAAAAAATTATAGGCTGGGTGGCTTAACCAACAAACACATTTCTCAGAGTTTTGGAAGCTGAGAAGTCCAAAATCAAAGCGCCAGCAGATTTGGTGTCTGGTGAGAGCCTGCTGCCTGGTTCGTAGACTGCTCTCCTCTCACTATGTCCACACAGGGCAGAAGTGGTGGGGGAGCTGTGGGGTCTCTTTTATAAGGGCACTAATCTCATTCATGAGGGCTCCACCCTCGTGACCTAATCACCTCCCAAAGCTCCCACCTCCAAATACCATCACACTGGGGACTGGGTTTCAACACATGAATTGTGAGGAGACACAAACATTCAGTGTACAACAGACTTTCTGAGACTTACTGTTCCCTCATTCCCCATCCCCCATCTCCCCTCACCCCCAGCAGGTTCCCTCAGCTAGGAGGTGGGGACATAAATAATTAATATGGTGCCTATGCATGGCTTCTCCATTACCTCCACCTCCCCATTCCCTATGTCCTGCAGGATGGAGTTACTTCTCTGGAGTCTTTCCAGCTGCTCGCCTTATGGTTCTAAACAATGGACCATTAAGATATGAGCCTTCCAGGACTTCCCTGGTGGCACAGTGCTTAAGAATCCGCCTGCCAATGCAGGGGACATGGGTTCAATCCCTGGTCTAAGAAGATCCCACATGCCACAGAGCAACTTAGCCTGTGTGCCACAACTACTGAGCCTGCGTGCCACAACTACTGAAGCCCACGCACTTAGAGCCGTGCTCTGCAACAAGAGAAGCCATCGCAATGAGAAGCCCGCGCACCACAACGAAGAGTAGCCCCCACTCGCCGCAACTAGAGAAAGCCCGTGCGCAGCAACGAAGACCCAACGCAGCCAAAATTTAATTAATTAAAAAAAAAATTGCCATCTCTCAAACCACTAAAAAAAAGAAAGTTTAAGATGAGCCTTCCAGAACAGTGCCCTTGGCTTTATTTGGCAGTATACGGCTTCCTTGTGTCATTGAAGCTGGAGACAGGTAGAAGAATGTTTAGCACTGTCTGTAATAACAAAAAGCTGGAAACATAGAAATGACCACTAGCAGGAGAATGGGTAAATACAGTGCCACATATTCATACAATGGAACACAATTTTTTTAAAAAAATTTATTTATTTATTTATTTATTTATTTTTATTTTTGGCTGTATTGGGTCTTTGTTGCTGTGCACGGGCTTTCTCTAGTTGCAGTGAGCGGGAGCTACTCTTCGTTGCAGCGCGCGGGCTTCTCATTGCAGTGGCTTCTCTTGTTGCAGAGCACGGGCTCTAGGCACGTGGGCTTCAGTAGTTGTGGCACATGGGCTTCGGTAGTTGTGGCTTGCGGGCTCTAGAGCACAGGCTCAGCAGTTGTGATGCACGGGCTTAGTTGCTCCGCAGCATGTGGGATCTTCCTTGACCAGGGCTTGAACCCGTGTCCCTTGCATTGGCAGGCAGATTCTTAACCATTGTGTCACCAGGGAAGCCCTGGAATACAATTTATCATAAAAATGAGTGAACTGTAGGTGTGCACAGCAGCATAGATGGGTCTCAGAAACATACACTTGAGTGAAAAAAAGTAAGTCACAGAAGAATATATACTCTGTGATTTCAATAAAATGCAAAAACTCCCCCAAAGTAAAATACATTGTATGGGAAATATACATGAAAAGTAAAACTCTAAGAGGTACAAACTATTATGTATAAAATAAGTTACAAGGATATATTGTACCACATAGGGAATATAATCAATATTTTATAATAACTATAAATGAAGTATAACCTTTAAAAATTGTGAATCACCATATTGTACACCTGTAACTTATACAATATTGTAAAACAACTATACTTCAATTAAAAAAAATAAAAAGACAGGGACTTCCCTGGTGGCCCAGTGGTTAAGACTCTGCGCTTCCACTGCAGGGGGCATCGGTTCACCCTTGGTCAGGGAACTAAGATCCCACATGCCATGTGGCATGGCCAAAAAAAAAAAGAAAGAAAAAAGAGAGATAAAAAAGAGTAAACCTCTATCCTCCTCCAAAATCCTGTTTTTATGTGTATTTTAAAAAATAAGGCCTATGACTAATTTCCTATATTTTTAGTTATTTATGTACTGGTATAATTTATTCTGAAAACTTATAAACTTTCTAAAGGCAGAGGCTCCACAAACTATGGCACAAAGTCTTGATATTAGTAAGAATGCATCAAAGTTTGTTGAATAAATGAATGCATAAATCACTCTTGTTCTCTTTTACACTCACATAGAGATCTGAAGGATTGTTAGGAATAACTATATCTAAATAGCTATATGACTATTACTATAATTTTAGATAAAATATAAATATCAAGTCCTTCAATGTTAAGAATTTTTAAAAGAGGTCCAGAGATACTGGCGCCATGGCTTACCTTTCAGCTCATGTATTCGTGGAGGAAATAGCGCACACTAGGGTCAGTTACCCAAAGATGTCACAGCTGGTAGTAGGGTTGTGGTATTACATTTACACTTTGATACCATATAATTTGGTATCTATAGAAATAAAAGAACTGTATTTGTACCCTTGTTTTAGGACTCCCTAATATAATTAAAAATATATGTGCCTCATAATATTAGTCTTTTGATACATTCTGTGAAAAAAGGATATTTTCTTCAAATATGTTTGAGAAACTATGCAAATTATACTTCCCTCTTGGAAATTCGTAATATACAGTGACATATTAAAGGTTTCCAGAAATCAGATAGCTTTTAACAAGATTGTTTAACCTTCATTAACCTTGTCTCCCAATTATAATTGTCCTTGGAATGGTCAAGTTTCATCTAACAACTATAAATATCCCAAAGAAAAAGTCTTCAGTGGAAAATGTTTTAGAAAAACTGTTCTAAGATATTACTTGGATTGCAAAGTGCAAAAGATGTGGTCTAAATCCACCTTTAGGGTGAGGTATTTACAGTCCTTTCCTTTTGATCTGGAAATGATCAATTTGCCTGTGAGGGAAAGTGTCAGGGTGCAGGTGAGTGTGGGCGTACCTGTGTACACAGGTACACAGGTACACAGCAGCAGGGTGGGAGTATGGAAACATCCCGTACATGCCAGCTGCTGGCAACAGTGGAAGCAGACTCCAAGTATGCACTTATTAGACCTCAAAAGCTGTTTTTGCTGCTGCTTTCTTTCCCCTGATTGTATCCGCTTTGTCCTTCCATCCTTTCTTGTGAAGCTGCTCTGGCTCAGAGGTACCCCACTTACTTTGTTATGATGATTTATGACTTTATCTAAATCCTCCAACTATACTTATAATTAATCACATAATTCCATTTCCATAATGTTACATAACACACTGTCTTATCCTACCCCACATCCTGGGGAACGATATTAAAACAATAAAATAATTATGGCTGAAATTTATTGGTATCCCAGTTAGAACATTTAGTTCCAACT
The DNA here is from genome assembly GCF_028023285.1 of Balaenoptera ricei. Classification (NCBI taxonomy): domain Eukaryota; kingdom Metazoa; phylum Chordata; class Mammalia; order Artiodactyla; family Balaenopteridae; genus Balaenoptera; species Balaenoptera ricei. Next base: position 15,924,545 of record NC_082651.1, on the reverse strand, counting down.
ATCACAGAATAACCAAATGTTTGATAAAACTTACAAGAATAAATCTATGGGCGTGAAATTTATTTGTACTCTTATTTTAAATTGTGCCACATAGGATATAATCAAGTAAGCAATAAAAGTTTGCTGAATAAATCAATGCATAAGTCACTTGTGTTCTCTTTTACATTCACATGGAGGATCGTTAGGGATGACAATGTCTGTATATTTGTATATTTGCATATGTATGAATCCATATGTATGTATCTATATAAGTTTATAGACATATATGTAATACGTAATTTCAAAATGTGATTGTAATAAAATTTTAACTAATGTGAAAAAAAAAAAAGAGTAAACCTCTAAAGAAAAAGAAGGGAATGATTAAGTCAAAATTCAGCATAATCGATACTGCCTGGAAGGAGAAAAAGGGGTGTGACTGGGATAGTCCACACAGGACCTTCTAAGGTACTAGTTAAATTGGATTTTTAAAGCTAATTAGTAGGTACATGTGTTCATTTTACTGTTATTAGTTAAATTGTACATATATGTTAAGTACATTCCTTTGTTATTTTGTTATTCATAATAAAAGATGGAGTGATTGATTTCTCTTTTTTTCATCTTTTAAAAGATGGAGTTGTTTCTCTTCTTCATTCTTTGGAGGGTTTTAAGAGTGGAGAGAGGAGTAAAAAAATGCTCCCCCCCCCCATTTTTTATCAGTGACTCTCTCTCCAGGGATTTGAATAATTCACACGCACACAGTGTGAAGGCACAGGGCATTATGGAGCTTGGGTTTCCATATAAACATTGAAGAGAGAGTTCATGGAAAACTGACATCAAGAAGTTTTGTGACTTCCAAAATTGTGTATTTTTGAAACCCTTGAAAGGAAAATGGCTTTAATTGGAAAATGGCTTGGGTACTTGCTTGGAGGGTTGGTGCAACAGTACAGAGGAAGAAGCTAAGGGGACCTCACCTCCAACTGGGCCTCGGTGACTCCCAGAGGGAAAGGGGAAGAGAGAGTGGAATAGGAGTCCAGGAGGAAAGATGGTCTAGGGGAGTACTGACTGACCCAATGTGAGACCTGCTTGATCCAGTGCCTGAGTGGACCCATAGCCACCTCAAATGGCATGATGTCTGTAGGAAGGGTCGATATCTTTCCCAACTCAGGAGCTGTATCTATTCATGCCAGAACAAGAGTTGAGCCCCGAAGGCTCTAAGCCATGGCCCAGAACAGCCTTCATGTCAGAGCTTGGTGAATACACAGGGGTGGGGGTGGAGCATTTGCCAAGAGAGGTCAGCAGAATCTTGCAGTGCTGGGGAGGGAGTGTGGACTTTACCCTGAGCAATGAGAAGCTGTTAAAGGGTTTAAGCCAGGAAGAGGAAGGAGAAGATTTGATTGAGAAAATACGTAATGAAAAAATGCTAGTAAGACCAGTAATTCATTTAAAGGAATCTATATTGCATGAATCACATCAGCATCTACAACTATAGTAATGTCCATATGTAGCCAAAATATGTTTTCATTCTATGGACGATGCTTGGTGCGCATCAGGATTCAGAGACCTTTCGCAAAATTCTGGGCCCACACCCTCCACTCCCAGGGTTAGGCTGTGGGTCTAGTTAATGTTAATACTAAAACTCGTCTTCCTGACAGCAATGAGTAGCAAGTTCGGCTTCTTTCCTTAAGTGGGGAAGACCATGTCCCCAACACTAGGAGGAACGTTTGCCTTTCCCTTTGCTCTAAGGGACACACACTTAAGTCACGTGACGGCTCTTACTTCTAACCACTTAAATATCCGCCCAAAACAAGAGAGGAACTAACACCCAACTCATATTTACACTAATTAGGACTGTTAGCAAAACTAATAACTAGTATTATGACACCAGTCTTGAATTTGCCTTACTCTTTTATTTTTTATTTATTTATTTATTTATTTTTATAGGTAAGAAGTGGATTTATTTAGAGAGAAACACACTACACAGACAGAGTGTGGGCCACCTCAGAAGGTGAGAAAGGCCCGCCTTACTCTTTTAATCCTCACAACATCTGCTGAGGTAGTTGCTATTATCGCCATTGGAATTAACCACTTAATTATATAATCTTTTGTTCAGTACCCACATCCTGTGGTAAGGTCAAGGAGAGCGGGGTGCACATCTGCCATGTTTCCCCTTGGATCCCTGGTGCCTAGGACAGTGCTGACACGTGGTCAACATTCAAAATGCGTTTGTTGAATCAATTTTGAGTCCCCCTTTTACAAGTGAGGACACCAAGGCTTAGAGATGTTAAATAGCTTACCAGCTATTAGGTCAGCAGCTAATCCAAAACCACATCTGTTAGACTTCATCTTCTTACTGGCTCCCAAGTCCTCTAAGGTTTTATAAGGATCACATAGCTTGGTCAAGTTTCTAGCAGTTAAACAGAAATCTGTTGAAAGATTAATTAACACCTTCTTAAAAATCTTAACCATTCTGAGAACATAACACGGAATTCAGAGGTGAGAAGTAGGAGAATGGCTGTGTTTAAACTTGCCGTGTTTCATAAAGATCTTACACTGAGAAATTCACATCTGGCATTTGAGAACAAAGGCTGGCATAGGACTTGGAGGAAGTATTGTTAGGAACTTTCCCAGCTAAATCTTCCTAAGCTTATTATCAATAAAGGGGATGTTTTCATTAAAATAGAGATCATTATGGTGTTATAGCTCTTTCTCCTCAACTGCAACCTTTATTGGGCTAAGGCTCCAGTTTTCATGGGCCACCTGGCATTCCTCATTTTTACCTTATTTGCTTGAAATAGTTGGCCAAGGAAGCCTGGGTCCTGATTCCAGCCCCTTCCCCACATCCAGCTTGGCCTGGGCACAAATTCCCTTATAAATTCTCAATAGTCCAAGGCCTCTGGAAGAAGCATAGAAAAATAAGATTATCTTTACCCATAGAAAGGGTATCGAAGCAACTTGTACAAGCTACCTATGGTGAGAGAGGCAAGTTAAGTCTCTGAGACAGGGCTCCACTGGGAGTTAAGTAACAAGTCCTGTCATATTCCCACTCCGCCTATTTCTAGGCAGGAGTCTCGCCAAGCTGCCAGGCAAACCCTCAGCCAGACAATGCAAGAGCAACTGATGTATGAACCGGCAGGTATTACCCCAATCAAGAGAGAGCCCAGACCCTCTCCCGGATCTGTCATCCAGAGCATGCCTAGGCGGGGAACTGCAAAACACCAGCCTAAGGCGGCACACATTCTCTCCCCACCACAACATGGGTAGAGGTCAGGGTGCAAAGGTTTCAGAAAACTCGAATTCTCTGTACTTTTAGTAACTAACATTGCATAGCTTTTGATGATCTCTGAGCCATTTCTGATGCGCAAAGTGTTTTCACATGCACCTCCTATTGAGGTAGATGGACCAATATTATTACTCACAAATTAGAGATGAACAAAGAGATTATGTTATTTGTCTAAAGCCATTTCATTCCCCCCAAAAGCAGCCTCCTGGTGTACTGGTGCTCAGTCATGGTGTTTAGCCTTTCTCCCTCTTCAAGTCAATCATCTGCCGCTTTTACATCACAAATTCTCAACCTCTGGTGTACCATCACTTAGAAAACCTAATCTATCCACTGACATACACAGGCATGTGTGCACACACAGACACAATTGAGTATTAACTCTCAGGACTCTCAGAGATCCCCTGAAGACCACGGACAGAGGGCTGAGAATCCTTTTAGAAGTAACATGTGTGAGACCAAAGGGACATAATAACCAAATGTAATATATGAACTGTATTTTCTGGTTCCAAAATTCAGCTACAGAATACATCTTAGGAACCACTAGAGAAATCTGAATATGGAATATATATATTAAATTTTATTAAGGAATTTTCTTAAGGGATATTAGGTTAAGTTTCTTTGATGTGATAATGGTGGGGTTTTAAAATTATTTATTTATTTTTGGTTGCATTGGGTCTTCATTGCTGCCCACGGGCTTTCTCTAGTTGCGGCGAGCGGGGGCTATCCTTCGTTGCAGTGCGCAGGCTTCTTATTGTGGTGGCTTCTCTTGTTGTGAAGCACGGGCTCTAGGCGGGTGGGCTTCAGTAGTTGTGGCTTGCGGGCTCTAGAGCGCAGGCTCAGTAGTTGTGGCGCATGGGCTTAGTTGCTCCGCAGCATGTGGGACCTTCCCAGACCAGGGCTCGAACCCCAGTCCCCTAAATCGGCAGGCGGATTCTTAACCACTGCACCACCAGGAAGTCCCAATAATGGTGTTTATTTATGGGAGAGAATATACTTTAGGAGATGCTTAAGTATGAGAGGTGAAATATCAGGAAGTCTGCAACACGTTTTCAAATGGTTCAGAAAAATATAGAACAATATAAGATTGAACAATATGACATTTGCCAATATTATATCATTTTTAGCCTATGAAAACAGCAATTGCATGATTTAACCTAATTTATAAAGAAAATACAGCAAACTATTAACAGTTTAACCTAGGTGGTGATATATGCATGTTCATTGAAAAGTTCTTTCAACTTTTCTGTACATTGGAAAATTTTCATAATAAATACATTTTCCTAATTAAATGTTGGGGAAAAAAGAAGTTTCTGCTTGTGATACCTCTCAAATCTGCTCCTCTATTAGTTATCTATTGCTATGTAAGAAATTACCCCGAAATTTAGTGGCTTAAAACAGCAAACATTTCTAGGTAAATACCCGAAAGAACTGAAAGCACAGATTGAAAGAGATATTCGTACATCCATGTTCACAGCAGCATTATTCACAATAGCCGAAAAGCAGATGCAACTTAAATGTCCATCAGTGGATGAATGGGTAAACGAGATGTGGTCTATACATACAACGGAATATTATTCAGCCTTAAAAAGGAAGGAAATTCTGACACATGTTACAACATGAATGAAACTTGAAGACACAATGCTAAGTGAAATAAGTCACAAAAGGACAAAGAGTGTATGATTCCACATATATGAGAGAGCTAGAGTAGTCAAATTCATAGAGACAGAAAGTAGAATGGTGGTTGCCAGGGGCTGGATGGGAGAATGAGGAGTTAGTATTTGATGGGTCTGGAGTTTCAGCTTGGGAAGATGAAAAAAGTTCTGAATATGCATGATGCTGATGATTGCACAATATGAATGTACTTAATGTCAATGAACTGCACACTTAAAAAGGGTTAAAATGGTAAATTGTATGTCATGTATATTGTACCCTCCTCCCCCCACCCCCACAAACATTCATTATCTCACAGTGATATGTCAATATTCTGTTCACTAGAATCAAGACACTAGGTCCAGGGCTCCCCGGGGCGCAGTGTTTAAGAATCCGCCTACCAATGCAGGGACACGGGTTTGAGCCCTGATCCAGGAAGATCCCACATGCCGTGGAGCAACTAAGCCCGTGCGCCACAACTACTGAGCCTGCACTCTAGAGCCCGTGAGCCACAACTACTGAAGCCCGCGTGCCACAACTACTGAAGCCCACATGCCTAAAGCCCGTGCTCCACAACAAGAGAAGCCACTGCAATGAGAAGCCCGGGCACTGCAACGAAGAGTAGCCCCTGCTCGCCGCAACTAGAGAAAGCCCGTGTGCAGCAACGAAGGCTCAACGCAGCCAAAAATAAATTTTAAAATAATAATAATAAATAAATAAAAAAGAAAAGAAAAAAATTTTTTAAACAAACAAAAAAAGGCACTAGGTCCACTCAAGGGGAAAGGTTACACAGAGCATGAAAACCAGAAGGTCGGGGTCTTTGAGAACCTTCTTAGAAGCTGCCTACCACAGTCTGCCCTCTGAACCCAATGACTCACATCCCCTCTCATGTGTAAAATACATTCACTCCCTCAGAAGGTCCTCAAAAGTCACATCCCATTACAGCAACAGTGCAATATCCAGAATGTCATCATTTAAATGAGGACCAGGTGTGGATCAGGATCTAGGTATAGCTCCTTGAACGTACTTCCTCTCAATCTGTGCACCTGTGAAACTAGACACGCTATCTACCTCAGCACGAATATACACACTAGTGGAACAGGCATAGGATAAACACTGTAGACATGTCTCTTCAAAAATGGGGAAAACGGGAGCCACAGATTAGTCACACGAAGGGTCATAGCAATTCCAAAATCCGGCAGGCAAATGGTGGAACTTACTTAACTAGGTTTCAAGGACTAGGAATAATTCTCTGTGGTTCTTGGCTATGCCCTCTGAGTTCTTGGTTCTGTTCTCTGAGCCTTTCTTTTCATGAAGGGTAGCCCATGGGTTTGCAGCTGAGTAGTTTCTTAGCCTTTTTTCTGCCAGTAGAATTTTGGGGTCCAATGGCCTTTTTTCCGTTTGTACTATCTCCTGTCCCTTTCGGTCTAAGTTGGCAGTGTTTTTACTGATATCATTCTCACAAAAACTTTGTGAGTCTCCTGTGATTCTCATTGGGGTTCTCTCCACTAGACAAAAGCTGCGCCCACAAACCTCTGCAAGATAAGTCCTTCTCCTTGGCCTCCTGCTGAGACAGCAAAGGAACAATGACGCCCTTAAGCTTTCCAGAGTCTCTGCTGTTGGACAGAATCTGTGAAGCATACATGTTTCACAAAACTCTTTGTGTGTCTGCATGGTATTCTGAGGTACTATCCTAGTTCTTTCGGCGGTCTTAACAGAAGACTTACAGTCACAACTTTTGCTCCATCTCTAGACCTCTGTTGGAACATCCCCTTGGACTTAAACGTTCCTCAGAAGCCATTTCTTAATTTTAGCATCTTTTACCTCTGGAGAGGCTGAGAATTTGTAAAGCCATCAAGTCCTAGCTCCTTTTTGTTTAACAGTCCCTCCCGCAGTTTATCTCCCTCCTCTTGCGTTTTACTGTATGCAGTAAGAAGAAAACAGGCATCCACTTAAACAGTTTGCCTGGAAATCTCTTGAGCTAGAAGCTCCTGCCACAGTCCCTTCATCTTCATTCCCACCACCACTACTCTCTCTGGGTGAGTAGTACTCAAATTTTGGGGAGGGTCAGGACCCCTTTACACTCTAAAAAATTACTGAGGACCCCAGCGAGTTTTGTTTATGTGGGTTATATCTATCAATATTTACTGTACTAGAAATGAAATCTGGGAAATTTTTAAAATATTTATGAATTCATTAAAAAATACCCTATCACATGTTAACATCAGAGTGATGACGCCATCACACTTCATGCAGCCTGTGGAAAACTCCACTGCACAGTCATGAGAGCATGAGAGTAAAGAAGGTAAATAATATTTTAGTATTGTTGTGACAGTAGTTTTGAACTCACAGAGCCCCTGGAAGGGTCTTGAGGTCTCCTAGGGGTCCCCAAACGACACTTTGGGAACTTGCATCTAGATCATTCTCCTCAGAGCGCTGGATCAAGTCTCAGTCCCTCGCCCGCCCACACCTGCTTTCTTCCCACCTCGCCACTCACCCCTAGGACTCGGCTGCCCGAGCCCTCCAGCCCAGCAGTTGTCCCGAGCAACCCCACTCTGTCTTAAGGATTTTGTTGTTCTTTCCTCCCATCCTCTCCTTGCCTAGAAGGTCCTCTCCTCCTTTTCCACCTGCCCCATGGCTCGGTGGTCACTCTCACAACCAGACTCCTGAGATGCTATTCTCAACAGTTCTCACTCAGTAACTGTGGGCTCTTCTTGGCAGATGTGTGTGCCATCTTCTCCATGACCAGGTGAGCCTGGGGTCAGAAGGCAGCTTGGATTTAAATCCTGACTCTGTGTCTCATTAGCCTTGTTTGCATTTTTTCATTGGAATAAAAAATTACATAGTAGCATATGCTTCTAGAAGAAAAAAGAATACAGAAATGCGTAAGGTAAAAGGTAAACCTCTTCTCCTTGCCCTCTTCATTCTCTACTCCCCAGGTGGTACCTACTGTGGGCAGCGTCCTTTCAGACCCTTTCATAGACATATATACATATGTCACATGTAAGTTTCTTTTTGTTTTTCTTTTTTTACAAAGGAGAGAACATATCTATACATATGTCCTAGAACTTGCTTTTTTTTTTTGTAAAAGCATCATGGATATTCTTTGGATAGATCTACCATATTCTTTTTCAAGTTTTTCCAACAAAAACAAATCTTATTATTTGAATGCTTTCATTAAATAAATCCCATGAGGGTAACAAACCTTAGGACAAATCACATTTGGACAAAAAGTCCAGTGTTCTGAGTCAGGGTAAAATGTCCAATTAACAGTTGAACCAGAAACTTCTAATATTTGAACTTATTTTACTTGTTGCTGTACGTATTTAAATAATATAAAGAAAAACTCTAATTCAGAAAAAAATAATGTGGAAAATGATAAACTAGAAACAAAAGAATTGAAACCATTTAGAGACCCAGTTTACACCACAGGAAGAAAATAAATAAAGTTTTCTGTATGAAGGAAAGCATCACACTTTTTAATATAAACTAATTAAGAAATAAGTGCTCCGTTTAGCTGTCCTCCTGCTCTAGGTGATGTCTCCTCGCCCATCTGCTTTGGATGCCCACTAATCAGTTATTCAGAATCTTCTCTGTTCTGTCCCCCTAGCCCTCTCCCAAACACTCATGAGCAAATAAGTAGGCCACGTGGATAACTTTCTTTAAAAAGAGTACAGAATTTCTGCCCTCTTCATCTCCACTTTCCAAATACCTTTGGCTTGAGCTTATCTCTTTTTCTGCAGTTTAAGGACTCAATGAAAGTTGCCCATGAGGGAGCAGGCAGGATCTCCCCACCTTTGTGTGGTGGCTCCTTGTGCCTCGAGCTGGATGAAGTGCTAGATAGAAATGTACAATTCCTCCCATTCAAGAACAGGAAGAGTACCCAAGAAATCGAGTCCCAGCTTCCCTTCCCATTTTCAGAGCATTTCGGAGATTCCAAACAAAGCCAGTTAGGCAAGAACTTATTTAAAGCCTTGAGTTCTTTTCCACACCAAAATTTTATATTTTAAACTGTTATATAAATTGTAAGCCTGTCAGCTTTATCCTTTTATGGTTTTTGTATTTTCAGTCTTGTTTGGGAAGAGCTTTCTTAATCTCAAGATTAAAAAAAAAAAAAAGTTCTCCTGTATTTATTTCTAGTGCTTTCATATGGTTTAGCTCCTCAATCCATCTGGAATTTATTTGGGGGTCTTTTCTCAAATTTATGGGTGAATTAATCCCTCCAGCAGCATTTCCTCATTTACTTGAAATGTCTCCTTTAACAAGTAAAATATTCTTTTATTCCCATAGCTGTTTCTGGATTGTATTCTGTCCCAGTGTTTTATTCCACTGATTCTATGTCTGCACACATTGTTTTTATTACTATAGCTTCAAGGTATGTTTTGATATCTAAAAGGACAGCCTCTTATTTTCTTTCTTTTCCCAACTTTTCTTGGCTCTTTTTTTTATAGTTCATTGGCTTTACAACCTGAAGTAAGTCTGAGTCAGTTTTCTCATCTGAAAAGATTAAGACTATGGACTCTACAGTCATTTTTTCTGGATATCAGCAAGATACACTCAGGCAAATGGAAAGTCTTCTAGGTCTTTTAAGCAGAGGGGATTTAATACAGGGAATTGGTGACATGATATGGAAGGACTAAGTAGCTTAATGCAAAAATAGGAAGCTGCTCTACTGGGGGTGCAACAAGAGGAGGATGTACTATTGCTAAAGCGTAGAGTGGGAGCCATGTGATGGAATCTAGAACCCCATAAGGTTGCCTGATGGGAGTTGGGACCATGGAGCAAGGGCCTGTGGAGCAGATACAGGAGCCACGGGAGACACAGCTGTTACCAGAGACACCACAGGAAGCAGAGAGAGGGATAGGGAAAAATACTCTGGCTTCTCTCCTCTTCCCTTTCTCCAAGCTTCCATTAGTGCTTGCCATTGGCTGAATCAACCTGGAAACTGGAGAGCAAAGGAGCCTGGGAAATGTAGTTCCCTGTGATATAGCACAGAGATTAGAAAAAGCAAGGGAGTAATCTGAGCAAGAAAAGGCAGTTGGGCACAACCACATACCAGTTGTGTGACCTTGGAAAAGTTACTTAACCTCAGTTTGTCTCAGTTTCCTCCTCCAAAAAGTGGGGATAAATAATAGTACTTACCTCACAAGGCTATCGTGGGGATTAAGTGCATTAATTCGTGTTAAACACTTTGTAAGCATTTAATAATAGTATTTGTTATTATTATTCCATAAAATGAAGACAGCAATACCTATCTTGCAGAGCTATGGTCAACAATGAAGTGAGATAATGATTGCAAAATGTTTGCGTGGTGTTGTGCATCTGGTCCTGGGTACTTCCTAAATGTTAGTTCTCCTCGTAGCCTCAATGCCTCACCCTTAGTACGTGCTCAATAACGGCTGTAGCTGATGATAATGATGGCCTTGACCTGGGGAGGATGCAGCCTCCTCAGACTGAGGAGGGACATTCTTGCTCTGCTAGAGAGCTAGGGGGACTCTGGAGGGCTGGGCCTTCAAGGGTTTGGGCAACACACAGCCCTACATCAACCAATATGCCCACATATGGAGATGCATTTGGAATGACATCCTGAATCTTTCTCAGGTTTCTTCTCCTGCTACTGTTGGTGCCCCTTCTTTGATTTTAGCCTATTCTTTTTGGCTCATGCAGATAACTGTGCATTTCTGTGTTCACATACACGGTATGAACATTCATGAGTACACAATCCTGTGTGTGTGTTGAGTACTTTCCCACTTATGAGCATTGCCCCTCTGGTCCTCCCAACAAGCCCGCTAATGCAGACAGGGCAAGCTTCATTATTACCCCTGCTGAACAGCAGTGGAATCCAAGACTTCAAGAAGACAAGTGGTACACCCAAAGGCCCCCGGGGACTTGGGACAGAGCCATCTCACTCAAGTTCAGGATTCTTCCCACTAATATCTCAGGCAGCCTCCCACAAGCATGTGTGAGTTAATGTGCATATACACACATGTGTGTACTCCACACATACACAATAGATTCAAATCTCTGAAGGGAAGGTTCCTGCCTTATCAATCTTAATATTCCCTGCCTCAGATAAAATGCCTGGCAGCTGGAAAAGAAAAAAAATTGTGGAATTGAGTTGGCCTTGACTCGTGAACAGGACCCTCCTGGGGGAGGGGTGGGGAACATAGATGAGAATTATAGCCAGAGCCAGGGCTCAAGACCAGCTTGACTGAACTCTACAGTGCTCTGACCCTTGATTCCAGCTCTACCCAGACCTTTCTCAGGTCATCACAGAGCAGAGGACCTGGTCACCAGGAGGGAGTGAGATGCTCAAGGAAACAGATCTGCCCACCTGGCTCTGCCCTGGGGTGTGTAACAGCTTCTTCTGGGCGGTGGGATCCCTGGCAGGCAGGAGTTTGCTCTAAACCTACTGTGCTAATCAACCAACTGCCTCAGCTGCCCACCCGGGGCCTGGCAGCCATACTGGTCCCTGGCAAACCATTTGGAGCAGGAGCCTCGTTCATGTGGGCATGGAGCGCTGACAGGAACCATGGGACACTAGAGATTAGAAGCCCGAGTTAATAAAATGGTTGCCATTGGGCATCAGTGTTTGCCAGGCACGTGTACATCAATACTTGTTCTATTCTTCACTCAGCCAAGGCATGGGCGCTGCTGGAGTCTGACTCAGCCCTTTGCACTGGCTTCAGCTATGAACTCATTCCCCTCCGACATTTTATTTATTTATTTATTTTTAATATTTATTTATTTATTTGTCTGCACTGGGTCTTAGTTTCTGCATGCGGGATCTTTAGTTGCAGCATGTGGGCTCTTAGTTGCAGCATGAGGGCTCTTAGTTGCAGCATGAGGGATCTAGTTCCCTGACCAGGGATCGAACCCGGGCCCCCTGCATTGGGAGCTCAGAGTCTTAACCACTGGACCACCAGGGAAGTCCCACTCTTCTCCGATATTTTAAAGATTCTACATACTCAATTGATTTGGCTTTGCTTTGCATCTCTGCTCTTTCTCCTTATCCTGAAATGGGATGCCACTCTGTCCTGTCGGCTTGAAAGACTTCTGGAGCAGGAGTGCGGAGGCGGGCACAGCACAGGTGGCCCAGGCAGCTGCCCACGCCACTGCCATATGCTTTCAAGAGCCCTGTTGGCTGCCCCATTCTCCTCTCTGCCCACAGACATCCCAGCGCCCTTGAGAGTCAACAGGAAAAGGTTGGGTCATGAATTAGACAATGGGCAGTGAGTGGGAAGAATAAAAGCCAAAGGCCTCACATGGGGACTCTGAGATTGCATGCACCCTGCCCCCGTTACCCCTCAGGCCTCATTTCCTCTTACTCTCCCCTCACATCACTCTTCACTGTTCCTGGAACGTGCCAGGTCCACTCCTACCACAGGGCCTTGGCACTACTCTTCACCCAGACAGCCCCATGCTCCCTCCTGCTTCCTGTTCAGTGCTTTGCTCTGATGTCATTTTCTTGCCAAGGCCTTCCTTGACCACCTCCCTACAATTGAGAGCCCCATTCCCCACCCCCTTGCTTTTGCCCTGACTCCTCTCACCGTCCACCTTAGTTATCTGGTTGAAGATTGTTCTCCCCACCTCCGCAGTTTTGTCTGTTTGCTCACTGCTGTATCTCCAGCACCGAAGCAGCGCCTGACACGTAGCACATGCTCAGTGATATTTGTTAAATTTTTGTGTGGATGAGGCTGGCCTGTGAGCTGATTCCAGACAGCCCTGTGTTTGGATCAGCCCCACTCCCTTCTGGGCCTGACTCAGTTCATCTGTCTGATGACAGGGGCGCATGTGCCGCTGGGTAAGCTGCCTTCCAGTGGTAGTAATTGATGAGTCTGGGCAATATCCTCTTCCCACCCAAGAAGGCAACGAGGGAAGGGAGGCAGGAAGCAGCTGCCAGGATGACTAAGTGGGATCTTAAGTCATTGTCCCCCAGTGCCAATCATTACAGGCCTCAGCAAGGCTCAGGATTAGTGAGACTCATGTGGCTTCCCGGCCTGACCCGGCCCAAAAGGGCCATGAGGAGCGCTTGGAAAAATAACTCCATCATAGCGAGCTGACACTGAGGCCTGGAGGAGGAATTGAGATTTGCTGGACTTTGTACAGAAATTTTGCAAAACTAGACTTGATTCAGCTCTCACTCAACAAATACTGTACTTATAAGGACTCCCTCGGTGCCAGGCACTGCTCTAGGCAGAAATAGAGCAATAAACCAGAGGAGAGAGGTCCTGCTTTGACCTGTGTGTTTACTTGTGAGTCCTGGCGTGCCATCCCTCCCCAAGGCCCAGGGCCTGCTTCCCTTCCACCTCCTGCTCCCCAGTACTTTAAACCTCCCCAGATCTACTGGCTACATCTAGATAGATAGATGCCATTTATCTCAAAAACAAAACAACAGCAGCAGCAAGCACCTGCACTCCCGCTACACCACTGAGACAACAACACTGATTCCCCCGTATCCCTCTCCGGCATCCCAGTCACATCGACTTTGTATTCTGTCCCCCTTTCGGGCAACTCCAACTCTCTTTCTCGTTCTCAGCATCTTCGTGTCTTTGGTCCTACCATTCCCCAACAAAGTCACCTTCTGTACCTGTGGGGTTAATTGCTCCAGTGGTTTCCAAACTAACTGTATGTCCCCTGTATTCAGTCCCTTCGAGCATTCATCCTTATCTGAACCGTCCCTCCCCTCCCTTCCCTGGGCCTCTTCAGAGCTGCTCATCACATCACCCTCTCACCTTCAAGGGGAGGCAGGCTTCTCTCAGTTCCCCAACCCTTGAGAAACTCTCCACCACACAGAACGCCTGCTTACCACGAGTGCATTGTCATCTGTACCGCGCACACACCTTTCCATGTAATTACCGACTGTCCGAGATTGTTTCCTGTATGCATGTCTTATCTCTCCGAGAGACTGTAAACTCCTTGAGGGCAGGGACAACTTCTATCTTTCTGTATCCTATACAGCCCAGTACCCACTCACTCGGCAATCAATCAGTGACAGATCTGACCTGGATTTACCAAACGGTAATATTTAAGAATAATACATTTGTTGAAATGTGTATTTGTTTACAGAGGTTAAAAGGAAAATGTAGCATGCAAAGTGGTATTATACGGTCTGATTACCACGGTGTAAACTATGTACTCATAAGGGTAAAACTGGAAGGTAATCAGTAAAAATAAAAAGCATTTTGTCAGGGTTGTTGGACTCTGAGTGATTTGTTTAATAATCTGTAACTATTGTTAGTGCATTGTTTATGCATTTGAAAAGAGTTTTTTTTAAGTACGTGGAGGGCTTTAAGTGTCATTGAAACATTCCACTCTTGGGTACAAACTCATTAAGTCTTTCTTACGAAATAAGAGGGAATGGGAGCGGGGTAGGCAGGATTGGCAGTCCTTTCGAGATTTTACTCAAGTCATATTTATACACAAATAGCTAAGCAAAGGGGGGAAGACGCCAAAGTCCAAGTTTTGCCAGCAAATGTTTATTCCCTGAGGATGGGACAGAAAAAATAAACAGTTTAAAATAACCAATGAAATCACGTGAGCTGTAAAGATTTTTTTTTTTCTCTCCACCAGAATGGGAAGTGCATGCATTCCCCTTGAGTTTCCTGGTGTTGTGTGCTCTGAAGCCCCAGCAAGCGGGTAGTATGACTGGGAGAAGGAGAGGCTGGGTACACCGTCCATCCAGGCGAGGACAGCTCTGGGCACAGGCTTCCTTTGAGTCCTTAACCTCTTCTGACATATTTATTTTATTCACATCAGACTGTGGGCTCTCAAAGATGAGGACCATGCTCTTTCTGTCAAAGAGGTGGCCCCACAGCATGCCTAATATCTAAGAGGAACCCAAGAAGTCATTGGTCCAATGCCCTCATCAGACCCAGGAGGGCCAGCCTCAGAGGCGTGTGCAGAGGCCACATAGCCTGGGATTCTTGGGAGGGGACTGGTTTTAGAGAGCTCTGGAGTGCCCAAGCCCAGCCCCCAGTGTCGCTCAGGTATTCAGAACATCCTTCTAACGAGTGTGGGTTGAGAATAGATTCCCTGGGCCAGAAAGATGGCAGAAGAACGACAATAAACAAACAGTGCGCCCTAACATTAAGGAGCTTAGGATTCAGAGGGAGAGATGGGGCAAGTTCACCGATAACCAGAATACAAAGCAGAAAGGAAGAAGTGTTGCAAGAGGCACGCGTGGGGGAAGCGGGGAGCCTCTGAGGAGGTGGGCTGAGAACGGCTCCGACGGCATGAAGCTGGCATTAAGGGGTTCAGGATGATGCAAATGAGGTCAGAGGCACCGAAACAGTTGCATTCATTAAACAAATACTGGCTGATCACCAACTACCAAGTGCCAAGCAAGGTTCTAGGCATTTGGGAAGCAAATCTCTCCCTTTGCGAAATTTACATTCAAGTAAGAGTAGGGACACTACGGGGACTTGCCTGGTGGTCCAGTGGGTAAGGGCCCGGGTTCCATCCCTGGTTGGGGCACTAGATCCTGCATGCCGCAACTAAGAGTGCACGTGCCACAACTAAGAAGTACGGATGCTGCAACTAAAGATCCTGCATGCCGCAACAAAGACCCAGCACAGCCTAAATAAAAGTAAATAAATATTAAAAAAAAAAAAAAGAGTAGGGACATTACACAAGATATATAAGTAAAAGTACGTTAGGTGGGCTGGTGAAAATGTAAAATTGTGCAGCCACTGTGGAAAACAGTAGGGCAACTCCTCAAAAAATTAAACATAGAATTATCATTTGATCCAGCAATTCCACTTCTGTGTATATTCTCACCCCATGAAGAAATCTGGGGTAAGAGTAGTCCAAAAAGAGGGATCAGCAAGTGCAAAAGCCCTGAGGCAGAAACAGCCAGGAGACCACTGTGCCAGAGCCATTGCCATGAGAATCCATGGGTTTACCTTTGTGCCTCTTTGGTTGATTCCAATGGTACCAGGGAAACTGCTTAATAGTGGAACTGGGAAAAATATTCCTCAGTCCTGGGGGGCAATGCAAGAGCATAGGATCTTATTTGGGTGAGAGGTGGGAGGAGTGACTGGCTTTATTGAACTCAGAGCAAAGTCACTATAGGCTCTAGCAGTTACACTTCTTTGGGGAACATGACCACTCAGACCATAGAGCTGCATGTAACCATAACTTCATTTCTCTGGAAACAATTCTGCTAGGACAGGAACTGAGAATTCTTTCTCCATGACTTGTGGGTGAGTTTGTGTTCTATGAGAACACTGGGTTTTGCATTTCTCATTACACTGCTCTCATAGCTCCTGGGTTTGGAAGAGGTCACTGTCATTAAATTCTTTTATGACTTTCGCCCCCATCAAACCAAGGATAAAGGTGAATAAAGAACTCATCCAAAGCAGAATGCTCCAACGCCCCAAGATAATTTCTTTTCATAAAACCTGGAGTTTCATGCCAGGAGCATTACATAAAAATAAAGCCAGAGTAACCAAGCGCAAATTATATTGTTATAGACAATGCTGTGAGATGAAATCTTTCTTTCAAGATATTTTAATTGCCAGATGCAAAAGATAGTAGACTCTTTTCTTGTTGAAACTTCGCCAGCCTTGTAGCTAATGCCCACTGTAGCTGCATTAAAGGCTCTGGGGCATCTCTGCCAAGATGTGATGGCCAAGAACCAGTGATGACTCCAGCGTAGGCTTTCTCCAACTGCCAGCCCTGCCGCCATCTTGGCCTGGCCTGCACACCAGCTTCCTGACTCTGTCTGATTTGCAGGTCCCATTGGATTGTATGTCCTCATGTAGAGGTTAATACTCACAGTAAAGTTTTTAGGAAGCTAGCTTAAAGTTTAACGCTGAGGGATGCTGTGGCCCTAAGGGTGGTCTCTGGAGGGATTGTCTCTGGAATTCTCTGCTAAGACCCAGTGTGTCTAAGCCACGGTGTTATGGAAAGAGCATAGGAAGAAATAGGAGACAGGAAGTCTGAGGCTTAACCATGACTCATCTCTGTGCTGGTTATCTTCTGCTTGCTTAACCCACCCCAGAGCCACGCCCTATGGGACTCTGCCCTGCCCTGTGCCGCGGGAGACTGACCTGTATACACATCAACAGGCTCCGTTGTCTTCTGGCCTACGTAAGGCCAACAGGGATCTCTAGGAGGAGAGAGAGGTTGGTTGTTAGTTCCCCCGACTCCTTCCTAGGTCACCGCAGGCTGCCGTCTCTTCCCCCCAAAGGTGTCTCTCTCCAGGTTCTGGTGACTGCGCCCTCCTCTCTCTTTCACAGGCCCAGGTAGCTCCCCAAAACTCCACAATGTCCCTTGCATTTTTCCGACTTTTGTAAAGAGTTCCTTTATTGAATTCTGCTGACAAGATCCAGTTAGAGTGTGTCCTCTTCCTCCTGCCGGGACCCTGACTGATGTGGCCACGAATGAACTGGGTGGCCCTGGTCACACCAACTTAGGCCTTAGTTTCATCATCTTTAAAATGGAGATAGGACTTCCCTGGTGGCGCAGGGGTTAAGAATCCGCCTGCTTGGGCTTCCCTGGTGGTGCAGTGGTTGAGAATCTGCCTGCCAATGCAGGGGACACGGGTTCGAGCCCTGGTCTGGGAAGATCCCACATGCCGCAGAGCAACTAGGCCCGTGAGCCACAACTACTGAGCCTGCGTGTCTGGAGCCTGTGCTCCGCAACAGGAGAGGCCGCGACAGTGAGAGGCCCGCGCACCGTGATGAAGAGTGGCCCCCGCTCGCCGCAACTAGAGAAAGCCCTCGCACAGAAACGAAGACCCACACAGCCAAAAATAAATAAATAAATTTATTTAAAAAAAAAAAAAAAAAAAGAATCCGCCTGCCAATTCAGGGGACACAGGTTCGAGCCCTGGTCCGGGAAGATCCCACATGTCGCGGAGCAACTAAGCCCATGCACCACAACTACTGAGCCTGCACTCTAGAGCCCACGAGCCACAACTACTGAGCCCACGTGCCACAACTACTGAAGCCTGCTGGCCCAGACCCCGTGCTCCGCAACGAAGAGAAGCCCTCACTCACTGCAACTAGAGAAAGCCCGTGCACAGCAACGAAAACCCAACGCAGCCAAAATATAAATAAGTAAATAAATAAATTTATTTTAAAAAATAAAAATAAAATAAAACGGAGATTAAAATGGCAGTTCTTACACACTCGTTCCAGAGTTTTCATTAGGCTTATAATGCATATAAAGCACTAAATAAACACATTTTAAAAATAAATATGCTATCTAAGTTTCACAATTCCAGGAATGCCTAAAAATAACATGTTATCTTTTATATGTCAATATACTGCTACCAATATACGACACTTTGGGTAGTTTTTCTAAAATACACATGGGTTTTTATTAAATACCCAAAAGGTTAACTGGTTTTCACTGTGATAAACATAAACACATTAGATGGCCAATAATAATCCTAAAGTCTATCCCAAATTCAGGAAGATAAGACAGATAAGACAAAAACATTTTCCATATTTTGTACCCTTCAAGGTAGTAATAATTAGAATTTACCCTTCAAGGTAGTAATAAGTAGGAAAAAAATCTAAATATAAATATTGACATATCTTTCCTTTTTCATAAATAAAAATAGCTTTATTATCACCATTAGCTACCAAGAGTCAACCTGGTATAGGAAAAAGGACATTGACAGACTTAAAAGACATGTCCCGAATTTATTTTTTTTATTTTTAAAAACTGTAATTTAATTTTTATTTTATATTGGAGTTTAATTTATTTACAATGTTGTGTTAGTTTCAGGTGTACAGCAAAGTGATTTAGTTATACATATATCCATTCTTTTTCAGATTCTTTTCCCATATAGGTTATTACAGAATATTGAGTAGAGTTCCCTGTGCTATACAGTAGGTCCTTGTTGATCAGCTATTTTATATATAGTAGAGTGTGTATGTTAATCCCAAACTCCTAATTTATCCCTCTCTGCCACCCTTCCCCTTTGGTAACCATCAGTTTGTTTTCGAAGTCTGTGAGCCCATTTCTGTTTTGTAAAACATGTCCTGACTTTAAATGCCACTTCTGACACATCCAATACGTGTGACCACAAACAGAGCATTTAATCCCTCTGTTTTCTTCAGATCTGTAAATGGGGGTAACAGTTGTCTCCTCTACTTCTGTTTGAGATAACAGTGAAAGTCCCTTGTAAATGAAATTGAGCTATTGGTAATTGCTCGCCCAAGGCTTCTTTAAATACATCATCTCTGATTATTCTCATCTGATTAAGATAGGTGGGGGCACTAGGGCTGCCCTGATTTGAGACTCAGAGGGGGATGGTGTAGGTCTTGAGGGAAGGAAGTGAGGGGACAAGACAGATGAGGGCCAGATGTCCTGACTAACTAGCACGGAAGAGCCACCCTGGGCTGGCTGTAGTCCAGACATAGAAGTTGGGCTCAGTGGCGGAGAAGACGGGTCCTTGCCCTCGAGGACTTTACCCTTTAACTAGGGAACTAAGTGTAACCCGCAGAAGATCGTTCCTGTGTGCTTCCCAGGAAGCTCCAAGCTCACCGTGCACTGGAACATCTCCATCAGGCTGCAAGGAGGAGCTGGGCCTCCAGTGGAACCCAGGTGCAGGGGTGAAGCACGGGCACCCAGCAGGGAGGAGGCTGGCTGTGGGGAGGGGGAAACAGCTTTAGGAAGGGGCCAGACTGCCAGGGCCTCAGGGCCAGGCACGATAATATTTACATTCATGCATTAGGAAACAGAAAACCACCACACAGTTGTGAGCAAAGAGTCCCAAGGTGAAAGTGGATTTTTTAGAAAGATGGGTTTGGCAGAGATGGGCAGGATGAAGTGATGGAAAGACTGCAGAAAAAAGATTTTTTTCCCACTCTTTTAAAGAAACCTAAATATTTGCAATATAACTCATGACTTAACGATAAGTGGTTCTACTTCCTATCAAAGACAGGCCCCTCCTAGAATATTTGCTTCCCCTTTAAATGAAGTTTATTTACCCTTCAAAACAAGAAGCTTACACTACCGTGAGGTGACTGCCACAGCTCTGCAAGTCCCAAATCAGATGGGGGGTCTCCACTCAAGGCCCTGTGGATTTACAACCACACTTCTCCCGCTTGTCACACTCTAGTTAACGGAGTGTGTGGGAGTTTAAAAAAAAAACAAAACAAAAAACTGTTCCCACACGATATTAACCCTTTGGTATTTCAGAGATGACCACTGAGGTTCAATTTGGCCCTCTTTTTGGTTTTTGTGAGCCGCTTTCCCTTATTATCAACTCACCCTGCAGACCCAGCTCAGCAGTAAAGGCTTATTCACTATCCCGCCCAGGCTTTGGCTCGGCTTAGACCCAGAAGCACCTGGATTAGCTCCCTCAGTAGCCAACAACATTTTGTCTCGGGTCCAAGTTGTTTATTTATCTTTCCTAGGCTATTTGAGTCATCGAAAGAAATGTATTTGTTTGCTTTTTCAACTTCTCTATTCCCTAGAATGTTGCTTCCTTTTTTAAAATACATGACATGATAAAGAAGTTATGCTGAGTGTTTTTTAGCAGATTTTGAAGGAGGGAGGGTCTAATTTGAAATAGAGAAAGAGGGAATTAGCCTTTTATTTGGTTTTTAATTTTCCCCTGCATTGTCATCTTCACCATCGTATGTTGAAATGCAACATATATTGGCACTGAATACATGAAAGGCACTGGTGTGCATAAATGTCATAATTCCTGCCCACTGGGGGCCTCCAATCCAGTTGGGTGGTCTGTATGGAATCAGCTATACGTTCTGGGTCAGGACAGAAGTCTAGAGGAGGGGGCGATGGTCAAATGAAGGGAGTCAGGGAAGATTTGGAGGAGGTGGGGCCCCAAAGGATAGGTGGGACCTGGGAGACCCAAGCTGAGGAATGGGTTCTGGGGAGGGAGAAGCACCAGGAGAGGCTGCAGAGGCCGACACGGGCTGGCTGTGTCTGATGAACTTGGTGTGTGGGGTGCACTGGAGAAGCGGGTGGGGCAGAGGGAATGACAACTCTGAAGGTAGGGCCGTCATGGAGCAGGGCCTCAGAACCCCTGGTCTGCGGCTGGCTTCAGGGGTCCTGAGCCCTGAAGCTGTGCTGCTTTGGGGGTATGTTTGTGCAGGCTTCAGCAGAGATGGCCACGGAGGCCCAAGGAGTTTGGGGAGAGCTTTGTATGCCTTGGCTGAAGGGTCTGGATTTTACTCCATGGAAGCCAATGAGTTTAGAGGCCAAAAAGCAGGGTATCATGGGGAAAACAGTTGTTGTGTATGGGCTTTGTTGCTGCCGTTTGGTTCTTATTTTTTAAAGATTAATCCAGAGGTGGTGGGTTAGATGAGGAGGAACTCAAGTAGGGAGATGATTTCAGTCTCTTAGGGTTCAGGCATGAGGTGAAAAAGGACCAAACACGATGATGGGAGGGGCAGGAGAAACATTATAAAAGACAAATTGTCAAGAGTTTGTGACCACATGTGACGGGAGAAAAAGAATGTTATTAGTGAATCAAAGTGACCAGTCAACCCAAGCTAGGTATAACTAGGTTTACACGCAATACTGGCTTATTTCTATAGCTTCTTGCTTTTAACAACAGATTTTGCTTACAAACTGCCCCAAGGATCATTTTCTTGAAGGATCAACGTGCCTTCTCAAAAGGGGGTATGAGCAACCAACAAACTTTGAGCTCCTTCGTAGACAGAGAAGCTGGGCCGGGGCACCCTGTTGAGCTGACAGTGGCCAAACATGTAAGGGTTTCCAGGAGAAAGTCACAACAGGCCTTAGGGATTCATCAGGTTTCGTTGTTACATCTTTCTTTTAAATTATTATTAAACAGGCAACATAAAATCATTGAAGAGAGTTGCAGAAAACAGGAGAAAGCATTTCCATTTTTGGCTTTGGCAGCTAGATGCCTGAATAATCCTGCTGACCAAGGCAGCGAATGCCCCAAATAAAAGTCCATATTTGTTGAAAAACTACTACACTCAAGACACTATGGAATTTTAAAACAATGAATTCAAAGGTAAGCTGTAACAAGGAAATTAATGTTTTTTAATACCACTTTCACTTAATCAAAGAAATATTAAAACTTTTGTTATCTTGAAAAGAAATGGATTAGTCAGAATGTTGTTTCCAGACATTTGTTTGGTTTTCACTGGACTTTTTGGCTTTGGGTCAACAGAGTTTGCTCCTGTCTGTGCAGCTCTGAGTGGTGCTTGTGAGCCAGACTCCACCCAAGCCACAGGAGGAGATTTTCCAGGTTGCCCAGGCCAGGTTGTCACCTCCTGTGCCCAGAAGTGGGGGGTCACTGCAGTGCAAGCTGACAGGCTTCTCTCTGGCCCTGTCTCAAAGCCCCTTTCCAACAGGTCTGCTAGAACCTGAGGATGAACAGATCAGGGACTGAGGCTTGGGACCAGATGGGAAGCTGGAATCCCTCTGGAAAATCAATTTAGCATTATCTAGACAAGTTGAAAATGTATAAACCTTAAGTCCCAGAAATAACCCCAGAGAAACTCTTGATGGTGGGCCCCAGGAGTCACATGCAAGAATGTTCACAGCAGTACTGCCAGCAACAGCAAAAAAGTTGCAAGCAATCCAAACATCCATTGAGAGGCAAATGGAGAAAAAAATGGCAGAGCATTCACATAGCAGAGTATTATACAGCTATAGGCCACAGCATAGAGGAATGTCACAAATATCATGTGGAGCGGTGAGAAAAGCAAATCAAAGAATACATACTGTATAATTTAGTTTATATAAAGTTCAAAAGCGTGCAAAGCCAGCAGATTGTTCAAGGATGAGTATTTTAGGGTAAAATTACAAAGAAATGCAAGAGGATAAGCAACAAAAATTTAGGAGGGGGCTGGGATGGGAAGAAGTACACAAGGGGGGCTTCAATGGTGTGGGTTGTAACATATCTTAAACTGGGTTGTAGGTAGTTGGGTGTTCATTTTTTACACTTTCTCATATGGTCTACTATATGCATTTAATATTGAATTCGAGTTTGAAAAACAAGATAGGGGCAGAAGTCTCCTGCAAAAGACGTGATTACAAAGCCTCATCCTCATAATCCCGGAACTCAAAACTCATCAACTCTATCTTTGTTTAACAGTCAGACAAACAAAATGAAGAGGCCAAGTACATATATGGAGCAAATGTAGATGGAGAAAAATGACCCAAGAGCCCCAAGTTTCTCTGTCTTCTGGATCATATTTGCGTTTTAGCATTTCTTCTTTTTTTATTTTTCATTTATTATTGTAGTGGGAGGCACAGACTACCGGGTGTAAGACAGGCTCAAGGATGTATTGTACAACACGGGGAGTATAGCCAATATTTTGTAATAACTGTAAATGGAAAGTAACCGTTAAAAACTGTATTAAATTTTTAAAAAAATTTTTAAAGAAAAAAATAATAATGCAGACAATAAAGTCTACGGTAAGAAGATATTTTTTGCATGAGAGTTTAAACTAGCCAGTTTGATAACAGGTAGACAGTATGATGCACAGTGGAAAGCAGCTTCATGTATGGATGAAATTGTTATTGTCAAAATACAAATAAATAAAAAGGATTTAGTGTTGAAATTGTGAAATAGTAAAGAAAAAAGGAGCTATAGAATAACTCAAAAAAACCCCAACACATTTCTTGAGTATGGCATAAGCTAGGCAGGGTTTAGGTTATGAGGACTGGCCAGTGGCAAGACATGCTTCCTGCCCTCGTGGAGAAGACAGATAATTAAGCAATAGCGGTAAACGAGTGCTGCACGGAAGTACAGGAGGTGGGGGAGACAGGGCAGCGGCAGGCAGCTGAGCCTGGGGAGATGTGCTTTGGAGGGTAATAAAAACAGATGCTATTGCATGCTAGGCCACGTTCTAGGCACTGTACATATTCTATACACCATATATGAACTCACTGAGTCCTCACAACAACCCTAGTGAGGTAGGTGCTATCATTAGCCCCGTTTTTTTGCAGATGAGGAAACTGAGGTGCAGAAGGGTTAGGTGACCAGCCCAAGGTCACACAGCTAGCAAGTGCTGAGCCAGGGTTTAAACCCCCCCACACACTGGTGTTCTTAAGCACCGCCCTCTGCTGCCCCTCATGCTTTCCTGAGAAAGTGACACTCTGGCTGAGGCCTGAGAGAGGAAAAGCAGTTGGGCAGAAACAGAGGAGGGGGTGGTGAGAATTCTGGGCAGGGCCCGTGTATGTATCACTTGAAGGTGATACAAGGAGCTAAAATAAGTATTTAGCCACAAAAAGTGTGAAAGACCCTTCCAGCTGAGAGCAGTCCTCTTTCATCTCTTTTTTTTCGGACCTTGGCCTAGAAGAAGCAGTGCCGGAATGAGAAGAGGTCCGGGGGAGGTGGTTTGCCCTCCATCAGTTTCCCTGGGTGAGAAACAGCCCTTGGTGCCAGGGCTCCAAGGGTTTCCAAAGGCCCATGGCAACAACTGCCAGGGCTCCTGGGAACGTCCCCAGGCATCCAGGATCCTGCCGCCTTGCCAGTATCTCTGTCCCCTCTTGGCCTTATTTCCCAAATGGACCCAACATCAATCAAGGATGAGACCTAAGGCACGACCTAGCAAACAGCTGGCAAACTATTTTTAAAATCCAATTTAAAATTGTGTATGTGTAAGCCCCAGTGTATTTCTCTGGGGGATTCTATCTTTCAAGTGGAAATTTTTTTAAGTCAAATAAGGTAATCTCTATTTTGATTCCCATCAAGCCCAAGTGCAGGGCCCTGCAGCCTAGGGTAAGTGCTAATCCACTTTAAGCACAGGCAAGTCGGAGCTTGGGAGTCAGGGCGACTCCAGGACCCAGAGAGAAAGGTCAGGACTGCTGATATTTATCGTGTTAACACTGTTAGTGTGTGTTTGGCTTTGTCTGGCAGAAGAGAAGAAATAGAAGATATGAATTATGGCTGTGGATGTGGGGGAGAGTGAGGCTTCTGGGATCTGCCCGTATGTTGTTCAGCTTCCTAAATCTTGGACTCTCACTAGCCCCTTTCCAAGAAAAAAAAAAATAAAGCATTCAGAAGAAATAGGAGTGAGGAGAGAGGAGGGTGCCCAGGCAGGGAACAGAGCAGAGAAAGCGAGAGGGGAGGCAGAGAGGGCTGGGACTCAGCTCGCCAGCACTTCACAAGGCCTGCTTGTCTAACTCAGGCCACTGTCTTTTTGGTGATTCTGCAGTTGCCAAGCCTCGGCCTCAGGCGCCACTGGTGAGATAAAGCATCTTGTCCCAGGGCCAGCCGCATAGCTTATCCTGCGAGGATGACAGCATTTTGCTTCCCCTGACAAACACCTTTTGCATTCAGCCAATCAGATTTATTTGTCTGCAATTTTCTTCTTTCTGAGGCCTAAACTGGATGGATACATCTAGAAAAAGGATTTCCGCAGCTTTTTTTTTTTTTTTCCAGGTACTTTCTAAATTTCATTGCTCCTACCTCACTCTTTTTGTCTCAAACAAATAAACAAACAAACTTTAGGATAACTCAAAATGACCCTTGGCTGCCTGAAGGGTCAGGCCTGTTGTGGCCACAGCCCTGGCCAGAGTCATCATCCAAGCAGGTGAAAAGTTTTTTTTTTTTTTAATTAATTTATTTTATTTTTGGCTGCATCCGGTTTTCATTGCTGCGTGCGGGCTTTCTCTAGTTGCGGCGAGCGGGGACTATTCTTCATTGCAGTGAATGGGCTTCTCATTGTGGTGGCTTCCCTTGTTGCGGAGCACGGGCTCTAGGTGCGCAGGCTTCAGCAGTTGTGGCATACGGGCTCAGTAGCTGTGGCTTGCGGGCTCTAGAGCGCAGGCTCAGTAGTTGTGGTGCATGGGCCCAGTTGCTCCACAGCATGTGGGATCTTCCCGGACCAGGGCTCGAACCTGTGTCTCCTACATTGGCAGGTGGATTCTTAACCACTGTGCCACCAGGGAAGCCCCCAGGTGAAAGTTTTGAGTCATTGGAAGGGGACACATCCTGGGGTGGAAAGGAGATGGTCCCAGCCAGGCAAGGTGGGCCTGGAGGGGAAGGAAGCTCCTGACAGAAACACCTAATAATTTGTTTGCTGTGATGGGACCCAGGGCGGTGCTACAGGAGGCTGCTCTCAGGAAGGACAGTTCTAGGAAGAAGGAGGGGAATAAGGCAGGGAGCCAAGTCAGAGGAGGGCTTTTCAGATAAACCATGAGCCTATAAATATAACTTCCCAGGGCTCAGCGATTGCTAGTGTCTGCAGCCATGAAGTGATCACAGTTTCACCAGGCAGCTCATGCTCAAGTCTCATCCTTTAAAAAGCCTTTTTTTTTTTAAAAGTTTATCTTTTGGATAACTTTTTTGAAAAAATTTATTTAATTAATTTATTTTTGGCTACATTGGGTCTTCATTGCTGCGCGTGGGCTTTCTCTAGTTGCAGTGAGCGGGGGCTACTCTTCGTTGCAGTGCACAGGCTTCTCATTGTGGTGGCTTCTCTTGTTGAGGAGCACAGGCTCTAGGTATGCAGGCTTCAGCAGTTGTGGCACGTGGGCTCAGTACTTGTGGCATGTGGGCTCAGTAGTTGTGGCTCACGGGCTCTACAGCGCAGGCTCAGTAGTTGTGGTGCACGGGCTTAGCTGCTCCAAGGCATGTGGGATCTTCCCGGACCAGGGCTCGAACCCATGTCCCTTGAATTGGCAGGCGGATTCTTAACCACTGCGCCACCAGGGAAGCCCTGAAAAGCCATTCTTGTATTGAACTAATGGATAGCAAGCCCTCAGCACGTGTCAGGGCCTGATATATGGTAACTGCTCTCTAAATACAAGCCAATATCATGATTATTATTGAGCAGAAAGCTGCCTCTCCCAAATATTTAGCCACTGGCCCAGTGCTGTCTTTAAAAGCAACGAGGGGACTTCCCTGGTGGCACAGTGGTTAAGAATCCGCCTGCCAATGCAGGAGACATGGGTTTGAGCCCTGGTCCGGGAAGATCCGATATGCTGTGGAGCAACTAAGCTTGTGCACCACAACTACTGAGCCTGTGCTCTAGAGCCCGCAAGCCACAACTACTGAGCCTGCGTGCCTAGAGCCTGTGCTCCACAACAAGACAAGCCACTGCAATGAGAAGCCCGCACACTGCAACGAAGAGTAGCCCCCGCTTGCCACAACTAGAGAAAGCCCGTGCACAGCAATGAAGACCCAACGCAGCCAAAGATAAATAAATAAATAAATAAATTTAAAAAATAATAATGCTGTAAAAAATAAATAAAAATAAAATAAAAGCAAGCAGGTCCATGTCTGATCCTCTTTGTTCTCGTTTCCATAATAAACATCTTCAGTTCCTTCCAGCAGATCTGATATAGCGTGGCTTCCGGACACACCACCATGGCTGCCCTCAATAGACAATTAGAATTATCAATGGCCCCTTAAAACATTTTAAACATGGTACCCAGGCTTGAATCTAATATTTCAGGTATTATCTGACCACCCAAGAATACAGTGGAAAAGTACTCCTTAAATTCTCTTACCTGTTCATACACAAATCATTATGCTAAGCATGCGTGAAATGCTGGAGATTCGAAAGTAAATAGAACATAGTGCCTGCTATTTGCAATTGCCCCAAATGGGGCTACTTATCATCATACTTGAGTGGATCAATAAATCATGGTCTATTCACACAACAGAATATTACATGGCAATGAAAATAAACTATCTACAACTGCATGCAACAATATGGATGACTCTCACAGATGCGATGATCAAAAATGCCAGACACAAAAGAGTAAATACTATTTTGGGTTTATTTTTTTAATTTACAAAAACAGCTGAAGCTATTCTATGCTGTTAAAAGACTGGACAGTGGTTCCCCTGGGGAGGGAGATGGAGCGTGTAAGAGAACACATTATCGTTATAATGCTTAGTTTCTATATCTGGGGGCTCATTGCATGAGCATATTCAGTTTGTGAAAACTCTGTGAGCTATACATTTACAATATGTGCATTTTTTCTGCTTGAATGTTACATATTAATAAGAGGTTAATGGGGGAAAATATCATGCATAGGATCAAGTTAATTGGAGGAGACAGAGAGTGAGATAACTTTGGTTCCACAAGGTAAATGTGGTGATAGAGAAATATACAATGTGTGTTACAGCCATACAGACAGAAGAAGGAGCAAGTAGCTGAGGCTCAGGGATGGAATAGGGTCAGTGAGACCTCCTGGAGGGACTCTAGAACTAAACAGGAGCTGAACATCATTCTCTGAGACTGAACACTAGGAAAGAAGGTAAATCTTGTTTTAGATACACTTACAGAGAGAGGGCTGAGATGTTAAAGGCACTCACCCCTGAGGGCCTCGTTAGTTCCCTGAAGTAGAAAGGCAAGATAGGCCACAAAGATGAGAGTGGAAGTGAAATGTGAGAAATGAACACGGTGACAGTTTAGAATAACTGGGGAATGAGAGCCAGAGCCAACCAAGGATAAGTAGAAATAATTTGATGGGTGGTATAGGGAGAGCCCAGCAGAGCTACAAACCATGAACTTGGAGTGGGGCCATTCTCACTGGTGGGTGGCCTTTTCAAGAGCATAAACAGAAAGTCCAGGGTAGCTTAAAAAATCAGCTATTGTGTCTGGCCAGGAACAGAGACCATCAGTTGTCTGTGACCCCACTCCCTCCTGTTTTCCTCTCACAGCTCTGATCGCTCCTCAGCCTCACTGATGGTTCCTCTTCCTCTACCCAACACTTAAGGATAGGTGATCTCTAGAGTCCCACCTTGAACCCAGCCTTTTTTTTGGTCTACCCAAATCCTAAGTTTCAACTACTACTGGTCGTCGATCTGATGTGTTCCATCTCCAACTCAGAATTCTCTGAGCTCCATCCCTATATGTCTGCTCAACATGATCAAATTCAACATGTTCATCAACTCAGCATGTTCACAACTGAACTCACTATTTTCTTTCCCACCCTCTTCCGTCTCTATCCCTCTCCTTCCTTCTGAGTGTTTCCTTGGACAGCATCACCACACACTTAGTTGCCCAAAGCAGATGCCTGGGCCCCCTCATCCTCCTTATCCAATCAGGCATCAAGACCATCAGTCTCCAGGACTTCCCCGGTGGTCCAGTGGGTAAAAATCCACGCTCCCAATGCAGGGGGCCTAGGTTCAATCCCTGGCCGGAGAACTAGATCCCGCGTGCATGCCACAACGAAAAAGTTTGCATGCCGCAGCTAAAGAGTCCACATGCTGCAACTAAGAAATCTGCATGCTCCAACTAAAGCCCTTAGTGCTGCAACTAAGACCCAGTGCAGCCAAAATAAATAAATATTAAAAAAAAAAAAAAAGACCATCAGTCTCCCTTTTTAATAACTCTCCTATCTGGGGCAGTCTCTCCACCCCCGCCATCACTTTCTCAATTTGGGCCCCGCTCTGTTGCAAAAACCTTTGATCAGTCCCTCTGACTCTAGTCTCATATCTCCCCTCCATCCTCCAGCCCACTGCCCTGGTGACCTTCCTAAAACCCAAATGATCGGTCACAATGCTTTCATTAATGCAGCTAAAACAAGACAGTCTTGTGTTAGGACAAACCATAATCTCCCAACTAAGGGATCCCTCTTCTCCTTCTTCTTTATCCCTCCACGTTCCTTGTCCGCTTTTAAAATATTTATTATTTTAAAAGTCTTATATTCACATAGTATTAAAAAAATCAAATAGTATAGAAAAGCATCAAATAAAAGGCAGAAGTTATCTTTTCCTCCTGCCAACCCCCAGAACCATTTTCCAAAAGTTACCACCACTTCTTATGTACCCTTCCTGAAAGAAAAAGTCTGCATATATCTATTTTTTAATTTAACACAAATAAGATCCTATTGCTGTGCACATTGGTTTATTTTTTTAAACAAAACACATCTAGAAGATCTTTCCATGCCAGTATATACAGGTCTACCTCATGTTTTAATGATTGCATACTTTTCCATTACGTGGATGTATTTAACTTATCCCCTGCTGATGGATGTCTAGGTTCTTTCCAGTTTTTTTGTTATTACCGACAATGTTGCAGTGAACATCCTTGTACATAACTTTGGCATAATTTTGCCAGTATATTCCTAGGGCAAATTTCTAGCAGTAGAATTGCTAAGTCATTGAGAATAGGCATTCAAAATGTTGACAGACATTGCTGAATTGCCCTCCAGGAGAGCTGAATCTGTTTATGCTCCCAGGACTAGTGTATGAGGGTGCCTATTTCCCCATAATCTTGTGAACACTGGGCATTACCAAACTTTTGTTTACCAATCTGATGGATGACAAATGGAATCTCATTGTTTTGCGATGCATTTCTTTAACTATGAGTGAGGTTGAATACATGTCTATTACATGTCTATTCGCTATTTGTGTTTCTTGTAGATTGTTCACATCCTCTGCCTATTTGGTTGTTAGTTTGAGTCTGGGTGTGTGAACCATTGTCTCTCCCAGGGAAGTTAATAGATTGATAGAACTCCATGAATTTCAACTTTGCCCAAATAGGAGCCTCAAACAATCGAAGATTGAGTGGTCCCTGAAAGTTTAAGTAAGGATCTGCTCCTGGAGCTTTCTGTCCAACGATGCTTGGCCCAGTCAGCTGACCACACCTTACTTCTTATGCAACCATCACCCCAAAAAGAAGCCACATATCTATTAGCAAATAATTTCCATTCCCTTTTCCTCTCAGGTCCAGGACACCATTAATCTACTTTCTGACTCTATAGATTTTCCTATTCTGAACATTTCATATAAATAAAATCATAATATGTGATCCTTTGTGACTGGCTTCTTTCACTTAGCATAATGTTTTCAAGGTTTGTCCACACTGAAGTATGTATCAGTATTTCATTCTTTTTTATGGCCAAATAATATTCTATTGTATGGATATACCACATTCTGTTTATTATTGATAGACATTTGGTTTGTTTCCACCTTTTAGCTATTATGAAAAAACTGCTATGAACATTCATGTACTAGTTTTTGTGTGAACATATGTTTCAGCTCTCTTGGGTATATATCTAGGAGTGGAATTGCTGGGTCATATGATCATCCTATGTTTAACTTTTTGAGAAACTACCAACCTGTTTTCCATAGTATCTGCACCATTTTACATTTTCACCAGCAATATATGAGTGTTCCAATTTCTCCACATCGTTCTCAACACTTGTTATTATCTGTCTCTTTTATTATAGCCATGCTAGTGGGCATGAAGTGGTATCTCACTGTTTTGATTTGCATTTGATTTGCATTTCTCTAATGACTAATGATTTAGACCATATTTTCATGTGCATATTGGACATTTGTGATCTTCTTTGGAGAAATGTTTATTCAAATCCTTCGCCCATTTAAAAGTTAGATATCTTGTTTTTTTATTGTTGAGGTGTAAGAGTTCTTTGTATATCCTGGATACTAGACCCTTGTCAGATATATGATTTGTAAATATTTTCTCCCACTCTGTGGGTTGTCTTTTCACTTTGTTGACAGTTTCCTTTAATGCAGAAAAGTTTTTGATTTTGATGAAGTCTAATTTATCTATTTTTACTTTGGTTGCTTGTGTTTTTGGTGTCGTATATAAGAAACCATCGCCTAGGGACTTCCCTGGTGGCACAGTGGTTAAGAATCCGCCTGCCAATGCAGGGGACACGGGTTCAAGCCCTGGTCCGGGAAGATCCCACATGCCGCAGAGCAACTAGGCCTGTGAGCCACAACTACTGAGCCCACGTGCCACAATTACTGAAGCCCACGTGCCTAGAGCCTGTGCTCCACAACAAGAGAAGCCACTGCAATGAGAAGCCCGTGCACCACAACAAAGAGAGCCCCCACTCGCCGCAACTAGAGAAAGCCCCGGTGCAGCAACGAAGACCCAACACAGCCAAAAATAAACAAATAAATAAATAAATTTAAAAAAAGAAAAAAGAAACCATTGCCTAGTCCAAGACAATGTAGATTTACTCCTATGTTTTCTTTTAGGAGTTGTATAGATTTAACTCTTACATATATATCTTTGATCCATTTTGAGTTAATTTTTCTATAGGGTGTGAGGTAGGGGCCCAGTTTCATTCATTTGCATGTGGCTATCCAGTTGTCCCAGCACCATTTGTTGAAAAGACTATTCTTTCCCCCTTGGATGATCTTGGCACCTTTTTGAAAATCAATTGACCATATGGGGACTTCCCTGGTGGCCCAGTAGATAAGACTCCACACTCCCAATGCAGCGGGCCCGCGTTTGATCCCTGGTCAAGGAACTAGATCCCACATGCATGCCACAACTAAGAGTTCACATGCTGCAACTAAGGAGCCGGTGAGCTGCACAAGCCACAACTAAGGAGCCCGCCGGCTGCCTCTAAGACCCCATGCAACCAAATAGATAAATAAATAAATATTTTTAAAAAAGAAAGTCAATTGACCATAGATGTATGGGTTTATTTCTGGACTCTCAATCCTATTCCTCCAAACTTTCCTTAATGTGCTTTATTACTTTTATACATATATATTTTTTTAAAAAAGCCTAAAAAATACCTGTAAAGAGGATGGGATAGCTGTATTCCTGCTCAGCTCCCAAGAGGAAAAACTACATGGGGTCCACTTACTATTAGACACTGTCTTTTGTGATTTGGTTGCTTAGAACAAGAGCAAAAGCTGAGAGTTATACAAGTCTTCAACACCGACTCCCTCCAGTTTATGTGCTCCCAAGTGTGTCTGAGGGAACGTCAGGAGGGAAGCACGGCAGGAGGCCAAGGGGAGAGGGTCAGAGCCTGGCAGTGTCATTGGTGGCAGCAGTGGGCGAGAGTCCAAAAAGAGGGCAGAGTCTGTACACACCAGGCCACGTCTACAAGGCGTGGTTTGTGAGAGATGGTTCTCAAGGCCCAGCCAGAGTCCAGAAACCATGAATTTAGTCCAATCTCCAATTCTCAATCCAAAGGAATGCCTAGGGCAACATCTCTGGGATAGATACTCTGGAATAGGATATATCAGAACACTGTAACTTAGGCTGGGACTGTGGGCAGTATCCAGGGTGTGTGTGGGGGAGGGTAGGGGGGAGGGATGGAGGGGGAGAAAGGGAGAGAGAATAAGAGAGAGGAGTCTATTTTGGACAGTCTATTTTGTAAAGTTTGTATACTTAAAAAAATTAAAATTCGGTGGTCTCCCTAGGGAAAAATGACTTCAAAGGATCAATTAATGGAGCATGGTGGGGCGCTGTCCTTTTCAAAGAGGGCTCTGCAGTGGTGCTGACACCTCAGAAGCAGGTTGTCTGGTATTTGGGAGCTTCCCACGGGAGCTGTGCCGTAGAAAATGCCTACTCTACCTGGGGAGGCTAGGCTGACTGGACTGAAGCAGGTTCCTCCACCACACTTCACACCGTAGAGGTAACTCACTTTTGTTGTTGCTGTTAATATTATTTTTAACTTACAGAAATAAGTGTGGCAAATTTTTACAATTTTAAATAACACAGGAGTGAATACAGGAAAAGCGTAAATCTCACCCCACAGAAGTAGCTGCTATAAAGTCTGGTGCTTAGACTCCCAGTATTTATTCTATGAACCCAAACATATTTTATATATATATAAAAATGTATATATATATATATACACACACACACACATATGTAATAATTTTTACAAAGACAAGATGAAAATTGTTTCAATTTTTTTTATACAGAAGAATATCACAGACCTATTTTCAATCCATACATATAATTGTACCTCATTCTTCTTATTTTTTTATTTTATTTATTTTTTATTTATTTATTTTTTACTTATTTTTAGTTTTGGCTGCGTTGGATCTTCGCTGCTGTGAGTGGGCTTTCTCTAGTTGCGGCGAGCGGGGGCCACTCTTCGTTGCAGTACGCAGGCTTCTCATTGTGGTGGCTTCTCTCGTTGCGGAGCACGGGCTCTAGGCGCGCAGGCTCTGTAGTTGTGGTGCATGCGCTTAGTTGCTCCGCAGCATGTGGGATCTTCCCAGACCAGGGCTTGAACCCGTGTCCCCTGCATTGGTAGCTGGATTCTTAACCACTGAGCCACCAGGGAAGCGCCTCATTCTTTTTAATAGCTGCATAGTATTCCATTGTGAATGAATGAATGAACAATTTTTCAATTTCCCTGCTAGTATCCATTTAAGCTCTTTCCATATTTTTGCTATTATAAAAAATGCTGATATAAACACATACAACATATTTACACATCAAATGCTAATATTTCTTTAGAATAGGTTGATAATAAAAACAGAAATAAACAAATGGGACCTAATGAAGCTTAAAAGCTTTTGCTCAGCAAAAGAAAACATAAGACAAAAAGACAACCCTCAGAATGGGAGAAAATATTTGCAAATGAAGCAACTGACAAAGGATTAATCTCCAAAATTCACAAGCAGCTCATGCAGCTCAATATTAGAAAAACAAACAACCCAATCCAAAAATGGGCAGAAGACCTAAATAGACATTTCTCCAAAGAAGATACACAGATTGCCAACAAACACATAAAAGGATGCTCAACATCACTAATCATTAGAGAAATACAAATCAAAACTACAATGAGGTATCACCTCACACCAGTCAGAATGGCCATCATCAAAAAATCTACAAACAATGAATGCTGGAGAGGGTGTGGAGAAAAGGGAACCCTCTTGCACTGTTGGTGGGAATGTAAATTGATACAGCCACTATGGAGAACAGTATGGAGGTTCCTTAAAGAACTAAAAATAGAACTACCATACGACCCAGCAATCCCACTACTGGGTATATACCCTGAGAAAACCATCATTCAAAAAGAGTCATGTACCACAATATTCATTGCAGCTCTATTTACAATAGCCAGGACATGGAAGCAACCTAAGTGTCCATCGACAGATGAATGGATAAAGAAGATGTGGCACATATATACTATGGAATATTACTCAGCCATAAAAAGAAACGAAATTGAGTTATTTGTAGTGAGGTGGATGGACCTAGAGTCTGTCATACAGAGTGAAGTAAGTCAGAAAGAGAAAAACAAATACCATATACTAACACATATATATGGAATCTAAAATTAAAAAAAGGTTCTGATGAACCTATGGGCAGGACAGGAATAAAGATGCAGATGTAGAGAATGGACTTGAAGACATGGGGAGGGGGAAGGGTAAGCTGGGACGAAGTGAGAGAATGGCATGGACATATATACACTACCAAATGTAAAATAGATAGCTAATGGGAAGCAGCCGCATAGCACAGGGAGATCAGCTCCGTGCTTTGTGACCACCTAGAGGGGTGGGATAGCGAGGATGGGAGGGAGACGCAAGAGGGAGAAGATATGGGGATATATGTATATGTATAGCTGATTCACTTTGTTATAAAGCAGAAACTAACACAACATTGTAAAGCAATTATACTCCAATAAAGATGTTAAAAAAAATAAAATAAAACAAACAAAAACTCAAAAAAAATAAAAAGAACAGTTTGCTAGAGGTGGGGCTGCGGGTTACTAGGGAATGTGAATTTAAATTCATGAGATACTATAAAGGATTCTTAACTTGTAGTATATGGTTGAGCTTCAGAAATTACATATTCAATTATGTGTGTGTGAGTACATGTGCTGCATATTTCTAGCGAGAGATCCCCAGCTTTCTGCAGACCTACAAAAAGGGTTATGAACCACTGCGCTGCAGGGAGCTGGCATTTCCCTGTGGCTGTGGACCACAAGCACTGAATTTGCAGGTTTTGAGCAAT
Organism: Balaenoptera ricei; assembly: GCF_028023285.1. NCBI lineage: Eukaryota > Metazoa > Chordata > Mammalia > Artiodactyla > Balaenopteridae > Balaenoptera > Balaenoptera ricei. Next base: position 15,889,022 of record NC_082651.1, on the reverse strand, counting down.
TTCACTGAGCAGGAACTTGTCCAGCAAGGGCCACTTCCAGGTCCAGGTCCAGGGTCACCTGCAAGGAGAGCAAATAGTGGCATCCACCAAAATGTCTTGCCCCTAGAGTAAAGGTGAAGAGCCACAGACACATAGTCCTGTGTTCCTGGATGGTGCTTAGGCTCAATTGGATGAGATATGTCTGATCAGCTGGTGTTCTTGGATCTCAGGTTGGGAGGCCCTCTCCATACCACCTATAGCTTCACCTCTAGGAAGTGAGAGCAGTGGCCAGCCTCCAATCTGCTTCACCACCCCTCCTCACCTGTGTTGCTCCCACATCCAGGGTCCAAAAGCCCAGCCAAGTGGGACTATTCCCTGTCAGGCTATTCCCAGAGACTCAGGTCTATAGTAGTCCACACACAGGGGCCTTACACCCTGCAGGGCTGTGGGCTTCATCAGGGAAGACTTTTAGGGACTTACAAGTTTATCCCAATCCTCAGAGAATGAAAGCAAGGCTGCCTTCCAGACAGGGCACAATTTGGACCCTGACTTTTGAACTGCAGCGTTAACCATAACCTTGCAATGTTTCCAATAGCTTAGTGGTTCTCACCTGGGGAGCCCATTTTCAGTTGTCATAACCTGTGGGGGTGGGTTGCTACTGGCATCTAGTGGGTAGAGGCCAGGGATACTGCTACACGTCCTATAGTGCACAGAATAGTTCCCTACAACAAAAAACTATCCAGCACAAAATGTCACTGCCACCAAGGTTGGAGAAACCCTGCAAAATATCTGATTAATAGCATCTACAAAAAAAAAAAAAAAAAATAGCATCTACACACTATTTTGGACTGGAGAGTTATTACAGTATTGATATTTCACATGTTACCTGGACTTGGCTCACATGAAGTTTCTGCTTTTGCAATCACTTTTACATAAACTTAGAGAAATCTATTTCTTTCTTTTCTTTTTTTTAATTGAAGTATAGTTGATTTACAATGTTGTGGAGAAATCTATTTCTAAACAATCTGAGGATGAATTATTGGAATATTCTTTCTTCTCAAATGGATCTAGGTAGATGTTCTTCAAATTTCTGTGGCTTTTTAACTCCAAAAATAATTTTAAAAAATTATATGCTATAAGCATATTTTTAAGTAGACATCTAAAGTTTTTCACCATTAAGAAATAGTTGAAAGGTTGTATCTTTCAACATATTGTAAATATTGGCGTTTAAAATACAATAAGCCGTCACTCTTAAATAGATCCAATGGAATCTAAATATCATAGAGTTAATACCCACTATCATTCAGTTAAAAATAATGAACAATATGGAACTCTCTGGCCGTCCAGTGGTTAGGACTCTGTACTTTCACTGCTGAGGGCCTGGGTTCGATCCCTGGTCAGGGAACTAAGATCCCACAAGCTGTGTGGTGTGGCCAAAAAAATAAATAAATAAAAATAAACATAATGAACAATAAATAAATAAAAATAAAAAGTACATGAACAGGGTTTCCCTGGTGGCGCAGTGGTTAAGAATCCGCCTGCCAATGCAGGGGACATGGGTTCGAGCCCTGGCCCGGGAAGATCCCACATGCCTTGGAGCAGCTAAGCCCGTGCGCCACAACTACTGAGCCTGCACTCTAGAGCCCGCAAGCCACAACTACTGAGCCCGCGTTCTGCAATTACTGAAGCCTGCGTGCCTAAAGCTCATGCTCTGCAACAAGAGAAGCCACCGCAATGAGAAGCCCGCGCACCGCAACAAAGAGTAGCCCTCGCTCGCCTCAACTAGAGAGAAAGCCTGCGCGCAGCAACGAAGACCCAACACAGCCAAAAATAAATAAATAAAATAAATAAATTTATTTAAAAAAAAACAAGGTACATGAAGAAATTCTTCTTTAATAGTGCAAAAATTTGTATTATTCCTTTTTCTCTGTGAACTCCAATCTACTTCCCCAGCAGAATTTTATACTAGTGTAATAATATATTTCATGTTTTATCTTGAAAGTCTTTTATTGATCACCCTATCACCTATTCTGTACCAAAATATGCATATAAATTGAAATATATATATCAGAAAATGTTTATTATAACTATAAGTCTCTAAGAGTTAGCAAAATTTCCTTTGGCTTGACTTACTAATAATCAGTAAACGACTGATCAAAATAAATATATTCTAATTTTTTATAATTATCAATCAAAAAAGGAAAAACATATAAACACACATGTGTGTATGTATACTAGTTTAAAATCCATGAAAGAATATTACTTACTGCTAGAAAGAGACAGGGTTCATTACTGATCGATTTTTCATTTTTATAGGTATAAGCACTGAGCAACCTTGTTTATATAAATAAGTAAATAGTTAGGGAAGGGATTTTGTTAGAGCAATTTTACTAAATGTCTTTAACTCTTTCTGAGTTAAATGCCCCCAAAACAACAAACAATCAAAAGCCACATAAGGATCAATCATCAGAAAAACAAAAGCTCCACTAAAGGCCAAACTAAAGGGGGAGCTAGAGATGGAGCTTCCTGTTATTTAGATTCCTCCTTCTACCCTCCCCTCCTCCACACGTCTTGTTTTTCCCAAACTCACTATACAAATGAATTAATTCATCTCCCAATCAATGAGGTTAAGTATCTTTTCGTATGTTTGCATTTCCTCCTGGGTGAATTACTCACTTATACTTTTTCCTAGTTTTCATGGGCTGTTTGTCATTTTCCTATCAATTGGTAGTAAGCCTTAGTCTGTCATATGCATTGCAAATGTTTTCTTCTATTGTTTGTCTTTGGATTTTACTTGCACAGTAATTTTTCATTTTTATGTACTTAAGTCTATCAGTCTTCTCCTTTGTGGCTTCTAGATATTCTCGTACCCTTCTCATACTTCTCACGTGAAGTTTGGACAGCCATTTGGAAAGTAATCTGGCTGTAACTACTAACGTAAAAATGTACATGTCCTTTGTCTCAGCAATCCCACTTTGAGACATCTCTTCCACAAAAATAAAAACACTGCTTCACAAAAGTATACGTACAAAGATGTTACCTTCATCAGCATTGCGTGTACGGCAAAAATGAGAAACAACTTGAATATCAACCATTAAGGCAACAGTTGAATGAACTGTGTGGTGGAGTCACAATATAGTATGTTTTACTGTTATTAAAAAGAATGATTTTGCACAACATTGTGAATGTTCTTAATGCCACAGAACTGTATATTTTAAAATGGTAAATGTTTATTTTACCAGAAATTTTTAAAAAGAGAAAAAAAAAATAGAATGACTTCTATCTCTATATAGTGTCCTGGAGAAATGGCCATGAAAATTGTTAAGAGAAAAATCCATGTTTCAGGTAAACGTGTGTGTGTGTGTGCGCGTGCGTGTGCATGTTTATAGAAAAAGGTACGGAAGGGTACAAACCAAATTTTATGGTTAATTACCTCAGGGAGTGTGAAGTATCTATCCTATGACTTGTAGCAAGGAACGTGAATTTAGAGCTCAGATCCAAGCTCAAGCCCACTACTGATTTGGTGTGTGACCTGGGAGAATTACATGTTAGTTTCTTCATGTATAAAATAGGAAGAGAAATAATATATGCCTCACTGGAATTGTTGTGAGGCATAGATATTAGAAAAGTGCCTGTCACGATAAATTATAGATGTCGTCATCATTATATTATTGTCTCCTTCAGTGTCTTCTTCATTGTACCCTATGCATTCTTCCATCCCTCTCTACCTACTGGGATTGTTAAAAGATCTGATTATCAGGAGAGAAAAACAGAGAAACAAAAACAGATTACAAGAAGCCTAACACTGAGGGGATTCACATAGTACTTGTTTCAGAACCCACTAGAGCTAGTTTGCTTCTGAGGCCATGTCTGAGCTATGGCCATAAAGAACTGGAACAATTTTGGAGACGTCTGGCCTAGATTTCTTTCTTCTTGGCCTGTCATCACATAGAAGGTAGTCTGGAAAGCTTAGGAGCTCTCTTCTCAACATCTCCACACCTTCACTATTGCTTTTTGATTTACCTAGTGTCATCTCCCTCTGTTTTCCTGCCAAATCAACAGCTTCTTGCACTGCAAATGCTTTCTCTTACTTACTGGTACTCTCTCCTTGACTGGCAGATGGATAAGACATCATATTTGCTGAGTCCCACACACCAGTTTATCCAATACCAACCTTGCCTCTTTCATGGAACTACTGCCATGTTAACGTTCTTTGGGTTGAGATCTGGAGGCTTTAGGCGATTCGATTTTTTCTATGTGTTTTGCAACATTTCACATTCAACAAATCTCATTCATGTTAAATATGAAATAAACCAGTAACTCCTCCTAGTTTATTTCAGCCTTAGGGCACTAATGTATGGAATCAGATATCTCATTCCTCTCAGAACAGGATGACGATGAGCTTCCCTGTTAGTAAAGAGCTCTGAGGGTTATAAATTATAACGCTGGTGACTAAAACAAAGCGGTGGCTCTTTTCATCGATTTTACATGATCCCCAGGGTTTCTCATTTCTCCACTTCTTTGTGCCATCCCTTATATTTACTCATCCTTTCCTTATGTCTCTTTCCCTTTCTCCCTCTCTTCCCTCTCCCTCTCCTCCAACAAACATTCTTAAGCACCTTCTGTGTGTCAGGCTCTCAGCAACAAAGCCTGAGCAAAACGGACCACCTTCTTATTGTCATGGAGCTTACAAATCTAATTGGGAGTTGAGACATTCATCAAATAATCACCAAATCTGTATTTCATAGAGCACTGAGTGCCATGTAGGAAAACACAGGACCCTGTGAGAAATCTGTGTAGGTGAAGATTTCATCCAGAAAGAGGCAGCTGAAGGCTACATCCAGGAAGTGGCAGCTGAGCTGGGTGGGAAGGATGGGGAGGAATTAGCCAGGCATCTCCCCTCATTTAGAGCTATGGGTGGGCAGAGACCAGGACTGTCATGGCACCAATACTGGGTCCGCTTGACAGAAATGCTTGTAAATATTTGTGGGAGGAAGGGACAATGTGAAAAATATAAATCAATGAAAATGTGCTTTGCTTTGTTTTTAGCGTAATCAATTAAGAAATTTAACTGTTCATAGTTAAAAGAATGCAAAGTATAAGACAAAAAGGAGAAAGCGGCACAAGCTGAGGTTAAAGAAGTAGCAGCCAAATCACACTGAGGCCTTTAAGGGTATGTAGGGATTTTGGTCTTTATTCTAACGGCAATTGGAAGCCACTCAAGGGTTATTTTTTACAGCTAACTATTATGTGCTAGATACTGTGCTAAGGACTTTGCTTGCATGATTTTGTTTAATCCTTGATGCAATCCTATGAGAGTATGATTATTACCCCAATTTTACAGACTGAGGACCCTGAGGTGTAGAGAGGGTTAGTTGTTTGCTCAACACTGTTAATAAGTGGCAGAGGCTTGACTCCAAAACCCCTACCCTTAACCATTAAGTTACATACGCTAAGAACAAGAATGAGTAGGTAAGCAAGTATGAACAGCTGATTCTAATCTCCTTGGCAGGAACAACCCCACTGTGGAGTTGTTAGCATAGGGGTATCAGGGTTTAATGACCTAATCATAGAATTTAATCTCCTTGTTCTGACTCCATATTAATCAAATAACTTTATATTCTAGCTTCCCCTATAGATTTTTCTGCTGGAAGATAATGCACTGAGCAGCCTACACATGCAATTTGTTTCAGTTGGGAATTTTATTACACATTGTAAGTTAACAAATTGGCATTCTGCTTAAAAAAAAAAAAAAAGGTGAACTACTCTAAAACAAACAAGAAATGATGAACGTCTTACACAGTTATTTTTCCATTAAGTTAGTTTGAAAAACAGAAACAAATATAAACATCTATATTGTCTCTTTTGTGATTTTGCCTTTTCTTGTTCCCTGCTTTGAAGGACCATGGATGTGGTCATAAAGTCTAGAGATGGGCCCTTTTTTAATGTTCTTTGTCAAAGCCCCAAGCACAGCCCAAGTGCTTCCATTGTTTCCCAATCAGCAAACCCACCTTTCCTCCCGCAAGCCGCGGAGAGGATTGCTCTTCCGAATTTACCTAATTCTCTGAGCGGTAAGCAGCTGGAGGCTGCTGCGAGGGGTCTCATTCATCTCCCCAGGGTAACGTGCATCCTATCCTAGGAGCAGGCGGTCTCCTAATAACATCATTAAACCCGAAGTTCATGCGCTCGGGGCCACCGCGACAGCAGCAGCCCCCCGCCCCGGCCCTGCACCAAGTCCGAAGCCCCTGTGCGGGACGGAAGTGACACCGGCCCACCCGCCACTTGTGGGCTCCTTCCAAACGGAGAGCCATGAAATCGGTCCCCGACTCCCGGCTCCTCGTTGGATCAAGTTTGGTTTTGTTCTTTTCCCTCCTCTCCCTATAATTCCTTTAAATGGGCAAAACTGGCACAAACGCAGGTGGACATTTTAAAGTGAAAGCTTCAGGAATCGGACCATCACCTTGTCAAGAGATCTGCTGAATCACATACAAGGGCGTAAACGGGGCTCTCTCCACCCCAATATTCAACAGTCTCTTGAACAGAAGACTGAAATCATACTCTAAACATCGACTTTTTTCCTCCTCCAAGATAGTAAAGTCAGCAAGTGCAAGGTGAGCCTCGTGAGCAGCCTCCTTTCTTGGAGAAAAGGCTGGAGCCAAGGGGCCGAGCGCGGCCTCCACCGTAGGGTCCACAAAGAGTAAGGGCCTCTCTCAGAAACTGTAGCGCTGGGGGCGGAAGGGGGACGGCAATCGTTGAAATCGATGACAGAACTCTCTTTATTCCGCTTTTCGGCCATTTTCACCACAGAACCATTAACCAAGAAATTGCCAGCAACTAGACGGCCCCCCGCAGGACTGCCAGCCTCCGGCAGCGCTCAGGACGAGGATGCACAAGGCCGTGCGAAGGATCGTACGCTGACCAGCCAAGATGGCCACTTTCACGTGGCTGTGGGCCACTGGCTCCCTGTCACCCGGGCATCCCCAGGCAGGGCAGCCGGAAAGACCCTCGGGGAGAGCCAGAGGATAAAACCCCCGACGATTCCCGCGGCCCCCGCTGGGGGACGCGACCTAGCGGCCAGGTAGCCCGGCCAACGGTCGGAAGGGAGATGCCATGTCACAGTACAGGGGAGCAGGCCCATAAAGCCCTTGTCTCTCTTCCTCCCACGTCGAACACGGAAGCATACAACGACCCAGTATATTGCCTTTCCCTTCACCCCTTGTTATTCGTGCTTAAGATGGCGAATATTCGCGAGAGGGGCGCGTTACCTCCGCTCCCTTCCCCCTGCCTGGCAGAGTGGTTCGGTCCGAGCTCCCCTCGGTGCACCGCCCCTTCCCCTCCTCCGTCCCCGCGCGAGTGGCGCATTGGCGCGCGGCGCCGAGGGGCGGGGCCCCGGCCGGGCGCGCGCGGGCGCCGTGTATAAATAGTAGGCCGCGCTGCCCGCCGCCTCGTTTGCTCCGCGCCGCCCGCTCGAGCTGACAAGAACGCGGTCTTTTGCTCGCGCGTTTCGCACTTGTCGGCTCGCCGCTTTTTCTCCTCAACGCCACTTTCACTCACCGCCACCACCATGAACGGGCAGCTCAACGGCTTCCACGACGCGTTCATCGAGGAGGGCACGTTCCTCTTCACCTCCGAGTCTGTGGGGGAAGGCCACCCAGGTGAGGTGACGGGGCCTGGAGCGAAGCGAGGGGCGGGGCGCGGGGTCGGGACTGGCCGGTAGGATCCGCCGGCCGCGGTGCCCACGGCGGTGGCCCTCTCCCGGCTGCTGGTGGAAAGAGCGGCGGCCGCGCGCCTTCCTCGTGGCGCCGCCGCTGCCGAGCGCGTGGCCGCCGCCCCCCCTTCCTCTCTCCTCCCCTCCCATCCGGCCGCGCGCCCCGGCATGCGGAAGATTCCAGAAAACGAGAAGGGCGGGGGCCGTGGCCGCTCGTGTTCTAGCCGGGGAGGGCCCTATTTCCTTCTCCCCGCCTTGCGGCCCGAGCCACCTCGAGTGGGCGGCCCGCCTCGCGTGCTCGCGTCCGGCCCGCGAGAGCGCGCGCCCCGCATTGCAGCCTCAACCACGTGTTTGCCGCATGTGGCTTCTGGGCGAGGGAGCCGGCTGGTTTGCAGAGCGTGGCCCGGACTACCGGGCCTCCGCGCTTCCCGTTAATTCTTTGGCTACACTGAAGAATACGACATGCCCTTAGCCGGTATATGGCCTCGCGTCAAGGTGACATCCTCCAACTAAATATAGTGCTTGTCGGAGGAGGCATTCCTTATTTGGATCGTGCGTGAAAAGGATAGGAAGCATGAATTAAGTGTATGGCGCCATTGCGTTGGGGCTGACTGTTAGGCAAGGTTTAACTCCATATATCCTCCTCCGGGCTTTGTCCACCGGTCCGCCATTATGGCGATCAATTTACACGTGAACGAATGAAGCTATTTCAAGGAACTTTCGATCCCAGCCTGAAAACCTCACCTAGTGAAGATCGTTATTCTACTAGACGGGTCCAGCCCTTTCTTGGGATGACCACAATGACAGATTCCTCGTCTGTTGGCTTAAGGATCCATTTCTCTCTAGCAAGCTTACTGTGCCTATGATGCAATCCCACGAGCAACCTAGTGGTAGAGGAGAGGACAAACCCCGAGATCCTGATGAGTGAAGGTCAGGTGTGGTGTGGGTGGTTTTGTTTGTTTTCCCCCAGCGCTGAGAACTGCACTGTGTATTTGAACCACCTTTTATTAACTTAAAGCCGCAGGCATTTGTAAATGTTTAGATTGTCCTGGGCCTCTGACTGGATTGTGGTACACATTTTGCTTAAGTTTTTTTTTGGCTGGTTATAGAAAATTTAGGAAAGTGATATTCGGGGTTTTTTTCTGTTCTTCTGATTTTTAATAGAGGGTAGTACAGTGAGGGGAAGATCAGCAAGGATTCAGAATACATTTGGGGATTTTCCAGTCTGTTTGGCTCTTGTTCCTGGACTACTCTTAACACAAAATCAGATGGTTGCCGTTTTATTCCCTTTGTTCGTGAAGTGTCGTTGCTTTCATCATTTAACTCTGACATTATTTCTCACTGCCCTAATTGGCGTTCCTTAGAATCAGGGAGAAATTGATAAACGGTCCACCTTTCTGGTTGGTTAGATTTATAGTGAAAAATTTAAATTCGGGGGATAAAATGTAAGTACCATTGTCTTTGAAAATTAATGCTGTGAAGGTAAATGTTCCTTGCTTTGCTTTTGGATGGAAGATAAAACACTTTCTACTTACTTCCATTTAATCAATCTCCGTTATGTGGCTATCCTGTTTAACAATAGAAATTGTTTTTGCCTGGGAACTTAATTTTTCAAAATGTCTGAAATACTTTAAAGATGGGACTGAAGTCCTTGTAAAGGTGTAAAGTGCATATACTGCAATGAGCTTAAATGTATTAAACATGCTGGGTGTTCTGCTGGCTTATCTGAATTGGTGATCTGTGGTACAGCTATATGAAGACCAAGGTGTCAAGTTAGGAAACATGTAGCACTATATCCAGCATTTATTCTTCAGGGAAATGGTTTCCACGAAAGCAGTATAGCAGTTAAGATCTCCATACTTGGAATGTCGTTGAAAATGGTTAGATTCGTAAATTTTATGCTGTATAGGTTTTCCCACAATTTTGGTGGGGGGAGGGTGCCCTGCCAAGCGGCCTTCAAGATCTTAGTTCCCTGACCAAGGATTGAACCCATGCCCCCTGCAGTGGAAGCACGAAGTCCACTGGACTGCCAGGGAATTCCCGCCACAGTTTTTTTAAAAGAAAACACAAAGATCTTCACAGCTGTAGTTATAGGGGAAGGGGGCATGACATACATGACATTATCAGTAAATTGATTAAGCCAGGAATTTTTTTTCCCCCCAGATAAGATTTGTGACCAGATTAGTGATGCTGTTCTTGATGCCCACCTTCAGCAGGACCCTGATGCCAAAGTAGCTTGTGGTAGGTTCAGAACACTGCTTTATCACCTGATGAAAAGGTAGCATGAAAATTACTTCATAAAAGTGATGTTTGAGTGTGAACCTCTCTTTTACTAGAAACTGTTGCTAAAACTGGAATGATCCTTCTTGCTGGGGAAATTACATCCAGAGCTGCTGTTGACTACCAGAAAGTGGTTCGTGAAACCATTAAACACATTGGATATGATGATTCTTCCAAAGGTGTGTTTTAATGAGTGGGCTGTCTAACCTCATTTTTCCAGGTATTTTTTTCAGTCCTCTCTAGCTATATCTTCTAGAGTGTTCCTGGGAATATTTAATTCCACTTGTATATTTTTAGTCTTTTTGTTCCAGCCCTATTCTTTGAAAGGACTAAGTTTTAGGTATATTTGATTTCTCTAGCAGCATTTAGAATTCCAGGTAATTGTCGTAAATACAAAGTATTGCTATGGCCCTTTAAAAACAAACCAAAAAAACATCGTTTTGTTTATAGGGTTTGACTACAAGACTTGTAACGTGCTAGTGGCCTTGGAGCAACAGTCACCAGATATTGCTCAAGGTGTTCATCTTGATCGGAATGAGGAAGACATTGGTGCAGGAGACCAGGTATTTTGGTAGACATCTATTTGCATCTCTTCTAACATTAAATTCTAAAGCTTGGATTGATTGCATTGGTAACTTTTCCTTTTTTAGGGTTTGATGTTTGGTTATGCCACTGATGAAACAGAGGAATGTATGCCTTTAACCATTGTCTTAGCACACAAGCTCAATGCCAAACTGGCTGAACTACGCCGGAATGGCACTTTGCCTTGGTTACGCCCAGATTCTAAAACTCAAGTAAGTGACGAGTATCAAAACTACACACATTACGTTGGCACAGGACTTCAGTAAGGTGTTTTGATTAAAGCTAAGAGAAGAATATGGTTTGTTCTCTGTATTGTAATGTAGAGTAGAGAATCAGGAACAAAGCTATTGTTTAATAGACTGATGTTCTGATGATCTGTTTCGCTTTCAAGGTGACTGTGCAGTATATGCAGGACCGAGGTGCTGTGCTTCCCATCAGAGTCCACACAATTGTTATATCTGTTCAGCATGATGAAGAAGTTTGTCTTGATGAGATGAGGGATGCCCTAAAGGAGAAAGTCATCAAAGCCGTTGTACCTGCAAAGTATCTTGATGAGGATACAATCTACCATCTACAGCCAAGTGGCAGATTTGTTATTGGTGGGCCTCAGGTAAGGTCTTACAATGTCAATTCAGTTGCTTTTTTGGATCTTCTGTTACTTGCAAAAATTTGGCTACTTCCACCTTTTTCCTAGGTTTTTTGAAGCCTGCGTGTGCCTCTTCTGAGGATATTTGCCAAGTGATATTGAATAACCATTTAACAAGCCTGATCTAGAACCACTGGAAAGGATGAGGCATAAAGTAACTTAAGTCCTATAATTTCAGGGTGATGCTGGTTTGACTGGCCGGAAAATCATTGTGGACACTTATGGTGGTTGGGGAGCTCATGGAGGAGGTGCCTTTTCAGGAAAGGATTATACCAAGGTGGACCGTTCAGCTGCTTATGCTGCTCGTTGGGTGGCAAAATCCCTTGTTAAAGGAGGTCTGTGCAGAAGGGTTCTTGTTCAGGTATATACTTCTATATAACTGGGTTGACTAAAAGGCATGTAAGCGGGAGGGCATTTAGCAGTTTTCTACTTGTTTTTTTTTTGATACCAGTGTATTACACAAGTATGTGGGTCTTTTGATCACTGACTCTTATGACATTTAAATTCTTTTAGGTCTCTTATGCTATTGGAGTATCTCATCCATTGTCTATCTCCATTTTCCATTATGGCACCTCTCAGAAGAGTGAGAGAGAGCTATTAGAGATTGTGAAGAAGAATTTTGACCTCCGCCCTGGGGTCATTGTCAGGTAAAGATGGTAAAGACTATTGCTAGTGAAAAACATTGAGGGTGTGGGTGTGTATGTATATATACTTGATATATTCAAATCTGAGAAAGTGAAGGTGTGAAGGAAGACTGGAGTGGGGAAGCATGGTAATTCCTAGAATGTGTTGATGTCATTTTTAAATTGCCGTCAGTAAAGGCTTAAATTATTAGGAAAACTCTAAAATTACAGTGCTGCATGGCTTAGACTAACCACCCTAGAAAGTCCTCCACATTTGATATAGGCTTTGTGCTCCTGTTACCTAAGGGATGTTTACTTGAAAGAAATTTTAGTACAGATGAATGGGCATGGCTGTTACAAAGAAAATAACCATGGTAGGGTGTGGGCGTGGGACCTCGGTAAGTATTCCATGATTTTAGATGAGCTTTTGGCACTTGAAATGTCTCAGAATAATGACAAGTTTTCATATTTGTTGAGCCAGGGACGGAAAAACAAGAACTATAGTTACTAATAAGGACTGTGCAAGGAGTTTGGACACCAGGGAAGTAACAAACACTTTTGCCACAAACTTCTTTCCTAGCATACCCCAGAGAACTGAACTCATTTGCCAGAAGTCTTGAAAATGAGTCTTGCTGATTGTTTTGCTTTATCTTAATTGAATGCTACATATTAAGTTACGGACTTGTATATTCCAGGGATCTGGATCTGAAGAAGCCAATTTATCAGAGGACTGCAGCCTATGGCCACTTTGGTAGGGACAGCTTCCCATGGGAAGTGCCCAAAAAGCTTAAATATTGAAAGTGTTAGCCTTTTTTCCCCAGACTTGTTGGCGTAGGCTACAGAGAAGCCTTCAAGCTCTGAGGGAAAGGGCCCTTCTTCCTAAATTTTCCTGTCCTCTTTCAGCTCCTGATCAGTTGCAGTCACTCTAGTCAATGACATGAATTTTAGCTTGTGTGGGGGACTGTAAGTTGGGCTTGCTATTCTGTCCCTAGGTGTTTTGTTCACCATTATAATGAATTTAGTGAGCATAGGTGATCCATGTAACTGCCTAGAAACAAACCAACAGCACTGTAGTAAACAATGCTTTGAAATTGAACATTTGTGCCCTATCACCCAACCTTCTAAAATCCTAATTGCATTGACTTTCCCACCAAATGCTGAAAATGTCCTTGTAATGTGCACGTAAAGTACTTGTAGTTCCATTATAGCCTCTGTCTGGCAATGCCACAGCCCTGTCAGCATGAATTTGTAATGTCTTGAGCTCTATTATGAATGTGAAGCCTTCCCTTATCCTCCCTATAACTTGATCCATTTCTAATTATGTAGCTCTTTGTCAGGGAGTGTTCTCTATCCAATCATTCTTGCATGTAACGCAAGTTCCAGTTGGAGCTCTAGCCTGACATGAGAAAGGAAAAAAAAAAAAGGCAGTTACCATTAAACCATCTCCCTGGTGCTTATGCTCTTAATTGCCATCTCTTAAACAGCACCAAATCAAAATCTCTCCACTTTTCAGCTGTCTTTTGGAGGACGTACGTAATAAGGTTTTTATTTAGTAAATCAATCCTATGCATGGTTTCAGCACTAGCCAAACCACCAACTCCTAGCTCTAGAAAAACAGGCACTTGGCACCCTTGTGATGTCATACAAAGAAGTCACAGGGCTGTACCTGAGGGTCTGTAGGTTGCACACTTTGGTACCAGATAACTTTTTTTTTTCTTTATAAGAAAGACTGAGCACTCCACACTGCACAATAACTCCTCCCAGGGTTTTAACTTTGTTTTGTTTTCAAAACCAGGTCCAATGAGCTTTCTGAACAGCTGGTGTAGCTACAGAGAAACCAGCTTCCTTCAGAGAGCAGTGCTTTTGGCGGGGAGGAGGAAATCCCTTCATACTTGAACATTTTCTAATTGCTTATTTATTGTATTCTGGGGTATGGCGTAAGTACAGAGAAGCCATCACCTCAGATGGCAGCTTTTAAAAGTTTTTTTTTTTTTTTTTTTTTCCTCAACACCATGATTCCTTTAACATGTTTCCAGCATTCCCAGGTAGGCCAAGGTGTCCTACAGAAAAACCTTGGGTTAGACCTACAGGGGTTCTGGCTGGTGTTAACAGAAGGGAGGGCAGAGCTGGTGCAGCTGGCCATGGAGAAAGCTGATTTGGCTGGTGTGGTACAGAGAAGCCAGCTTGTTTACATGCTTATTCCATGACTGCTTGCCCTAAGCAGAAAGTGCCTTTCAGCATCTATTTTTGGAGGTTTATTACGTATGTCTGGTTCTCAATTCCAACAGTTTAATGAAGATCTAAATAAAATGCTAGGTTCTACCTTAACCTGTGTCCATTATTCTTTTAAAGTGTTTTGGTATGAATATGAATTGAACATACTTTTTAACTCTGAGTAATTGTAATCCCACCCATGGTTTAGGGAAATCACTTCAATCCTGACTGCAGGCATTTAAACGGTTTATAAATCATATCCCTTGCACTAAGAAAGTTCAAGGTTTGATCGCAGTTTGTCCAGCACTGCCTTTTTTGGCCAATGCACTGGGCAAAATTCACAGCTCCTTACTACAGCAGCCAGTTCTATACCATCAGCAGTGTTTTAAATCATCTAAGGTTAAGGGCATAAAAACCATTAACGTGAGTGTAACGTGGAAGGAGTGATAGTGTTCACACTCAAAAATTTAAACCAATTTTCATCTTTTTGAAAATGTAGAAACAGTTTAATGCCTTAAGTTTCCCTTTTATATAAACAGGTATTAAAGGCTGCAAGTTACATGTTTTAAACAGTGGTGAGAGGGACTAGTTTCCAATATATCTTATACAATGAATGAGTCAAAATGAAATTTAAACAAGTTCCCAAAGGCTTATTCTAAAATTGTAGGAGGTTCATCAGCCAGAGTTTGGACCATCCTTCCTTGAGCCTAGCAGCCACTTGGCACATGTTCATACCAGCACCTATGAGATCAAGTGGTTCAAACACTTCACTGTGCTCTGCTGTTGCAGACGTGAGGCCCAAGGAATGCTTATATCTGGTTGCCTGGAGGCTTAGAAGTTTAGAAACATATTTGGGAGGGAAGGCAAGGTTAAATCTTCTGACCTGCCTGCTCTGAAACTTGAGAAGTTCAACTTTGCATGACATTGAAAAACTCCAGAAAAAGTTTCAAGAAGCCTTTAGATGCCACTGCATTGCTATCTAAAGATAAGTTAACCATCTTGACCAAACGGGGGGGGGGGGGGGGGGATGAGGATGAGTACGTGCCTGTATGCTGGTGAAGTAACACCAGAAAGAGAACTCCTTTGAGGTTCGGTTCAATATTTATTTACTAGGATGACCCCTGCTCTCAAGGAGCTGGCAGACTAAAGAGAGTGACCTTCAAGGTGTCTTGTCCTCTGCCTAGCCCCGGGGTGGAGGTGGGGATTAACCAGCTGAGGGAGGACAGTAGAAGCAAAGGCATGGAACAGCAAGGGGTGAAGGTGATTACAGCTGAGAATCAAAAGCATAAAGTGTTCATGGAAGGAAATGTCCTATTTCATGTTTAAGTTGAAAATCATACTTTAGAGAGTTTCAAAGGGGATGACACTGGTCAGGGACAGAAGATCTAAATGCTCGGGGTAGGATGCAAAGCCTTCTGGCGAAAGGGACATTAATTACCAGGGCCTGAATACTCCTGAAACCTGAATAACCCAGATTTTCACCAGTGAACAGCTTTTCTTAACCAGTATTAGACTAGCACCTTTCTTCATCCCACCCCAACATTTTCATTTGGAAAATGAGACAGGTTGGAGGAAAGCAGCATCCTTGCCTGTATTAAGAAAGATAACTTTTTGCAGGAGTTTCCTTCTGAAGTGAAGAAGAGTTTTTTTTTTTAAACCAAGTAAAAAGGAGGGTGTGGGCAGCGGTTGCGGGGAAGGACATGGTGCCAAGGTGTATCGTGTTGCTGAGATCTGCAAAAGGACTGAAAACCAGTGTTTGCCCTACATCGGTGCAAGATGCCCTGTGGCACAGCCATCACTGACCCACAAAATGCCTTGTATGAATCAGAGGGACTTACTCAGGCCCCACTTGGCCTCAGCTGGGTGCCCGTATTCAGGCCCAACCTGCACAACTACATGGCAGCCCTGCTCTGGTCTGTTCCTAATTGGATTCCAGTATAAAGGCTGAAAGAACAGAGGTGGTAGAGATGAATTCAATAGGTCCAAGAAGTAAGAGGTAGAATTAATGGGACTTGAAATCTTAAGAAATGTGAGGAAAAGGGAAGAGTCAAGGCTGATGACTCACAGATGGCTTGGTTAAAAAAAAAACAAAAACAGTTGCCATTCACTAATAAAGGAGACGCAAGTCTGAGTTGGGGATGAATGCAAGTTCTGTTTATGACAGAGTTTGAAAGCTCTGTAGGATATCCAGCTGGAGCTAGTTAGATACACAGGTCTAGGGCACAGGAAAGAAACCTAAGCAGCAGCATCACTGGAAACCATGGAATAGACATAATCATCCCAAGTGTGTACAGTGAAAAGGCAGCTGCCTAGGAAAGAACCCTGAGACTGGGTGGAGCGGAGCATGGGAAGAGAAGAGAAGCCTGAAAACAGATGCGATCCTTTATCAAAGTTACTGGGACTGCCAGTCTACTGACGGTCTCTGCCTGAAGACCATGAGCTCCCAAGCAGGGCCTGTTTTTTAGTTTGTTTGTCTTTTTCTTTTTAATTACTCTATGCATTCTAACTTCCTAGCCCAGGACCAGGCCTTTGAATTTTCACAGAATTGAGGATCCTCCTGAATCACATCCAAGCTTTCTACATCCAAAGTCTACAAAGTGACTGTAAACATTCCCTAATCCCTCATCACGTTTGGTTAAATCTTACATCACCTCCTGCTCATTAAAGGCTAGAATAATGCTAAATACTAAGCTTATTTGTAGATAAATACCACTACTAATCACCTAAATTTCGTTATTTGTTTAACCCTGTGATACTCTAACTATGCTCATGACTGCTAGTGAAAAAACGTACTGGGTGTATAAATAATAGGAACAAAGAAGGAACCAAAATTGCAGTGAAGAGAAAATTATTCTGTGTGCATTTAAAACCTGATCACCATCCTAATCATACTTTATAATTGGACAAGTTTTAAGCTACGTTATTTCAGAATTATTGTCAAGGATTCTGAAAATTACAAGCAGCAGGGTGCAGGACCTTAAGTCAAACAGACTTGAGGTTCAAACCATCAGTCCATCCCTTATTAGGTATATGTCTTATGAGCAAATTATATTACCTCTCAGCCTCAGTTTCCCCAACCATAGAATAGGGCTTATGGCCATTAAGGACTAAATGTAATAATGCTGGCACAGTGCTTCACGCAGTGCCTAGCATCTGGCAAGCACTTGAGAACAACCAGCAATTATTTTCATCATGGAACATTAAATCTCTTTCACCAAGGAGCCAGTCACTTTAAACCTGATCCTTACCCTTTCATCCTAGAAAGACATTTTCACGTTGTTTTTTAACTCCCCAAGCCCCTCAGCCTTGGATTGATAAATCTTATCCTTGCGTTACTTCCTTGGTTCCTCTAATCTATCACCTCTGAATTTATCAGAGCTATGGATAAGGAAGAAAAACGTAAAAAAAATCTGAAGTAATTTTTTCGGATGTCCACTGCATAGGTAATGGTCTTGTGACCGGCTGCTCCTACACCTATACCCAACACCTGGCCTCCCTCAGAACTCTGAGCGAACAGGGTCAGCATTTGGCTCAGAAGGATGAGGATTTGAAGAATCTGTGTTTGAAGGACTCGGCTCTCCAACTGGCTCAAAGGGTCGCAAGTTCGCGTAAGTCACCTCTTGGGCCAGCTGCTCCAGGGAAGGGCGGCCTAATACCAGATTTCGAAGTGAGATACAAGTCATCAGAAAGCTGAAAAAGAGGGAAAAAGCCAGCAATCCAAACTCCTGTTTCAACATAGGCATTCCTGCCAAAGCCCTTAGGGGACACCTGGTCCTACCCCCTCACCCAAGCATAAATGAGACTCTCCCCCCAGGCACCCCAACACCCCAGTTGGAAGGGCACCCCACTCCTTATACAGTCTGGTAGAGGACTCCAGGGTGGGGTAGGAATAGCCCACAGGGAGGCTGGAGAAAAGCTGAGGCAGAACAAAACAGCGGCCATCAGACACCACTTACTCTCCCATTCAATCAGGGAGAGGAGAATGGAGAGGGCAAAAGGGAGGAACTTAGCACTGGATTGTCCTTTCCTGGGAAACAGTCCCTACTGTTACCCTCAGCAGAGAAAAGTTACTCAGCCTGCAAACATCTGATGGCAAAGACACATACTGTTGTGGGTAAAACTTACCTGCGGCGAAAGACATAGAGCTTTCGCAGCAAAAAGCGGAGGAGTCGCTCGTGGAAAGGGGCATTTCGCCGGCGTTCGATCTCCTGGAGCCTTTGCTGGCGTCTAAGAAAGGTCTGAACCAGCGGTGTTGGCTCAGGGCCCCCTTTGACTTCCCCTTCCAGCAGAGGTTGCAGCTCTGGAGGCAGAGGCTCTGTTTCTGCCCGGAAGAGGGCAAAAAGAGGAATCACTGAGAGAGAGAGAGAGCATTCTCTCTCCTAGAACTCCCCTTTCCCCAGCTAGACGCTTCAAGTTCATTCTTTAATGGCTAGATCCTCACTCACAACCCTGACTTCTTGTAAAGCGGGCTATCTCAGCCCAAATCTTTATATACTCACCACTTCCATTCTCCACCTTCTCCTTCAATTCTTGCAGGTATGCCAGGTCTTGCTCCAGTGCAAGCTCTGTAGTGTTGACATAGATGTACATGTAGCAGGAAGGACTGGGCGACACTGTATACACCTTATGGTACTCACCAGCAGGCAACTGAAAAGAGGGAAGAAAGTGATCTCTTTCATCCTCTAGCCTTTCCCTAGCCAGCCTATGGCCTCCCTACACTGTACCCCGCCCCAGACATCTTTTTTCTTGTGTTTTGGAGTCCAAAGGAACTGACCTCTAGAACCCTGAATGAGGCTATTCACAGCCCCCCCCCCCCGCCGGGGCCCTTGCTTTTTTGAGCTCCCACTGTGTTATTGTTATGTTGAAGTATTTTGAGTCTGTAATAAATCAACTCTACTCATCTAAACGTTTCTACCATTGTTTTTTTCTGTCGTTGTTTTTGTTTTTTTAATATTTATTTATTTATTTGGCTGCATTGGGTCTTAGTTGCAGCATGCGGGACCTTCATTGCGGCACACAGGCTTCTAGTTGTGGCACATGGGCTCCAGGGTGCGTGGGCTCAGTAGTTGTGGCACAGGCTCAGTAGTTGTGGCGCGGGCGGGCTTAGTTGCCCCACAGCATGTAGGATGTTAGTTCCCCAACCAGGGATTGTACCCATGTCCCCTGCATTGGAAGGTGGATTCTTAACCACTGGACCACCAGGGAAGTGGTGGTCCCTCTACCATTGTTATTTCAAGCAAAATACCTGCATCTTTTCTCCCTCCTGAAGAGTCTGGTTCTTCTGTTCTGCCACCAGCTCCACAGTTACCTCCCCCTGCAGCAGCTGGATGCTAGTGTTGCCCAGGTCTTCGCTCACAAAGTTCTCCAGGTGCAGCCCTGCCAGGGGCAAGAGTTCCCCAACCCACCCCATGGTGGAGTGAACTCACCACCAGCTGGAACAGAGAAATCACACTTTCACCGCCACCCCCCACCTCAGGTTTCAAAAACCTTCCTCCCACCAGGAGAGGCCCCTCCCCGCTCCATCACACGCCATATCCCTGGCCAACGAAGCCAGGAGGGAGACAGCAAAGCCTCCTTGCTCTCCTCCGTACCAGGGAAATCTGCGATGAAGACCACTTCGGTGTGGTTGTCCAGGCTGCTCTTGATTTCCTGTAATTTGGTTCTCCAGGGAGACAGGTCCATCAGTAGCGGCTGCAGCCAAGCTGTACGCTGGAAGGGGGACCAGGTAGCCTGCACGATGTCCACACGAGGGTCAAAAATCCTTAAGAAAGAAAACCATGTTCTATGGAGGCCACAGCCACCTATGCACCGGCATTTCCGGTTCTGTTCTTTTCATCACTGTTCCCAGATAGAGGAAACAGGGTTTTCCAGAAAGAAGAAATGGCTTATGTCAGCATGTTATTGCCAGTTTGGGACAGAGAGAGGAGGGGAAAGAGATTCTGGAGCACTGGGAAGAGTGGGAGTTAGTGGCCACCTGAGGAGAGCTGTGATAACAGCTTCTAAAAGAATAAGTGCGTTACCTTTTCTTCAGGGTGATGGTGCCCCCTGCTGGAAGCAATCAGCTATGCCCACAACCAGGTCAACAGGGACATGCACCAGAGGACAGCCTTTCAAGCAAGACAACACTGGGGAGCATGGGCTATTCATCTTGGCAGAAAGAGCTAGACTTCATTTCTCCCCCTTCTCTGCTCCCCTTGCCCACCTCTGCTGGAAGCGGTCATTGATGGAGACCCAAATATCAAAGAAGATCTGGGGCTCAGTGACATTGTACTTGGGAAGCAGGTGGCTCAGGCAAGTGGCATATTGCTTCAGCATGTCCGCATGATCCTTCCAACGCCGGCTCTGTGTGAATACCTGCCCCAAACCCCCACGTTAGTCCCACCTCATTGTTATGGAGCCTCTGGACAGGTCATGCAATGCCAATGGCACAGAGACCCCTGCCTGCTGCCAGTTCTGACAGAGAAACAGCAACAACAACAAAACCCCAAAAAACTCGCTGGAAGAATTTTTCATTGCTGGGCTAGTGGTACTCACCTTTCCTAAATCTCATCTCAGTTCAGGGAAGTGAACGACATCACCCTATTTCAACCCCCACCAAAGAAGCGCTCCACGGGGCTCCAGAGAAAGGGCAGAGTGGACCCAAATGTGTTTTATTTCATAATTGTGTTTACGACCAAACCAGACCCCAAAGCTCAAGGGGGCCTCTGAAGGCCAGTAAATCGTCAGCATCAGACATCTCACCCCAGGGTTGAGGTAGCCCAGCTCGCCGGTGCGGCCATCACGGTAGGTGATCTTCACGTGCTGGTGGGAGCGGGAGTGCACCATCATGTCCCAGGAATAGCCGTACAGCCCATTTGTCCAGTTGTTATAGCCCTGAGGAGGCAGGGCAGCGGCAATCAGCTCGACGGTCCTCACGCTAACACCATCCTCCGCCAAGAGAGGTCTGCAACACCAGCCCCATTCTCTCCCGCTTGCCGTCGCCTCCACCGCTATCCAAGGTAACCCCCAGCCCACACGTACCTGGGTGAGGAAATGGGAATAGGGCAGGAAGAGCTGCTCCAGGAGGTAGAGCAGGGTGAAGGCGGCACCCAGCCGATGGCGCAGCCCTGGCTTCTGACCACCTTTGGCCCGGCTCCTCTTATACACGCAGGAAGCACTGGGCTGGGGGGCAGTCCTGAGGGGCAGCAGTTCTTGCAGCCTTTTCGGGCAGTGAGCCACCAGCTTCCGAGGCCACTCGGGAGAGCAGAAGAGAGGGCTGCTGGCCAGCATGACGTAGGGGAACATACCTAGAAAAGCAGGGAGAAAACCAGCACGTCGGGAGTTTGGCCGGAGGAAAACGTGGGTAATCGCCTCAACCCCCTTCCCCTAGGCAGCCTTTCCCAGGTACTCCACTGAGGATGAAAGAAGTCCTCAACTCCAGTCTATCTCTCCCCGGAGAAACTTACTACACAACGTACTAGCTGAGCCCGGAAGCCGCCAGCCGCCTCCCTGTTTGTTTCCATCTCACAGAGACCGCATCCGGCACAGCTTGGCACCCGTCCCTGTCACCACCTCCCACTGCCACACATGCCGCTGGCTCGTCCCTCCCCTGCACACCTGTGGTTTCCTATTTCCCACCAGACTACAGGAACTGACCAATGCTGAAGAGCTGGGAATTCATGCAGTGGAAGTAGGACACGAAGAGGAGGCCAATGGACCTTGAGGCGTCAAAGAAGAGCAGGAAACCGGCAGAGAGGTCGAGCAGCAGTCCGCACCAGTGCACCACCAGCAGACTAGTCATCTCCTCAGACAATACAAATCTGTGGACACCAGGGTCAAAGGTCAGGCACCAGCACTCACGGCATACTCACAGCAGATGTACCTCTGCTGTCCTGTCCTTGCTGCAGGATCCACCCCAGCAGGTGCGTGGAAGAACTCCGCACAAAGACATCCTCTGGTAGGGTTTTCCAACCCCTCTTCATTTCCACGTACTTTAGGTGGCCATCTTTTTTCAACATACCCTATGTAATAAGCAAGAGTGCATCTCCGAGGGCACAATTTGATTGAGCAGTGTGTGTTGTGGCGGGCAGGTTCTTCGTGGAGGTTATACATGAGAAGAAACTTTAACAGGGGAACGCTTGGCTAACATCAACATGGTGTCAAACTTTAGGAACTGGGAGATGACAGGAAAGAGGGAAAAGAACAAAGTAAAACAAGAGGAAGGAAGAAATGGGAGGAAGAGTGAGGTCAGAGAGGAGCAGCTCTGTTTTGGAAAGAGTTGGCAACAATGGTATTGTCGGCGTAAGGGGCGCCGACCGTCCATCTGCTCCGCACGCTGGCCAAGGGGTCCCGGCGAGAGGCTGGGGTGGCAACCCGAGGACAGAGGCACCACCACAGCAACTGCTGGGGCCACTGCCTCACTCACCAAGCCACCCAGCACCGGCGCTTTCCTTTCCTTGACTGCTTTTCCCTTTGTTTCCGCCCACACTGTAAGTCTCCCAGGGGCAGCGAGGCCTAGGTCTTTTGATACCATCGACTCTGCCTTCCGCTGAACAGGGAGATGAGTGGACAGAGGGAAACACGTGGCAAATTCAGGCAAAGTGGGAAGAGCATCCGTGACCGCAGACCTGAGGGAGGCGAGCCCCCCACTCTGCACCTGGGCCACCTGAGGCCTCTGCCCTGCCGCTCACTTGAAGGGACTGAAGAGCCAGTGCCGGGACAGGTAGTCCATGGAGTAGCCTTCCACCCAGTCTGCGTCCAGCTTTTTCACGCCCGCAATGAAGTACACGATGAAGATCTGCAAACACAAGACAAATGTTCAAACAAAGTCAGAACCTTGTCCTCCACAGACAGTCACAAATCAGTTCTGATGCCAGTTCAGGGCCCAAGGGAGACTAGATCCATTCTTCTATTCACTCATCTCACATATTCACTCACCTGACATCCTACAGATGCCAGGCACAGTACTAGGCACCAAGGAAAGTCATAATGTTACTCTTTCCTCATGAGGATTCTAATCCAGCGGGAACAAAGCTCGACTCTTTCTATGACAAGGTGAGAGACCCCAGAGATTAGGGGGTTGGAAACAAGGGGAAAGCCAGCCCAGCTTTCCAGCAAAAGGGGAAAAAGAGAAGATCCAGGGAGGCAGAGCAGAGCGCAGTCTGGCAGTGGGACAGCCGTGCTGACAATGGCTGTTGAGAACACCTCCCCCTCTCCTGAAATCCTGTACCTGGCCACGCAGCACAGCATAGTTCCAAAGGGGCACGTGGGCGTTCCGCTTCCGGGCATTCAGCAGGCCGTCCACAGACCTGCAGCAAGGGGGAGAAGGATGGAGGACAGCTTCTTAGTCCAGTCCCATTTCTACCTTGGGATTGGTAGAAATGCTTTTTAAATATAATGCCCTGTCTAACCCAGGACATCTCCCACACCTTCTCTGGTCCTCTGGGCTATTCTGAGGTTCTTTAGAATTATATGAGCATACTGCAACAACGACTATTTTAAGTCATAACAGAAATATTACTAGTGAGTTATAACAACAAAAAGTTCAGTGTTTACCATTCAGTTTAGTTAGCAAATTAGTTTCTCCTACAGAAATAGATTGGGAACAAGACTACAATGCTAGAATATGGCTGAATATGAAAAAGAATGAATTTGAGGCAACATTTGAAAAGCTAAAGGTGTATGAAAATATATATAGTGCATTTAAAAAAAAGTTTCAATTTCCAAGACAAACTGACACTCCATAGACCTGTATGCTAGGATCTAGTGCCAGAGGGTACCTGCTAACAGCTTACCTAGGCTAAGAACTGATAAAACCAGGCTACTAAGATTAGATGTATTCTGGGGAGGCAGAAGCAGAGTAGGTTTTCAAGAAGACACAGAATGAGCAGAGAAGCCAGGAAAGGGGCAGCTTACACTTGTGGTCAAGAGCATGGGAGTCCGTAGTTAAGGAGACCTGGAGTCTCACTTACGCCTCTTACATGCTATGTGACCCTAGGCAAGTCCTTTACTTCTCTAAGTCTTAGTTTCTTCATCTATAAAATGGGAACAGCACTATGGACCTAATGGGGTTATAATGTGGAAAAATTACAAGTGTTTAGCATAGTGTCTGGCACGTGGAAAGCCTTCAGTAAGTGATGGATATTTTTTCAAACTGTATAAGAGTCATAAAAATGAGACTTTTCAGGAGTATTCTGTCAAAAGTGCCTCTTTGTGATGACAGCTGGCCACTCTGAATGGATGTGAAGGTTTACAAAAGGGGTATCTGCATGTGTGTGTTGATGAATGAAGTTTAATTAATGACTGATAAATCACCAACAAATCCACTGTTTGAGATTTTTTCCCCCTACACTCATGTTACTGACAGCTCATACTCGCTTTTCACTTAATAATGGGAGGATCCTTAAACCTTAAAGCTCATCTACCCTGCCACCCTGTCTCCAAATCCCTTCTCCATCTCCCCTGAGAGATGGTCACCTGAGCCAGAGGCCGAGGAGCGTTACCTCCTCCCGGGACAGCACTACTCAGCAGCCCTGGTGGGCCCGCCCCTTCTGACATGACTCTGCCCCACAGCAACTTCTACTCTTGGCTCTAACTCTGCCCCTCTGGGCTCACACAGAGAAAGTCTGCTCCCTCTTCCACATGACCACCCTTGTAGTATCTGAAAACAGCTACGTCTGGCTTTAGTCTTCTCTTCGTCTCTAAGAGGATTACAGGAAGTGGATAGATCAAGGCAACCTGGGGAGATAGGGAAAGAGTGAAGGGGTGGGAATGGAGCCATTTTGCTTTTTTGTCACCCCAAGAGCCCCAACCTCACGGACCCTTCCCTCTCCCAAATCCATCCAAATCAAAGTGTCACCCTGTAACCACACTCTGCAACGCATGGCTGAAAATACGTTTGCTGGGACAAATTCTAGGACCTCACCGGGCCCCTATCTCTGGTAACCATCCTGACGCAGCCAACCCCTCCCTCTTTTCCCCGGACTCATACCAGTAGCGGTTTGCATCCATGAACGTCAGCTGAAAGGCCAACAAACCATACAGATAGGAGTGGTTGTTCCACGATGTCTTGTCCAGAAGAAACACATACCAGTATGGCAGCAGGAATAACACACAGCTTATCCGGTAGTGCAGGCCCAGCATCATGCCCAGCGCCCCTGGGATTTGTGGGGGAGAGGATTAAGATGTCAGAGGGGCACAACAGGCCCAGCTCCCCTGGGACAGGCTGTGGGTAGGATTAGGAAAGGTTATCCGACATTTTATAACCAGGTGAAAATGAATTTCAGTTAAATGTTATTTCAACATTTTAAACAGAGTTACGGGGTCACAGCTCAGATGACACACAGGTCAGCAGGATGAAACTGTAAGTCACAGAGGAAGTGAAATGAGAAACCCAAGACCTTGGTCATTCACCAGCATGCTTTGTATTTCTGGGTTTGTCTCCTACAGTTTCCCTCACCCAGAAACATGATGGTGTAGACCAGATACATCCAGTCAAGTGGCAGTGGCTGCAGGGCGTCAAGCAATGGGAAGCGGCACACCTCCAGCCCATCCAGGTATCTTTGGTCCAGGGAGCTGAGCCCCCGCTCCTGGGGAATGTCCAGCACCATCATCAGCCCTGAGAAGGCAGAGGGGGAGGGGGCCGTTAGGCCTTAGCAAAGGGAGCCGTGGAACACGCTGGAATACAGTCGAGCACACCCAGCTCCAGGGTGAGACTTCTTTCCTAACCCCGGAAAGGATTCATTCAACAATAATCATGGAGTGCCTACTCTGTGCTAGGCATTATGCCAGTTGTGTGATCTCAGACAGCCACTGCACCTCACTGAGCCAATTCCCCATTTGTGAAAGGGGGCTCATAATATTTTGCAGGGTTTCAGAGAAGATTAAATGAAAGAAGTGTACAAAATGCGATCAAAGCTGTTCAGGTTTTGATAGTAATATCTGTAAAGGTCTGCCCTACTGGCTACAGAAAATGCTCTGGGGTGGTGCTCCTCCACCTCTTTTACTTCCTGGCACACCTGGCAGAGCAGTATCTGGCCAGCACACTGGGGTAAACGGAAGGGGCTACTCAGGCCAGGAAGGCATCTCCAGTTAAGGCAAGATTTCTCAACCCCAGGACTATTCAGTTTGGCCTGGTTAATTATTTGCTGGGAGGGCTATCGTGTGGTTCATAGGTCATGCAGCAGCATCCCTGGCTTCTGTGTAGATGCCAGTAACCACCTATTCCCCTTCCCTCCCACCCCCAAGATGTGACAAACACAAATGTCTACAGACATTGCCAAATGTCCCCTGGAGAGCAAAATCACTCCCCGTTGAGAACCACTGGGTTCAGGGGAGTAATATCTCAGCATATCTGTAACCCATTCCAAACATACATGCTGTGGCCTCTGAGTTAGAAAGATCTGGATTAGGGAGTCACAGCCTAAATGTCTGCCCTGTCACCCCTGCCATTTCTCTAAAGTCTAGTCCTTAGCATACTTACTGGGCAACTTCATGCCACAAATAAAATGGGTTCCTGTTCCTCTACCTCCATATTTCCTATAGCCTCAGATCAAAGCATTTCTGGTCTCCAAATCCTAATCGGAGACAAAACTGGGTCACAACGACCTCTTCCAGGATATAAGTAACTTCAGCTCTTAGGAAAAGGAAGGTAAGTCCACTAAGCAAGTAAGTATCCAAGAAATGGACAAGGGACGATTGTCATTTTCCCACCCCCAACCACGCTGGCCCCCTCCCAGAAGCTCGACTTACCAAAGAGAAAACGGAAGACTGCCAGGCTTGCAGGATCCGTTGGTCTATTCAGCAGGGTCACCAGCCTCCCCCAGCTGGACACATCTGTCCACTCAAAACCCAAGAGCTTCCCCATTCGGCTGCCCTGACGGCGCCCTGAGGTCTGTCCAGCTTTATCTTTTTGTACTTTATCTGCAACCGATAAATGGAGAAAGTTGTGTGTGCGCGTATGGGAATGGAGATGCTTTAAAATAGGCTCCTCCTCAAATCACAGAAATCACAGGCCCAGGGCTTCTGCCCACCTGGATTCTCCCACTGATCTCTGACTACCCGAAACATCCCTGCAGTGCAGCCCCTCCTCCAGGATCCCCCAATGCCCCAGAACCCTTCTCAGACAGCAGCCCCCTAGCCGCAAAGCGTCCTGAATGTCATCACCACCCCGAAGCCGAAGACTGCAATCTCTCTCTATGGCTCCTTCCCATCGGAGGCTCCCTTCCCCAGGTCCCACAGGGAAGTCCTCCCGTCCCCACCCCTCTGAAACCCGCGCCCCTCTCTATCCGCCACAAGGCGGGGCTCTGACCCTACCTGAGTCGGGCGGGGACCGCGCAGACCGAGCAGACACCACCATGGCCTCGGGGAGGTAGTTCGGCCACAGCGACAGCGTCCGAGTAGGTGGCGCCGCGAAGGAAAACTCCCCTAAGTCCCGCCTCCCCGACACATCAGCACCCGCGAGGCCGGCCGGAAAGTGCCGGGACTGTCGTGAAGAGCCCTAGTCGGCCGCGCCGGGCTCCCTGCTTGGCGGCAGAGGGCGGGGCGAGGAGCCTTGGGGCGGGGCGAAGCGGCCGCGAAGGGGCGTGGTCAGGCCCCGCCCTCCCCGGTGACCGAAGAGGAGCGAAGATGTCACCGGACCTGCCTCTCTTCCGCCGAATGACCAGTCTCTTCCCTGAGACCTCCCGATCCCTCTCCGCGCTTTCAACCTGATAAGACTCCGAGCGCCCGCAACTTCCCTGGGTCACTCCCCGCCCCCATTAGGCCTCTCCAGATGTGAGCAGCGCGGGCGCAAATGTCAGACTCTTCCCAGAGAGGTTCCCGCCGAATTAGGACGCACCTGGAAGGGCTGCCCCGGTCTAGAGACTGTGTGCAAGTTTCTTTATTCTCTCTTCAGTACCTGCCATGAACCAGAGGTTTGAAAGCAGCAGGGGAAACCGGAACAACATAGCTGCAGAGGGTATGCAGAGTAGGGGCAGTGAATAGAGTGGTCGATCAAGGAAAGTCTTAGAGAGGTGAGTCTTGAACAGCATTGTAACATCTAATTCTCTGCACTGGGACTGACCAGCAGGATCAGAGGAAGGCATCTTAGACCAGGGGTTCTCACATTTTTTAGTCTCAGAACCCCTCTACACTGCTACACACATCATTGAGAACCCTAAAGAACTTTTGTTTATAATGGGTTATATTTTCCCGTATTTACCGTATTGGAAATTTACACTGAGAAATGTTTAAAATATGTATTGATTCACTAAAAGAAAAAAGTAATAAACCCATTACATGTTTATATAAATAACCTTTTTAAGAGAAAAAGTATATTTTCCACACCAAGAAAATACATGAGAATAGTATTATTTTACATGCAAATCTCTTTAATGTTTGGCTTCATTGAAGAAAGCTGGATTCTCATATCTGCTTCTGCATTCCATCTGTTGTGAAATGGTGTTGATTGAAGTATGTGAAGGAAACCTGGTCTTACCGATACTTAGTTGGAAAAAAGAGAAGCATTTTAATAGCCTGTTTAGATAACTGTGGATATTCTTTTGTACCACACCAAAACTTACAAGTAGTCATTTTTTAAAGGTTAGTCAGATGTGAAATTGGAAATCATATAATGAATTTTTGCTCTATTACATTAAAATCATTGGTATATCTTGCACTTTGAATGGACCTTTTACTCACGCGTGATTTTGTAAAATATGCATGGTAATTTGGAAAACATTGGTTCACTGAGTTACACAGCTCTTTTTTTTTTTTTTAAACTTTTTTCTTTTTTTTTTTAAAGGAATTCCTTTATTTTTATGGCTGTGTTGGGTCTTCGTTTCTGTGCGAGGGCTTTCTCTAGTTGCGGCAAGCAGGGGCCACTCTTCATCGCGGTGCGCGGGCCTCTCACTATCGCGGCCTCTCTTGTTGCAGAGCACAGGCTCCAGACGCGCAGGCTCAGTAATTGTGGCTCACGGGCCCAGCTGCTCCGCGGCATGTGGGATCTTCCCAGACCAGGGCTCGAACCCGTGTCCCCTGCATTGGCTGGCAGATTCTCAACCACTGCGCCACCAGGGAAGCCCTACACAGCTCTTTTAAATGCAGAGTCTCTTAAACGTTGGGAAGCTGCCAGGCTCACAGTGGCAGATACAAGTTTTCAAATTTTTAATTTTCACTTGAAAGCTCAAATTTACCATTGGCAACAAATACCATTTATTTTTTTCCTTGAACGAACCGGCTCCTTTCATTTTTGAGAAAATATTTGCTAAATGCACCAGTTTGAATAACCATAGTTTGTCCAATGTCCTTTCAAGTAAAATGGTACTTTGTTTAAAAAAAAAAAAAGACAAAAGCAAAGATGCTCAACATCTTATATTATTAGGAAATTGCAAATTTGGGAATTCCCTGACGATCCAGTGGTTAGGACTAGGCACTTTCATTGCTGTGGCCCGGGTTGAGTCCCTGGTTGGGGAACTAAGATCCCGAAAGCTGCTTGGCATGGCCAAAAAATACAATACAGTAAAATAAAACAGCAGTGAGATACTATTAGAGTAGTTGAAATCCAAGGTACTGACAACAACAAATGCTGACGAGGATGTGGAGCAACAGAAACTCTGCTTCCATTACTCGTAGGACTGCAAAATGGTACAGCCACATTGGAAGACAGTTTTGGCGGTTTCTTACAAGACTCCACATACTCTTACCATATGATCCAGCAATTGTGCTCCTTGGTATTTACCCAAATGAGTTGAAAACTGATGCCCACACAAAACCTGCATGTGATTGTACAGCAGCATTATTTATAATTGCCCAAACTTGAAAGCAACCAAAATGTCCTTCAGTAGGTGAATGGGTAAAATAAACTAGCACATCCATATGATGGAATATTCAGTGATAAAATGAAATGAGCTATTAAGCCACAAAAAGACATGAAGGAAGCTTAAGTGCATATTGCTGACTGAAAGAAACCAATCTGAAATGGCTACATACTGTGTGATAACCTGGAAAAGGCAAAACTATGGAGATAGCAAAAAGATCGGTGGTTGCCAGGGATTGGGGGGAGGAAGGGAGAGAAGAATGTAGCACAGAGGATTTTTAGAGAAGTGAAACTATTCTGTATGATACTCTAATGGTGTCATGGTGAGTTCATGTCATTATATATTTGTCAAAACCCATAGAATGTATAATATAAAGAATGAACCCTAATGTAAACCATGAACTTTGTTATTAATATCACTATTAGCTTATCAATTGTAACAAATATACCACACTAATGCAAGATGTTAGTAATAGGAGAAACAGGGAGAGCATGAAGGGGTGTATGGGAACTGTCTGTACTACTCAAAAAAATAAAATCTATTAATTTGAAAACAAACAAAGGTGAGTTGAGCTCACAGTTTAATTGCACAAGTGCTTTTGCTTAGAAACTATGAAACATCGTATTTGGGTATGCAGAAGCATTGTATGCATATTTCCCATTTCTTCACACAAAATAGTAAAAAGATCTGTATACCAGTGTCAAGAGTTTATAAAATTATTAATTTGTACTTCTTCATTAAGGGTGTTCTTAATTGACACTGGCATTTTATTTTCTTTCTTTTTTTTTTTTTTTAGGCTGCACACTGGCATTTTTTAAAAATTGCAAACGCATGGCAAGAAGGAATGCAATGACTACTACTACAGTTTGGTTCCACTGTCTCACTCCTGCTAAGTTGCCAGCAGTTTTGACACCGTTGCTTTTTTTTTTTTTTAATTAATTAATTTATTTATTTTTGGCTGTGTTAGGTCTTCGTTGCTGCGCGTGGGCTTTCTCAAGTTGAGGCGAGCGGGGGCTACCCTTCGTTGTGGTGCGCGGGCTTCTCACTGCGGTGGCTTCTCTTGTTGCGAAGCACAGGCTCTAGGCGCGTGGGCTTCAGTAGTTGTGGCACACGGGCTCAGTAGTTGTGGCTCACCGGCTCTAGAGCACAGGCTCAGTAGTTGTGGTTCACGGGCTTAGCTGCTCCGCGGCATGTGGGATCTTCCCGGACCAGAGCTCGAACCCGTGTCCCCTGCAGTGGCAGGCGGATTCTTAACCACTGTGCCACCAGGGAAGCCCCCACCATTGCTTTTTGCATCATCAGTGCAAATGTCAACACAGTTAAAAAGGCAAATAACATCTCAGTATTATTATAGTAGTTTTGTCCCTAAAGACTCCAGGGGTTCATGGACCATGTGCTGAGAACCACTATCCTAAAGGGAAGAAGCGGCAGGGGTAGATGTAAAAGTAGAGATTATTGGGCACAGTTGTGTTTGGCAGGTGGAATCACTGGGCTAACAAGTGTTCCTGCTGTTGAGGGTCTGGCCCACTTCTAGGTCATCCTAATAGGCAAGGGGGGCCAAGTCACTTTGGAAGCCATAGATCTATTTAGGGGGATGGATCTCTTAATCCACTGTCAAATCCCAGTCCAAATGAATACAGTGTGGGTTGGGAAGTTTGGGCTAGATCTTCCAGGATCACTCAAAGTTAGATGGTTCCATTAAGTTCAGTGTTGATGGTCTGTTATGTGCCAAGAACTGGACAAGTTACAGAGGAGGAAACAGAAATGATTAAGTTGTGGCCTCTGTCCTATAGAAGTATAATAATAAAAATATATAGAAATAATAAAATAATAATAAAATGTAGGAAGTCATAAGAATTAAGTGAGGTTCAAAGTGCTATGGGAGCACTGAGGAAGAAATGAATTATGACTGGAGAAATCAGGAAAGTTTTTTTGAAAACTTGGGCCTTAAAGGATGAGTACAATTTTGAGAGGAGAGAGGGAAATCAAAAGTTCTCAGTAGTCTTGGGTGAACTGAGAGCATTCTGTGTAAGAGAACTACAGCTAGTAAATGAGCTGTGCTAACTCTTCACCTCTCCATCCCATGATTTTAACTTGTTTTTGTTCAAGGTGTTGATTTCCAGTTTATCCTTTCAGGACCAATATATAGAGACTCATGGCACCAAACATTCATTTATCCATAAAATAGTCCAAAATTTACAAAAGGAATTTCTTCATGGTTCTTTTCTAATAAAAATTCTCTTTCTGTCTGTACTGTGGAGAAAGAAGCCCTCTTTCAGATCTCTCAATTCAATACCCTAAACATTTAGTGAGTGCCTACTATGTGCAGGATATATGTTATTTTCTACGAGGGGTACCAAAGTAAAAACACAGCCCCTGCCTTCACAGAACTTAGAGTCTCAGAGGAGTCAAATGTGTATGTAGTTAATGGCAAAGCATATTATAAGCTCTATAAAAGATACAGTGTGATGGCGATCAGAAGAGGAAGATGTTAACTTCAGTGGGGAAATCTGGAAGACTTCATGGAAGCAATGTCTTAAATATGAATAGACTTGCCATAGACAGTGATGCATGAAGGAGGATATTCACTCATCATGAGACAAGTCCACTTGAGCAAAGGTATAAAAGGGGATGGTGTGTTATGGGAAGGGCAGGTAATTTCGTATGACTGGGGGGCTGGGAGGTGAGTCTCATGAGAGATAAGCTTCAAAAAGCAGGTTGACAGCAATCTTGGAATGCCAAGCTAAGGAGTTTGGGCTCTACCCTGGAGGTGCAGCATACTCAAATCAGTGTTTTGGGAAGATAACAAGTAACCCCAGGAGGAATGGATGGGAAAAGAAAGGTCAGTTTGGAGGTGGCTGGAATTGTTCAGAGAAGAGATAATGCCCGGCATTACCTAGGAAGCACGAGCTGATATGGAAAGAAGGGGGTGGATTTGAGAGACATGACCAAGACTTAGTGATGTCCCGTTGTGTGTGTAGGATGGTTTAGGGGTTCCTAACTTGGGACACTGATAGAATGGGAGTACTATCCAGGAGGAGGAACATGGGGAAAAGATAAAGGGTTTGGGTTGGCTGTCGGATGTGTCTGTGGACTGACCAGGGTATTGGAGAGGAAGCAGTGGCAATTGAGAGTGATGTACGGATTTGGGGATCGTCCATAAATGGCTGTTGAAACTGTAAAGGCATTGATTGCACTTCCAGAGGGAGAGCAGGGTTTCTCAACCTTGGCAGTATGACATTTGGTCTGCATATTCTTTGTCGTTGCGGGGTGGGTGAGGTGGGGGGAGGGGCTGTCCTTGGCATTGTAGGAAGTTTAGCATCCTTGGCCTCTACCCACTAGATGCCAGTAGCACACCTCCGCCACCAGTTCTGTCAAACAAAAATATCTCCAAACGTTGTCAAATATCCCCTGGAGGGCAAAATCAACCCCATAGAGAACTGTTGCTCTATCGCGGAGCCATAAGATGGCCAAGGGCAGAAGCTTTGGGTTCTAAGGTCACGGTCAGAAAGGAAGAGCACATTGGGAGAGATGGGGGTGACTGTGTCACAGATGGGGTGGCCAGTGGTGTAACAGTCTATAAAGAGGGTTTTGGAGACAAAAGAGGCCTTGGCAGTGGGGAGAGCTTTATGATCTTTCAGGGAGCAATTCCAACTGAGCCTCCTGAATGTACTTTCTTCTTGTTCGCTAGCCTTTTCCCTGAGAGGTACAGGAGTCAACTGCCCCCTTGGGCCATAAATGAGACTGGGATATATGCCAGTGTACCACAAAGTTTGCCTGGTTGCTTTGCAGGCTGTTCGTATTCCTCTTCCCCTATTTTCTCATTCCATTTGTTCTATTAGTCTCCTTTCTCATTTGTAATGTGCTTTAGCAGAAATATAGAAATATATACCCATACCATTTAATCCTGATAATAACCCCGCAAAATAGCTTTCATTCTTATTCCCATTTTGCAGATGAGGAAACCAAAACTCCCAGAGGGAAGCTTGCCTAAGACTGCACAACCAGGGAGCCATAGAGCTGGTGCCCAAATCTTCTGATCACGCAGGGACTGGGAACACTCTTCATCACACCCCAATTGCTTCTTTGGTTGCAACTCCTACCACGTAGCGTCTTTTCCTTACAAAGTGACTGACACTCCCCTTCTCCTGGGGTAGAGCCTTCCTTGACTGTAAAGGAATCAGTGACTTTTGTTCTCTTGTTCCCTGACCATTTCTGCTCATCGAGTATTGTTTGGTGCCTTACTGAATGTCTCACCTTGTGAGGGTGTTAGCCAGCTGGTCTTTTTTCCTTCTTCATTTTCTTCTTTTTTTGGCCACGCCTTGTGGCTTGTGGGATCTCCGTTCCCTGACCAGAGTTTGAACGTGGGCCACGGTAGTGAAAGCCCAGAATCCTAACCACTAGGCCAACAGGGAACTCCCAGATGGTCTTCTGACAAAGGGTAACATTGTAATGTTTGTACAGGTGAGGCCAAGCCTGCGGCAATTCTGTATGGTGAAGATGAGGACAGACAGGTCACAGGCCCAACTGTGGGCACTTGAGAATCTCCCTGATGGTTGCTGGGTCTAGGCCAAGGGTCATCTCCCTCAGGGACACCAGTGTATGTCCAAGGCTTGCAGTGGCATACCAGACCCCAGTAACTCCTCAACTGCTGTAACTGTCCTTCCCTCCCCGGGAATCCTCTGTCATTTCCTCCTGCTCCCCACAAACTTCCTACTCTGACCCTTTGTTTCTTGGCACCCCTCATGTTCCCTTAACCACCAATTCACTTAGCATCTGGAATCCTTAGTAATAGTAATCACAAAAGCCACCATTTACTGAGGGTTTTTAAAGTACCAGGCATAGACAATGGAGGTAACTGAGGCTTAGAGATGTTACGTAAATCTGTCCAACGTCACATAAATATTCAGGTACAGATCAGCATATCTAATAGAAATGTAATTTGAGCCACGTTGGTAATTAAAATTTTCTATTAGCCAAATTAAAAGAGAAAAGAAACAGGTGAAATTAATTTTATCAACATTTTTTTTTTTAATTTAACAATATATCCTAAGTGTCTATCAACAGACTAATGGATAAAGAAGACGTGGTATATACATATATACAATGGAATACTACTCAGCCATAAAATAGAGTGAAATTTTGCCATTTGCAACAACATGAGTGGACCTCAAGGGTATTATGCTTAGTGAAATAAGTCAGACAGAGGAAGACAAATACTGTATGACAGGGGTCCCCAACCCCCGGGCCTTGGACCGGTACCAGTCCACATCCTGTTAGGAACCGGGGTGCACCGCAGGAGGTGAGCGGCAGACAAGCGAGTGAAGCTTCATCTGCCGCTCCCCATCGCTCGCATCACCACCTGAACCATCCCTCCCACCCCCCAACCCCTGTCCGTTGAAAAATTGTCTTCCACGAAACCCGTCCCTGGTGCCAAAAAGGTTGGGGTCCCCTGCTGTATGATATCACTTACTTGTGGAATCTAAAAAATACAACAAAGTACTGAATATAACAAAAAAGAAGCAGACTCACAGATATAGAGGACGAACTTGTGGTTACCAGTGGGGAGAGCGAGGGGGAGTGGCAATTTAGGGGTAGGGGATTAAGAGGCGCAAGCTACTATGCATAAAATAAGCTAAAAGGATATATCATACAACCCAGGGAATATAGCCAGTATTTTATAATAGCTATAAATGGAGTATAACCTTTAAAAATTGTGAATCACTATAGTGTACACCTGTAACTTATATAATATTGTACATCAACTATAACTCAATAAAAAAATAAGGCACTTGGGAATTCCCTGGCAGTCCAGTGGTTAGGGCTCCGCGCTTCCACAGCAGGGGGCACGGATTCGATCCCTTGGGGGGGGGGGGGAACTAAGATCCCCGCATGCCGTGTGGCCGAAAAAATAAATAAAATAAAGCACGTTACACATTATTTTTTAAAAAGGGAAAAAAAAGATCCAAAACATTATTCCAATGTGTCATCAATATATAAAATTACTAAAGAGATATTTATAGTCTTTCTCTCATAATAAGCCTTTGAAATCTGCTGTGTGTTTTACTCTTACATCTCATCTCAGTTTAGACTAGCCACATATCAAATGTTCAACGGCCTTTTGTGGTCAGTGGCTACTGTACTGAACAATGAAAGTATAGATCAAGGATTCTGAGCCACCTCCACTTGGCTTCATTGTCGCCTTTCTAAGGATGGTGAGGAGACGGGCAGCCACATTCTCTGTGAAAGCAGGCTGATCCTATCCCCCAAAATTCAGGCCTAAAAAAGATAATAATCATCCAATTGGGAGTAAGATTTCATTATAAATGAGAATAAAGGGTCTCCAAATGCTACAGTGGTCCGAAATTTATTAGACTCTTTAAAAAAGCATTTGTCAGAGACGCTGACATTTCCCTCTTGGAACTGTTACTTCTTCTGGGATGGGACAGGAATGTTTGTTCCCTTCTGCACGTCCCTGCCATTGTTCTTCTATCTCCATAAACACTGTCCAGGAAGAGTGGATTTTCTCTGGCCTGGAGCCAGGTTGGTGGAAAAATCCTTTGCCCTGGGCCCTCTCTCTTGTCCATAGGGCAGTCGCATGACCCTTTCTGATGGGGCTCACCAACCGACATGGTGGCCTCGGAAGGGACGTGCAGGATTGTTGAACTCTGGAAGGAAAGGAGGGTTGGTGAGCCATCATTCCCTGATTTGAGCAGTGGGCAGCCCTTCGTTCCAGGCACTGTGCTAGGCACATGGCATGTGCTATCCTTTTACTCCTCACCACCACCCTATGAGGTAAGCATCAGCACCGGCAAAACCCAGGCAGGTGAAAAAGTTCACTCAGGGTGTGCAGCTTTCCAACACCAGAGCCCAGGATTACAGCATTCCAGACTTTGGGGGTTTCAATGCTTTCTCCACTAAAACGGACATGGGAACAAGGGTTGTCCAGCAAGAAGTGTTCATACGTGCGTTCTGTTTCCATGTGAACAAGGTCTGGCAGGGTGCTTAGGGTTGATTTCAGTCTCTAAGAATTGGGGGTGAGATACTCAGAACATAAAAAAAGGAGATGGGGGACTTCCCTGGCGGTCCAGTGGTTAAGTCTACGCGCTTCCACTGCAGGGGCCATGGGTTCCATCTCTGGTCAGGGAACTAAGACCCCCGGCATGCCGCGTGGTGCAGCCAAAAAAACATAATAATAATAATAATAAAAATTTAAAAAAGGAGTCGGCTGCCCTTTCTATATCAGGAAACCTAGGAGGACTGCTTGATCTTTCTTTTCTTGTTCCTGACAAGTTAGAAGGAATGTGGTGCCGGGGGGCCCTGTCGCTTTAAACCTAAGCCCTGGTTTCCCAGGAGACTTGGGAGAGCAGTGGAGAGTGCCCGCCTACCTGGGGAACCTGCGCGAGGTGTGGCCACAGAGGCTCTGGAAGCGAGGTGGGCGGGGGCGGGCTGAAAGTTGGACAAGCAGGAAGTGAACCGACGGCTGCCCGAGAGGAAACAGACTAGGCGAGAGTCCTGCTGCTGACAGGCCCGAGCCGCTCGGAAACATGGTGAGAGAGCTGGAAACTAAGAAGGGGCTGATTTCACGAGCAGCCAGAGGGGGCTGGGGGCTGGGGATCAGCAAAGGAAAGCTGGTGGCAAAATCTGAGGGCTGGGCCAGCGCTGACTGTGACCTCTGTTCTTTGACAGCTGGGCTGCAAATAGGTCTAAGCTGCCTGGGCGGGTGTTCCTGCTCCTTCTCTGCTCCCTCCCTCCCCTGAGCCCTGAGCTGGCCTGGAGTGGAGCTGCGGTGGGAGTGGGAGATCCTAATTCATCTCCTCATCCAGCCCTCCGGCCCTTCGGGTGCTGTGACATTCCTGGGCAGTGCCGCTGCTGTTCCCGGCGCAGATTCCAGCCCAGCGGCAGGAATCCCGCTCTGCCTCTCACTTTATCCCTGTACAGAAACCCAAAGAATTTGTCTCTCCGTCGAGTCCAAGGAATCTGCCCCCTCTCCATAAACATGAGGAAGAGAGCTGAGGGTTTGTAAAAAAAAAAAAGTCAGAAGTTGGTTCTCTGTGATAATCTAGTTTGGACCCATGCCCCTGGCTTGTGTCTGGAAGTCCAGTGGGTCAGGGAGGGAGGAGCTTAGCCGTGTTTTTCCCTCCCTGTTCAAAAACCTTATCAGAAAGCCTGAGGATGAGGCATCAGCCAGGGAGGACTTGCCCTCCATTACCCCCAACACCCAGGCTGCTGTTTGTATATTTCATACTTGCTTAAGCAGGCAATGGCGTGGTGCCTTCGCGCGGTGCTTAGTGGTGGGGAAAGCAGAAGTTTGTGGCCCAACGGCTGTCTCTCGTGGGGCCTTGTGAGGGACTTGGAGCCTGGTTGCCGGGGCTCAGGCTGCCCAGGAGGCCGGAGCAGCTCTCCAGCTGCTGTCTTGAAGAGAGGGCGGGTTAGGCTAGGGGAGGGTGATCTGCGGGGGAGCGGGGCACAGGCATTTTTAATGAGGACCGGTGGGATCTGGGAATTCATAGGTAACGGTGGGGCTGTGCCTTGTGAGGTGCTGGCTCAGCGGTCTCCTCTGACCCTCTCTGAGGAACAAGGAAGCAGTGGAGAGGGCTTTGGGAGCGTGCTTCTCGTCCTCTCACGTGCCCTGAGAACCCACAAAGAAGTTGGATCCAGTCTGTCTCCTAGCATGACTCTCACCATCTGGGGCTTAAAAATGCATTTGTTTTTGATTACACAAGTACTACAGGAAAACATTCTCTTTGCAAACAGTTCGAGCATTACAAAAAGCTAAAGTCCACCTTAGGCCTCCCCCTCCTCTGGCCTCTGAGGCTGAGTCTCAGTCCCTCCGGCCCTCGGCCTAATTAACCCCTGTGTGGCTGCCCAGGAGGAGGCCAGTGGTGGTGGAGGAGATGACCGTGTGCGAAACCTGCGGAGTGAAGTGGAGGGAGTCAAGAATATTATGACCCAGAATGTGGAGCGGATCCTGGCCCGGGGAGAAAACTTGGACCATCTCCGTAACAAGACAGAGGATCTGGAAGCCACAGTGAGATGATGGGGAGCCCAGTGGGGGCCAGGGGAAGAGGGGGAAGGAGGATTATTGGGGGCTTGGTGGTCTTGGTGGCAGAATGATCAGGAGGGAAGTCTGCCTTTTTACCTGCGTTGGGAATTGATGTGAGCTGAATCCCCACTTCTGATTCTGCTCTACTCCACTGATTGGTACTGGAGTCCAGGGAATGGGTTCAGGGACTGGGGCTGGGGATGTGGGGGTGGACCCACGGAGACATTTTGTGAGACAGATAGATGGCTCAGTCAGCCTGTGCTTTCTTAGGCTTCTCTCCTATGAAATCAACTTTCCCTTTGAAGGCTGCCCTTGACAATCATTTGGACCTGGCCTCCCCAGGACAAAAATATTGGCTCCAGAAAATCCTCTTAGGGCCTTTGGCCTTCCCCAGGAGTTATTAGGCAGGGGGTGGAAAACTGTTAGAGTCTTGCTGAGCCAGCTTTAAAAAGAAGCTGGGAAGAGGAGTAAAAGTCTTTGATCCCAGGATCCTCTGCTGGCTGAATGCTGGAATAATATCTCCCACACATCTTGTTAGATCTCATTCTTCTCCCCCTCCAGCCAGAGGCTGAAGCCAGCTGTTCAGGGAGGGAGTAACTCTAAAGTTCAACAGAGGACTGGAGACTAAGATTCCATGTCCATGGTGAGAGACTGGCCATGGCTTTCTGAGTCCTGTGTGTAATCTTGAACATAGCTCATTTGACTCCCTGGGACTTAGTGTTTCTTTCCACAGCCCAATCTGGGAAGCATGGCGCAGGGAAACAATTTCTGCAATTCAGGTTGGGAGAGGAAGAGCATTTTCCCTCAGTTCCAACCCCGATACTGCCCTGGCCCCTCCTCCAGCTTCAGCAGTCCTCATGTGGCCAGGAGTTATGGAACCAGGGAAATGTGTCCACCTGGAGCCTGTACCCCTCAGCCCCAGTGTCTGCCCTCCCAAGGGTGGGTTGTGCTGCCAGTGTCACAACCCTGGGTGTGGGCACGCGTCAGAGGCCCCTCAGTGTGCATGGCAGTGCAGGGGTAAGAAGAGAAGGGGGCAGGCAGGGGACCAGAGGGAGCCCAAGAATTCTAAATTTGAATTGGTTCACCAGATGGTTGTGAAGGTACATTTGTCAAGGTAGGACAGAACTAACTATTTTATTTAGCAGTCTGTTACCTCAACTTAGCACTTAAATGTTTAGATGTATGGAATGTGGGTCTCGGTATGCTCATTCCAGTGGCAGGAGGCACTGGGTGACTCTGCCTTATCCCCAACAGTCCGAGCACTTCAAGACCACATCGCAGAAGGTGGCTCGGAAGTTCTGGTGGAAGAATGTGAAGATGATCGTCCTCATCTGCGTGATAGTTTTTATCATCGTCCTCTTCATCGTGCTCTTTGCCACGGGTGCCATCCCTTAAGTAACTTAGGGAACCCCTCCCACCCTGCCCTCTTCTTCGGGGGCAACCTTCCATAGTG
Source organism: Balaenoptera ricei (assembly GCF_028023285.1). Lineage (NCBI taxonomy): Eukaryota > Metazoa > Chordata > Mammalia > Artiodactyla > Balaenopteridae > Balaenoptera > Balaenoptera ricei. Next base: position 15,848,715 of record NC_082651.1, on the reverse strand, counting down.
GGTGCCAAGAGGGGCCCTCCCTCCTGTCCTTCTCCACAGGGAACGCTGCTCCATCCTCCCGCCCCTCACTCTGAGGCCCCTCTACCACACTGTCTGCCCCAGGGAGCACCTTGGTCCCCAGAAGGAGAGAGCTGGACTGTGGCTGTGTTTCAGGTGTTCTCAGAGTTGGTTGGAGAGACCCAGAAGGGCCAGCACATGGCTGGGAAACTGATGGAACTGAGGGTGGCCAGTGGGCAATAAAGACCTTTCAGTATCCCTGTGCATGTGAGGTACTTTCTCCCTTTCCATTTTGCCTTTGGCCCTTCCATTTCTTTTCTCCCCAAGGATGCCCTCTGGCAGAGATCCTCCCATTGGAGGCCCAAGCTGTTGGAGGGGTGGAGAGCATATGTTTGGAGAAAAAAGATGGAAACTCTCTGTCTTTATCTCCCCTTGTTCCATCATTGTCACCGGTCTCAAGAACAGGAATTTTCTGGAAGTCTTGGTGTATGGAAAATTCAAAACCTTCCCAGCATTTTAGGGTAGTATGTAAGACTCTCAAGTATCCCCTCTGGGTCTTGCCATTTCCTTTATTAGTTTTCTGCTGGAAGTGTTAGCCGAGACATGAAGCCTACCTGGGCAGAGCATTTAGGAATCTGGTTAAGGGCCTCCCACCCCTCCCATCATTGCCGTTTCTCTTTGGTGGCCCTGTTGTAGTCTTAGAGTGAGGGGGTTAGAGGAACTGAACTGCTTTTCCTTCTCTTGTGGTTCTGCGAGTTCTATTTGTCTTTTGTCTGCCCCTGTCCTTCTGGAACTTAGCAGGGCCTCTGGGTCTCAGCTGTCCTGAGGGGCTGAGCATCTCTCACCCGTATCTCGTGGCTGGGCACAGTCAGTGTCACAGGACAGGGCCTATGGCCTTCCTTCCTCTCCATGGACAATGGACCTCTCTGTCTTTGAGCCTCCCTCCTCTCCACCAGGTTCCACCATCATTGTCAATCTTTCCAGTGCCCAGTGCGCCTTGGTTTGGGGGAAGGGTTCACGTCATCTCTGTCCCTATTTCCCCCATAGGCTTTCCAGAATTGAAAAGAACCTGATTTGGGGAGGGAGTCTGGAAGGGGCCGGGTTGGGAAACAGGACTGGGGACTAGTACTGGCAAGTCAGGTTCTAGAATCATGCTCCGGGGACTTCCCTGGTGGTCCAGTGGTTAAGACTCCACACTTCCAATGCAGGGGACGTGGGTTTGATCCCTGGTTGAGGAATTAGGATCCCACATGCCGTGCAGCGCAGCCAAAAAAAAAAAAATAGAACCATGCCCTGAAAACTAGGAAGGGAGGAAAGCACAGAAGAGACCCTGGGGGCAGACTTTGTCAGGATCCTGTCCATCCTCTCTCTTCTCAGTCCACTCCTAGACTCGAGGTCCAAGCAACTGGGGTGATTGGGACCTAGTCTGTCCAGGCTGGGGGTGGGGTCTGTGCTCACATGGGGGTCAACGTGGGAGAGGGAAGCCCCCAACCCCCTTCCCCCAGAGGGGCCACCTTTGAGATGTTGGGATGGTATGGGGTGGGGTAGAGAACAGGTGGCTGGTGGCTTCTCTGTAGCAGTGAAAGGGCAGGCTGAGGATGGATAGATTCAGCTCAGGGAGGCTCTGGACAGAAGGTTAGACACACCAGCCTCCCTAATCCTCCAGCTGAGGAAGGGGGTCATATCAGGACAGGCCTGCACTTGCCCACGTGGTGAAGGGGAAAGAAAGAAAAAGCTAGAGCTAGCACCTTCTCCACGGGGGTCTGTTTTCTCTTTTAATTGAGGTAAAATTCACAAAACATACAATTGACCGTTTTAAAATGTACCCTCCAGTGGCAGGTAGTGCACTCATGATATTTATTGTGAATAAACTTTATTTAGTTTCAGAACTTTGGTGTGGTCGGTTTTTGATTATGGGTGAGTTGCACTCACCCAGGTGGCAAAGACCCTGTCCAGCTGTTCACTGCGTTTCCTGCGCCTAGCACAGTGCAGGACAATGGCGCTCCTACAGGAGCTTGTTGAATGAATAAATGATTCCTCCCCAGATCAACCCGGTCTACCTGAGCTTGGATGCCGTTCCAGAGAGGATTCCCTGAGCCCGTTCCAGAGCCCACTCCACTGGGACCATTTCAGAGACTGGGGTCCCGAGCTGTAGACCAGGCACCAGGCTGATTGGGCGGAGGTCCCACTTCACCAGGCTGGGCAGTCATCCCGAGCCGGGCGCCGGCGGCCCGGGGAGAGGTGCCGAACCGGGATCCCGGGAGCCATCGCCGGCCGCTTCCGACTTGACTGATTTGACTTGGTTTCGGTCGCCGCTCCCAGAAGGCGCGCCCCCCGCCCCCGCCAGGCAGGCCCCGCCCCGCCCTCCGCTTCCTCCCAGCTCCCTGGCACTGGGGCCGCTCGGGCAGAGGAACCGGAGCGGCGAGGCAGCGGCGGCGGCGATGGTGAGGGCCCGGGGCGGGGGGCAGAGGGCGTGGGTGGGGGGAGGTGCGAGGCGGGAGTCCGAAGTCCAAGGGCGGGGGCGTCCTTCGGAACGGCGCCCGGGAGCAGGACCGGGGCCGGACCCTCGGCTCGCCGCGCGCATCGCGGGAGGGAAAGGGCGCCTGTGCGAGGGTCCCGGCTGCCCCGCGCCGAGTGAGCGGGACTCCGGCTTCCCACTTGCCGGGGCCAAGCGGTTACGAGCACCGGCTTCGGAGTCAGACTCCGGGCTGAGATCCTGGTGGTGGCCACTTACCCGCTCTGTGACCCCGGGCAAGTCACTTAGCTTCCCTGAGCCTCTTTTTCCGCATCGTGAAGTGGGGTCAGCGATACCCGCCTTGCTGGGTCCTTAGGAGGTTAGAGGAGATACAATGGCAGAGACCTGCCTGGCCCTCAAAACCTGCTCCTGAGAAGTGGTGGGTAATATGGTGACCTCTTCAGCCCTTCCTGGAGCTGTGAGGAGCCAAGTCTGGCCCAGGGGTTGGAAACCTGAGCCGATGGGGTGGTAGAGGCCAGCCCTGTGGCAGGGTGTTGGAGGGCAAACTCCTTCCCCTGGGGACAGAGAAAGAAAGATGTTTACTATAAAAGTTCCACTGAAGTTATCAGTGTGGCATAGCCTGACTGCCTTCTAACCCGTACCTAGCGACACATTCTTGAGTTGAGTCATCCCCCACTCCTGCTGTAGACTCTGGCCTCTGTCCCCACTTGTCATTTCCAAGGCAAAGGTGTCAGGAGCAGTTGGTGCCAGTCGCTTCTCCTCTCCCCTGGAACTCCTGGGAAGTTGTGCCCGGCAGGAAGCAGGCTCGGTGCTTTAAGATTCTGCCATGGAGGGACTTTCCTGGGGATCCAGTGGTTAAAACTCTGCCCTGCCAATGCAGGGGGCACAGGTTCGATCCTTGGTCAGGGAACTAAGATCCCACATGGCACAGCCAAAAAGAGAAAAAAAAAAAAGATACTGCCAAAAAAAAAAAAAAGATTCCGCCATGGAGAAGCCAGCAGAGGTGTGATGGATGTGGATGTGGCCTGGCTGGGGGTCGAGATGCCTGGATGGCCTCATCTCCAGGGAACTGGAGGCAGGAAGAGGAAGCGGGGCAGGAAGGTAGCACTGAGCTCTAAGGCCAGGCCAGGAAACTGAGGGAGGCCCAGGGAATGGGATGGAGCCCAGAGCCCACTTCCCAGCGGGCAGAGCAAGGAATCAGGCAGGGTTAGGTTGGGCTTGTGGCTGGCCCTTAGCACTTGGTGAGAAGAGGAAACTCTTGAAATGAAGGCTGAGGCTGTGATAATTTACTGGGGGGTGCTGGGAAACTCTGGGACTCTCACAGGTTCATCTGAGGCAAATAGTGGATCTGAGCCTGGGGATTGATCTCTCTCTCCCAACCATCTCCTAGCCCCTTCCCTCTGTTTTTTCTCTTATTGCTGCCCCTTTGTCCACCCCTAGCGCTTTCCCTTCCTTCTTCCCATCCGCCTTCCCTACCTGGTCCTTCTTGCTTTCCCTTCTTTTCTCCTCTTTTCTGATTCATTCAGTTAACAAGTGTTTCTTGGGCATTTCCTTTGTGCCAGTCATGGTGACTGGTATAGGGGATAGAGTAGGAACAAAATAGTGATGGGAAAGATAGAAATTGAATGGGTAATGAATTCATTCATCTTGTAGATGGTCCTCACTCATGCTCTGTGCAAAGAATTTGGGTTTTGAGCCACAGGCCTCCCTCATATGCACACAAGTTGAGCTGGCAGCATCAAACTTGGTGAGTCTTTAGCCAGCCAGCTAAAGCATTTGACTTCCCTTTACCCGCATCCAGTTTAACACAGGGGTTAAGAGTGTGATCCTTGGAGACTAAGTTTGTTCAACTCCCAGATCTTCTACTCACTGGCTCTGTGACCTTGGATGGGTGATTTAACCCCTCCGAGCCTCAGTTTCTTATAAAACTGGGATGAGAGTACTTTCCTCAGTGGATTGTAGTGAGGCTTAAATGAGATAAAGTGAACAAAGAGCTAGCAGCACAGTTCTCAGCTCAGAGTATGTGCCCATTGAGTGGGAGCTATTATTACTGTCAAGAGGTAAAACCTTCTCAACAGCCTGCAGCGCCTGATGGAAATAAACTAGATATAGGTTATCAAAGGCCCATGTCAAGTTTTATATTTAGGTTAGAAACGATTAAGTGCACAAGGTGGCAACAGGGAAGAGCTTGCTTGGCTGTGTATTTCGTAAAAATATTTAAGAGGTTTTATTGACCACAGGTGTGGTTCCTGGGATCTGACAGCTAAAAAAAAACCTAGGGAAACTTGGGCTACCGCAATAATAGCTATTATTTATTGAGCATTTTAGTATGTGTCAGGACTTGTGCTAAGCACTTTATTTATAACATGCCACATGCCTTAGCTAATGTTATGGGAGATATTATTGTCACCACTTTATAGATGAGGAAGCGGAGGGGTCAGAAAGGTCATATCCCCAGTCTTTAGTCACTCAGCTGGTGAGTGGCAGAGGCAGGATTTGAAGGAACCCAGGGCTGTAACGCAGAGCCCGGCTCTTAGGCTCTGAGCTCAGGCGAGCGCTGACCCAGGAAGGAGGTGATACACCAGGTCGCTGCCCGGGTCCCTCTGAAGATGACAACAGTGACAGCTGGGATAGGGTTTCGTAGGCACTAATCAGGAAAGAGGGGAGACAGCAGAGTTTGGACAGGGAGGTTTTTGAGAGCTTTCTTTTCAGAGGAACCAGCTGTATTTGGCCTGGAAAAACCCGAGGAGAGATTCGAGAATTGAAGGAGGCATATTCTGCGCACCGGGTAACAGTCTGTCAATTTCCTGTGTAACTACCACCCTCCGTCTGCCAAAAATGCTGCCCCTACCCAAGCTCGGAAGTGCTTCTCACCCTCCCTTCCTCTCTCACCCACCCTTCCTCTCTTGCCCTCCGTTCCTCCCGGCCCCCCAGCCTGGGGACCTCTTCACATACCCTTGCTGATAGCACTTCTACATGCCTTCTGGTGTCCTCTGGCCTGAGTTATCTCACTTTCGTTCATGCCAGTCTACCACCAACAGAGAAAGTCTCCTGAAGCCCCTCCAGGCTCAGAAACCTACACAAACTCTTGATCCATCCCTCCCTCCACGGGAGCTTCCTCTTCTTGACTTTTACCCTCTGCCAGATCCGTCACTGTCCAGAGTGTGTCTCTGTTTGCCTGTGGCAGTAGTCTCCACCACATGCCGCCACCGCCCCCCCCCCTTCCCCCCCGCCCCGTCCATCTCGGTTCTCAGGAATCACCTGTCTGTGGGCGGCTCAACACTCGCTATTTGTATCTCATGGGGTAAACTCATTACTCTTCTGTAACTGTATCATACACACCTCTTTCCCCCAGCCTATAGCGATCTTTTCAAGAACCGGCCCAACTCATTCAGAAAATATTTTCCACGCGTTCACGGTGTGCCAGGCACTATGTTGAGTTCTATGTGGCAGGATGCAGCGTGGCCGCCCTCCGGTCTTTTACCTCCTTCCACACCCCGCAGTTCTTTATTTGAATCACCGTGCCAGCAGAGACCCGTGCATACAGTGTCCTTTTTCCTCTGGTTGAGGAGGGCTAGAGACTTGAGCCTCAGCCCTCTGTGTTCCCTGGTGCGAATGTGTTCTTTTAGGCCTGGGCCCATCTGGGCTCCGGACAGGCCTGGCTTCGCAGTGGGGGAAGGAGGCTACAGCTTGCAGTGGGAGGCACAGCCAGCTGTCCTGAAGAATGTGACCCAACATCACCCCATGTTGGAGAATAAGATAACAACAGCTGTAGCATTTAGATTAGAAAAAATGATATGTAACATCCCACCAATCTCTAGCAGTGATTCTCATTTTTGAATCTTGGTCCATTCCCAGGTTTTTGCCTTGGACTGTTTGAATGTGAGAGACTCCAAGTAATGGAGACTTGTTGAATAATTTAGTCATAATAATAGTGGTGATGGTGGTTGACTCAGGAAAATTCAAGAGATGAGTACAAATTCCCTGCTTTCTTCATAATGCTTCCTTGTTCCCCAGCTACTGCTTCCCCCAGCCCATGAGTGTACCGCCCTGTCGTGGTTTGCCGGCCCCCTCTGGAAATGGGTTGCTTTTCTAGCTCATGAGTAAATATTGACCTACTTGGGTTTCAGATGCCTGCCCCTTGAAACTCCAGCTGGGCTAGATAAACACACTGGGATAACAAACTTGAGAATGACAGTTGCATTTGGATAAGTTATAATGCGATTGGCTCACTCATTGAGTCCTTGCGGATGGTCAGCATTGTGGTGGCCTCCTGGGCCTCCAGGCTGGTGGCAGACAAAGGCAGGGCACTGGCCCCTGCCCTCCCCCTGGGAGCTTATGGTCCAGTTGGGGAGATAGGATTCATATACTGGGAATGCTTGGAGGTTACATGCAAGGCAGCTGCAGGGATCCAGAACGGGGATTCTTGGCTGAGTAGGAGGTGGCCCTCTGTGACCACCAGATCCCTTCCCTTTCTCTGGTTTTAAGTGGAATTCAGTCAAGTGCCAAAATGTCTGCTGCAGACAATGGGCAATATAGTCTGGCAGGAAAGGGAGCTTGGCCCATGCTCTGTGAGGAGGAGATGAGAACAGGGTTGGGCTCTGGGGGACAGGGCTGGGGGAGGGAGTTCCTGTGGTTTGTTAATCCGCTGGGATTCATCTCCTGACATGTCCCTGGACCTCCAGCTCTTACCAGGGCCTCCTGCCCTGGGTCTCTCCCAGTTGCATGTATCCAAAGCCCAGTTTCTTTCTTGCTTGTGATCCCTGTGTTCTTCCTCTTCCTGGCCTCTCCCCCAGCTTGGACCCTGCATCTCCCTTCCCAGTCCTCTGAAATGAGCTGGGTTCTTTTGTCAGGTGAGGCTGCTGCCCAGGCTGGGAAATCCAAGAGCTGGTCTCTCCTGTGTGAGTTGGATCCCAGTGAAGATCCTGGCTAGCTGGAAAGCTGGAGGCCAGAGGCCAGGAAGGCCGAGGCTCCCAGGCAGACAGCGAATCGACTTTGAGCATTGATGTGGGAGCAGGGTCAGGCCAGGAGGCAGAACTGGCCTGACCAGTCAGAGGCTGGAGGAGGGAGGGGAGCGAGATCTGATCTCAGTTTGTGTGTGTGTGTGTGTGTGTGTGTGTGTGTGTGTGTGTGTGTCTGTGGGGTTAGGCAGAGGCTATAACGTGTGGTGGTCCAAAATTATCCCTCTAGCTCCGTGGGCTGGATCTCCTCCCTGTCTGGCTCTGGCCAAGCAGCTTGGTTCTGTGTTCTTTGCTGCCTCCTTAGGCCAGTGGGAAGCCACAGGCAGGTGCACAGTAGGTTGAGGCCATCCTGGAGCAGGTGAGCCAAGCGTCTGCTTTGTGGGAGGGTGGGTCCTGGGAAGGTCCCATCCTCAGGCATCTTAGAGGAAGCTGAGATGCTGGAAGTCAAGGCCGACCTAGGACCTGCCTTGATGGGCAAAGGGAGGAGCCAAAGGTGAGCCGTACACACCCAAGAGGCCAGCCCTTCCCTCCGCACATATCAGACCCTTGCATGAAAGGCGCTGTTCCCCTTACTCATACAAGTGCATGCGCGCGCAGATGCACACACGCGTGTGCTTGTGCAGTGGGGCAAGGAGGCCTCTAGGTCTCAGGACCAGATGAGGGTCAGGTGGGGGCCTCGTGTAGCCCTGACCTTGGGCTTGGTGTCCAGGCAGGGAAAGAGCTGGAGCGGTGCCAGCGGCAGGCGGATGAGGTGACAGAAATCATGCTCAACAACTTCGACAAGGTCCTGGAGCGCGACGGGAAGCTGGCGGAGCTGGAACAGCGTTCAGACCAACTCCTGGACATGGTGTGAGGCCTGCAGAAGCAGGGAGGGGGAGGGAGAGGCTAGGAGGGGCCCTCAGGGGGAGCTCTCAGGCTGTGCTCAGGGTCTCCTGGCCATTAGTAGGGCCTGAGGCTCACCCAAGGGCCGGTGTGGGGACCGTGGGTTTCTTGAAGCATCCCTAGCTTAGCTATGCAGTGGGTGGGGAGGTCTCATGAAGTACGAAGGCCTTGGTTTGAAGCTGTGGATCTTCCTACAGGTTGAAGACTGGCATTGTTAACTTGGGGTGAGCCTGTAGGGCTGTGAGTCAAGGGCTACACCAGTGTGGGAGACCAGGAGTCAGGCTGGGAGGATCCCAGGGCAGGCTGCGTAGAGAAAGGGAGCTGACAGGATGGGGAGGCTGCGGGAGGATACTAGGCCTTGCCGGGGCTGGGTTGGAAGGAGCTGGTCCAGGGCTCTGGGGAAACCACTAACTCCTACCCTGTGTCTGGGGGTGTCCACAGAGCTCCGCCTTCAGCAAGACAACCAAGACTCTGGCCCAGAAGAAGCGCTGGGAGAATGTCCGTTGCCGGATCTACTTGGGGCTGGTAGTAGGCGGTGGTCTGCTCATCCTCCTGATTGTGTTGCTGGCCATGTTTCTCCCACAAAGCAGCAAGGGCAGCAGTGCCCCACAGGCCCAGGATGCAGGCGCTGCCTCAGGGCCTGGGGAATGACACAGTTGGGCCTGGAAAAGAGGCCGAATAGCCACACTGGTCGGTTCTGGTCTTCAGAGAACCCTGGAGTTTGCTCCCTTCTGAGCCACCCCAGTGAGCGTGGAAGGGCAGCACCAATTTGTGCACCTTTGTTACTTCCTATCACACCAGAGACTGGCCCTTGAGGGCAACCTGCTGCGCTGGCCATGCCAGGGCAGCCCCACGTGGAGCTTAGTAAAAGCTGCTGTTGGGTTAAAAGCTGCTGTTTGGTTAAAAACTGGTGTATGTGTGTATGTGTGTGTTTGAAGGTCTTCAGAAAACAGAAAAAAGTCCCAAAGGACTCCAGCCTTGGGAGGTGGCCCTTCCCCCTTCTCAACTTGATCCAACCCTACAGACAGATCCTTCTGGGGTGCAGGTGTAAAGACACAACAGCCCCCAAACCAGACCCTTCAACCAGTGCCCTCCAAGTCTGTTTCCCTGAGAATGAAATCTGTTATTTTTCTGAGTCTTGCGATGTTCAGAGGACCCATGGGACTCCAGATAGGATGACAAAGAGGAAAGCACTTCCAAGATCTTTATATCACAAGGTTCTCACCTTCAGAGAGACTTCTCCCCTTGAGCACCTCTGCTCCAATTTCTCCCTCAAGCTTTACGCCAGATCACAGGTGGGGTAGGTGGCAGGAAAGGGAAAGGGCTTCCTTCTATGGTGCTGTAATGCAGAGTCACAAAGTTTGCCCTGTGGGAAAGAATTGGGGCTTTTCAAAGGGCCAGGGAGGCAGTGCCTTCAGGGCACCAAGTAAGATGGTTGGGTAAAGGCTGGGGAAGAAGGAAAGGCCCTACCAAGACCTGGGAAACAGGGCAGCCGCTGCCTGAACTCCTTAACTGCATGTCAAAGTGGGTGGGAAGGGGAATTCAGGGTCAAGTGTGCAACAGAAACAGTTCCTTGTTAGGTGGAGTGAGGGCTACTGACGGAGAAACAAGAACAAACCATCGAGTTGTGTGGAGCTGTACCCGCACAGAGCGTGTTACTTTTGCTAGGCTCACCACCATCTGCCTTTCCTGGGGAAGATGGAGGCAAGCACCCGGTGCTGCACTTAGGTGTGCAACACCACTAAGAGGCCCTGTGAATGTGGACTTGGGCTTTACATATGTAACAGGGGATAATGATACTAGTTCCCAGGATGATTGTGAAGAGTATTTATACCCTATGTACAATATCTCTCAATGTAATGGTTCTAGATGCCAACTAAATGCTAGCTATCATCCAAATCATTTAGTGCAGTCGTTCTCAACCTTGCCTCACATCAGAATCACCGGTAGAACTTATTAAAAAAGTACCACTCCCAGGCCTAGATCAGTTAAATCAGAATCTTTGAGGCTAAGTATCAGACACGGTTTTTTTGTTTTTTTCCCTAAAGCTGCAACCCCTCCTCTTCGTCTCTCTCCAGGAGATTCATGGGTAGCCGGGGATGCAAACCACTTATTTAATTCAAGCCACTGGTTTTACAGAAGCTAGGGGAGAAGTTGAGCAATGGGCTAAAGGTCACACACATAGTTCCATGAGCTGGTAAGGCCCCAGATTCCCCTGCAGGGATCGTCTTCCTCTCGGTTGGGGAGGCTGCCCCAGCCTTTATTATTGTGCCTAACACAGAAGAAATGAGCAGGAAATTTTTGTTTGTTTTGCGGGAGTCGTGGAGGAGTGAAGCGCCAAGTCCTGAACAAACTAACGTGCAGAAGTGCCCGGCGAGGCCGCGACAGAGCAGCGGGAAGCACCCTGACACCAGGCCTCCCTAGGCTCGCAGAACCATGATCCCTGGGCCAGGGCCTCCCTCTCTCTCTCAGAGACACCTCTGACATCTGTCCTGCCGAGACTCTCTGAGCCACAGAGCGGATGGAGGACCCCTACAGCCCAGACCCTTGGTTTTTCAGGGCTCTAGGGACGCGATCCACACGTCACTCCCATGAACCTACCCTAGGCCGGGACTGCAAATCGAAAGTTTTCTGACCAGCCCCGGCCCCTGCCATTGGCTTCAGCCTTTGGTCACCTGACTTAATCGAGCCAATGAAAGGTGATAAAATCAATACTTCCGCTTTCCCTGAGGCGAAAGAGCCACTGTGCCCGCCTTTCGGATGCTATGATTGGTCACCCTCCCTCAACTCGCCAGCTTATTGGCCAGCACCGCTAGGCTGAGGTCTAGCGGGGTCTGAGGGCTGTGTCAGGCCCGCTGCCATGGCGTCTTATTTCGATGAACACGACTGCGAGCCGTTGCACCCCGAGCAGGATGCCCGAACCAACATGCTGCTGGAGCTCGCAAGGTGGGTGCGCGGGGCTGGGAGGTAGGGCTCACGCAGCAGGTTTCTGGGCTGAAGCTGGCTGGAGAAGGCGGATTATCTGGGGCAGTAGATTCAGAGGAGGACGGATAATCAGGAGAGTTAGTTCCACAGTGAGATTCGGGGGAAGTCGATAATTTGGATCGTCCTTGGAGGGGCCCGGGCAAGGGGGTTCTGGAAAAGACGAGCTGGAGAGTCGGGGGAGTCGGGGCCGGAGGGCAGTGGGCTCTAGGAGGTACTGGAGTAGGCGGGTCATGGGGGCGGGGTAGGGGCCCTGTGGCTGTGAGTAGGCATATTCGTTAGGAACCCCAAGCATGGAAGCCACACTGCCACTTGGAATCTGGCTTTACCAGGTCATTCCTGCGTGGCCTGGGTAACTTCTCTGAGCTGCTGCCTCATGTGTAAAATGCGAATAAACAGCCTGCGTGCTTGGGGTTGTCTGATGGCAGCTGTAAGCCATTTCCCACTGTGCTTTTTATGTAGTGAGCACTACTGAGGGGTAGCTATTAGTACTAGTAGCTGGGCAGAGTATTTATCTGTTAATGCTTAGTGGACTGTGGGGGCAATGAGAAAATATGGGTTTTTTTGTTTTTTGTGTTTTGGTTGTGCTGGGTCTTCGTTGCTTCACACGGGCTTTCTCTAGCTGCAGCGAGCGGGGGCTACTCTTCGTTGCGGTGTGTGGGCTTCTCATTGCAATGGCTTCTCTTGTTGCGGAGCATGGGCTCTAGGTGCGAGGGCTTCAGTAGTTTGCAGCACGCAGGCTTAGTAGTTGTGGCACGCGGGCTCTAGAGCGCGGGCTCAGTAGTTGTGGTGCACAGGCTTAGTTCCCCTTCAGCATGTGGGATCTTCCTGGACCAGGGATCAAACCCGTGTCCCCTGCATAGGCAGGTGGATTCTTAACCGCTGGACCACCAGGGAAGCCCCAAAAGTATGATTTTTCTTTGGTTCTAACCTTGGATTCTTCTTCCCAGGTCCCTTTTCAATAGGATGGACTTCGAAGACTTGGGGTTGGTAGTAGATTGGGATCACCACCTGCCTCCACCTGCTGCCAAGACTGCAGTTGAGAACCTCCCCAGGACAGTCATCAGGGGCTCTCAGGCTGGTGAGAACACTAATTCTTTCCACGATTTGGGTCAGGTCTGCCAGACCCACCCCCTCTGGAAGCCAGACTATGGTCTGGCCCTTCAGTTTTCCAGGCCAGGTTGGGGCAAGAAGTGTCCTTCAGGAGTGGGAGCTGGGAGGTAGGGCCGATAGCAGCTCTCCTGATTAGCACTCCCTCCTCAAGAGCTCAAGTGCCCCGTGTGTCTTTTGGAATTTGAGGAGGAGGAGACTGCCATTGAGATGCCTTGCCATCACCTCTTCCACTCCAACTGCATTCTGCCCTGGCTGAGCAAGGTACTGCTTCCTTTTTCCCAGCCCTCACCCTGCCCTGGGCCCAGTTCTCAAGCCGCTTTGTTTATGGACTACTGGGGGGATCAGAGACGGGAGAGGGGTAGGGGTGGGATTTGGGAGCTGGAGACGGTTTTTAGCTTATCAAGACCAGACCTGGGCTCGTACACTGCACTGCTTTTCCCAGACAAATTCCTGCCCCCTGTGCCGCCACGAGCTGCCCACTGATGATGACACTTATGAGGAGTATAGACGAGATAAGGTAGGGGGCTGGGTAAGTGGAGTGGGTGGTAACGGGGCTCCCTGAGTCCGTCCTTGAAGCTCTCGTTCCCCACCTCAGCAGGCCTGAGTAGGCCTCATGGTCCCTGACTCTGGCGGCCTTCCCAGTGATCTTAGCGAGGGGCAAGAGGCTTGGCATCGCAGGTGCCCAGGGCCCGAAAACAGTGAGCCAGCCCCACGGTGGCTGCTCTGTCCCTTCACCCACAGGCCTCGGGGTACGGCCCCTGCCCAGCGTGCCCTCTTTTCTTCAGGCTCGCAAGCAGCAGCAGAAGCACCGACTCGAGAACCTCCATGGAGCCATGTACACATGAGGTGGCTGGGACCGCACGCCAGCCCTCCTCCTCCACACCTTCCTCTTCTGCCTCGAATTCTCATTAAAGGTTTCTTTACCCATCTTGCCGCTCCATTGCTCACAGGCCTGGGCAGGGACTCTGTACCCTCTAGTGGGTCTCTGCTGCTATGGGGGAAGGTGGTCCTGAACCGTAGAAGGTACCAGGCTGTGTATCCCTCTTTGCCAAAGCCTGCTGGCCTCAGGGCAGTAGGGCCCAGGTCAAGAACCTGGCCACCAACCGGACCAGCCAGGGCTTGGGCCTCTGTGTCTGTGGTTGGAAAGCAAAATGCGTCAGGGTCTGGCACCCAGTAGTTACTTAAAAATGGTAAAGAAAAACTAGCCCATCTCTCTCCCTCCCCCTGCAATCTTTAGTCAACCTTAGAATCCCAGGGGCTTTCTTTAGCTTCACTGCAAAGATTGCTTCTAACAAACATTTTCAAGTTATTCTCTGTATCCTCCCTTCCTCATATCCCTGAGTGTGGAATCAAACTTCAAACCAGACTCTGAGCAGGACAGGAAGTGTGAAATGATCGAGTCGGCTCTTTAGACTGTTTAAAGGCCCAGAAAGGGCCTTCAAGCCCTTGCCGGGTATTTGGATAGCGCTTGGCATCCTTTGTTTTTGGCAGTCCTGCTCTCAAAGAGCAGCGGGCGCTCAGGACCCTCCCTGGGGGCAGAGGCTTTCTCCCATCCTTTGCCTAGGGAAAGCCAGGATCAGGCCCTCTCCGACTCTCCAGAACAGACTACAAACATGCAAATTAGAATTCTTTTAATAGATATATATATAAAAAAAAGTACTAAAATACCGACGTGGTTCTGCTGTGTTATTTGCCCTAAAGAAAGGGACAGAGTGAAGAATCCCAGTGCAGCTCAGCGGGCCCAGAAGTAGGCCTTCCCACAGACTAAGGAGTGCTCACCCCCGCCCCCAGACTGCTGTCCCTCTTGCTGTTCCCAGCCCCCAATTCCTGCAGCAGGAAACCCCAGTGGTCTGGCCTTGGCACCGGGGGAGTAGAAGGCACCTGAAGGGCTGGCTGGGTGAATGAGGATACGTGACCTTTAAAACATAAAAATAACACTGTGGTGTGGGGAGCAGGCTGTGCGCAGCTTGGGCAGCTGCCAGGGCCCGCTCCTGTATGGCACAGGTGGGTGTGGGATGGCCACTCCCCCAGGAGCGAGGAAGCCTCTGTTCCAACACAATACTTTCTCAAAATCGTTTTTTGGTACAAAATAAACGCAAAGGAGATACGCGGTGGGGAGCTGCGGAGGCCGGGCCAGCCACCCTCCCCAGGCCTCAGATCATGGCGACGCTCTCAGGGGCACAGTTGAGGTGTGTGGAGGTGCTGCTGCTTCCGGACGACTTGCAGGCCCGGCCGGGGGCAGGCTGCAGCGCGGCCACCAGCGTCTCCGAGGACACTGCCCCGAACTCATAGCTGAAGGTGCCGTAGAAGACGAGGATGTCGATGACAAACACCCACTCGCACAGGGCTGCCCCGTGCTGCAGCTGAGAGCTCTCGTGGATGAAGAAGACCCCGCCTGGGATGGGGCTAAGGAGACGTTCAGTAGGATGGGCGGGAGCCTCGCGACACCCTTTCTGCCTTCCCGGATATGCGGCTAGGCTGGGGCAGAGGACCAGGCCTCACCTCTCGGGGAGAGGGGGGCAGAAGACCACCCTGGGTGGGGGCGGATCCCCATCTTGGGTGGGATAGGGCCTGGGCTACAGGAGGAGCTCCTGGCCGCCCTGTCCTGGAAGGATACTGAGGATCAGAGAGATAAAGGCGATGGCTGCCAGCACGATCCGCAGGTAGGCCACAGCCAGGTCCTGGGGGGCAGTGGCCCCGTGGTAGGAGAGGGCACAGTGCAGGCAGACAAAGAGCAGCCCGGCAGTGAAGGCCACGCCGGTTCCGACGTAGTGCAGAGACTTAGCGTGATCCACCTGGGCCCGGAGAGAGGGGCTGACCCGTGAAGCAGCCCCCCTCCACCCCCCTCCGTCCCTCCCTCCCGGGCTTTTCCCCTCCCGGGCCCTGTTCTTCCCACCCCCAACCTTGAGGGGCAGACCCCGCAGCCTGGGTCCACCCTCGGGAAACTGAGGGCCCCTGCCGAAAGCCTGGCCCCCTTCGGGGAAGTTCAAGAGGTGGGCAGGCGGGCGCACCTGGAAGTTGCCCACCACCACCAGGCCCGCAGCGTTGGTGCAGCCTGTGATGAGCGTTGTGGTGTTGACCCAGGAATGACGGCTCTGCTCCAGGAGCTGCCCGTAGCGCAGGAGGCAGATCAGGGCCACTGGGGGAGGAGGGCACAGGTGGTGCCAGCTCTGGCCCTGGCCCAGCCCAGCCCAGCGAGCCCACCAGCTTCCCCCAGATACTCTGAGGGCAGGAAGTGAACGGACAGGCGGGTGGTGTGCCCTACCAGCGTGGCTGTGTACGAGTCAGCCTTGGGCCTTCGAGGAACGGAAGGGAAGTAGGCGGCTCGAGGCCAGGGCTTCCTGGGCCTCTGTGGGGAGCGGGTGTGAGGGCAGGCGGGACTGAGCGGGGCGGTGGTCAGGCCGAGGGCACAACTCACCCATGAAAGCACCCACGTTGCCAATGAGGCTGAAGAGGCAGCTCTCTGGGGGGTATGTGCCACACTTGCTGAGAGGAGGGGGCGAGGACAGAGTGAGGGGTGGCAGGAGCACCGGAAGGCCCCATTCTGGCCCGCCCGCTCTCCCTTGCCTTATCTGTGCCTGTTCCTTAGCAGGCAAGCCCGAATGATGAGAAGGGCCCGTGCCCCTCACAAACATTTGGCCCTAGGCTGGCCGCACCTCCCCCCAGGGCAGAGCTGGTGTGCGTGCTGGGGTAGGCGATGCCCAGGATTGCTCAGCAGACCCCGAGGCTCTTGGACGCCCTGAGACTGTCAAGGCCTGCAGGGGGTCTGGCTTCCCTTAAGCCAGAACTTGGGCTGGGCAAACAGAGCTTGAACTTAAATCCAGGTGCCTCCACTTACTAGCTGAGAGACCTGGATGGATGACATAGCTCTGTCTCACTTTCCTTGCCTATAAAATGGTGAAAACGACAGCTGCCTTAGTGCTAGAAGAATTAAATGCCGCTACGCATGTAAAGCATTCAGCACAGGGTCCGGTACATAGTAATTGGTAAGTAATATTGTAATTAAGTGCTCTTAGTGGAATTATTATTCCTGAGACCCAAGGACAGGCCTTTGCTGGGGGGGGCTTAGTTGGGAGTCTAGCAGGGCCTTGGGTCTCTGTGACCTGCGCGGTTTCTAGGCCTTACCTGATGAGGGGGACATCGTCCAGGGTGCAGCAGGTCTTGGGGCCCCCTTGCTCAGTGGGGTCAGGAGAGCAGGATTCGTTGTAGGACCTGGCAGGCAGGACAGAGAGTAGCCTGGGGGAAAGGGGTTCCCCCAGGCCCTTGGCCTGTAGCCTCAGGCCTCTCGGAGACCACCCTCCCAGACCTCCCTTGGCAGGGGCAGAAGAGCCCACTTCCCAGGGCCCCCCTAGGACAGAAGCCAAAGGGGCGAATGACGGTGGGAAGCAGGTAGGTGGGCACGAAGCCATGCCTGGGGAGGGGCAGGCGCTGCCAATGTCAGAGAAGAGCAGTGAGGCCCAGTGTCTCCATCTGGCTCGAGGCAGCCCCGGCCCCAGAGGGAACAGAGATGAAGGGAGCTTTAGAGTGAGGCTGTCTGCAGAGTGCGCCATACCAGTTCTCCACGGGGCACACGTGGTGGTTCATCACGGCCATGGCATACCTGCGGGAGCACAACGGTCACCCCGCCCCATGGTGCACCCAGCTTTCTCCCACTGACTCTTTTCCTTTGATTCTGCCCCCATTCAGCCTCATTGTCCTTTCCGGGGACTCAAGTTGGGGTGGCCCTGCAGCTTGACACTACTCTAGAACCCACAGCCTAGTCCCAAGCTAGAGGACCTCTGGAAGTTGCCCTGGCTAGAAGTGTGTCTGTCAGGGCCACCCTGCTGGACAGCAGTGGTGCCAGCTTGTCCCAAGGGGCTGTGTGCCCAGGCACCAGGCCAGGCTTTGCAGACAGCCAGAGTGACCCAGGGTACCACCCTGGAGCCTGCAACAGGACAAGGGACTTTGTGTGTGCCATCAGGCTCCTGTTGGGTCCTGTCCCTCCTCAGCCTGGGTCCACTTTGTCCCCTAGTTGCCTACCCCCATCCCCCTCTTTACTCACACAGTCCATAGGCCAGTGATGGAGAATGCTGACAGGCTGACAGGAAGGAGGATCCAGGCGGTCATGAGGGAGGGGAGCCAGGGTGGTGGTGGTGTGGGGGGAGGACAAGAGGTAGGTGGGGAAGAGGGGGTGGACCCAGCTACCTTAAGGTACTTCGCCAAAACCATCAGCTGCCCGGGCCTGGTGGAGAGAGACAGGTCAAAGTCCAGGGTCTAGTGACTGGCCAAAGCCGGTGCGGGGGAGAGGAAGGTGGTCAACACCAGAGGCAGGGCTCCCGCTGCGGCTCTGAGCGCCCACACTTCGGGCTGAGCCCCCGCCGCAACGTGGACACCCTCCGGCATCCACCGGGGGCCTCCGCGTTCCACCCAGATGTTCAGAAACGCCGCGGGGCCCTAACATCCAGAAAGGGAGCCACTCTCCCTGGCCTGAGGGTCCCGGGCTGGGAGAGGGGCTGGAGTCAGGACAGTCCAGGGGGCCACGCCAAGGAAAGCCTGGGAGGGGATCCGGGGCTGGGTGGAGAGGCGGCCGGGGGCAGGCAGCCACCTGACCACCAGCGCCGCGGGGAAGGGGCGGGTTCACGCGGGAAGCTCAGCCCGGCCCGCTCCCGCCCGCGTGGGCGCCCGGAGCCCAAGGTCCGCGAGGCCCCGGGATCCGGGGACCCGCGCCTCCGCAGGTCCGGGGGACGAAGGGGCCCAATACGCACCTCCCCGGAGCGCCCCGCCGCCGCCGCCACCGCGTCTGCTCGGCCCCCGCGTGGCGCCGTCCCCGGCTGCGGCCCTCGGAGCTGCCCTGAATGATTTAAAGGGCCGAGCAGCCCCTCCCCCGGCGCCCCGGGCCGAGCCGCGCCGCCCGCCGGGACGTGGAGTCCGCGCCGCCCCAGCCCTGGCGCTCGCGCCCAGCCGGGAACTACAACTCCCGAGCCCCCGCGCCCGCGTCACGCTGGAAGGGTGGGCGGTGCCCTGACTTCTGGGGACCTGGACGCCGAGGGCGGTGGCGTGGGACCCCAGCGGAGGCTCTGACACCGAAGCCAAAAGGATAGCCCCGTCTACCCTGCTCCTGCGGGGTAAGCTTCGGGAGGCGGGGAGCTCCGAGTGTGCACCGCCTTCCTGCTGCACGTGTGATTGTCACCGCGCACGTGGCTGGAGGAAGCCTCCCTCAGCCGCCGCGCACATTTTGCAGCCTGGACTGGCCGACAGTGACTTCGGGCAGCCTCCCTCCATGTGGCACCCCGTGCCTGCCGCTGTCCAAGGCGAGGCGGGTCTGCAGAGAAGCAAGTACAAAGCCTTGGCTGTTCCTTAGGAAACTCTAGCGCCCTGGATTTGGCTTTTGCTTCCCTCAGCTCAGCAAACTCTGGAGGAGGTCTACTTTCATCAGATACATTTTATTTTCAAGGGTACAAGTACACGGTGTACTGTCCAGAAGTCAGTGTCCAAAATGTGTTTCCTGACTGCTGAGCACTCACTTGAAACAATATCCATTCTAAGTAGACACACTTGGCCAGGTGTTGGGAGGCAAAGGAGAGGAGAGGAAGGCAGGAGACCCAGAGCAATCTGGGAAAAAGCAAACAGGATACTGTGAGGATAAATTACCCAACAGCTTCACCAAAATTTATGTTGAATGAAAAAAATGCACAACCTAAAAGTTGAGAATTGTTTTATTCGGTAGACTTTCTGAGGACTCAAGCCCTGGAGGCATCCTCTCTCGGATACCTCTGAGGGACTGCTCCAAAGCAGCACGGGAGAAGCCAGGATGGGAGTTTTTGCAAAACCCAGGTATTTGTAATATCAAAAGCTTACTGTTAATTAAAGACCAGTAAACAGACACCTCAAGTTAATGAATTAGTGCTTTTCTATGTATGGGAAGATACAAGAGTCTGGGCTCTTTGAAATCATTCCCTTGATATGCACCTTAACTATCTAGGGCCAATATCCTGCTTTTCTCCATCCACCCTGAATCCCCTCAGGGTGCAGTTGGGGGTGGCTGCAGGCTTGACGGTCACATCCTTTTTTTCCTGATATGGCAGGAGACATTCTTCGCCCACACTTAACAGGCCAAGGGTGCCCTCCTAGACATTCTTTTCATGATTAAAAGGGCAGGAAATTTTCCTTTCACACACCGGAAGTGTACCTGGCACTCTAAATGGCAGCCCAGCATCTGTTGGAGCCCTTGTGAGACAACACTGGGGCCGACAGACCTTTACCTGAAGGGAGCATGGGCCCAGGCTGCTGGGAACCAGGGAGCTTAAGTTCGGCAGCACTGGTGAAGCAAACGTAATAGGCAGAAACAGGGCCCTGTACGATGGGGGAAATGGAGAAGATAAACTAACTGGACAACAGCTTGAGAAAGGAGAAACCTTTTTGGACCTAGTGTAAGGTAAAAATGGAAACAGGAAACCTGTTGGAGGGCCCTCTTCCAAACTGCATCAGCACAAGTAGTTAAATCAGGGTCAAGAAGTATGGCAGTGCACATCAATCACTCTACAAGAATACCTGGCTGAAGGATGGGGGTGGGGGTGGGGGATGGTAAAATCCAGTCCGTCTGCTGGCCATGCTGTGCCCCAGGACAAGGGAGTGCCTCTTTCTAATTTACCAAGAAGCACCATCTTCCTGCCCAGGGGTGTTCTCCTTGGAGCAGGCACCTTTTTCTCATCTGCCCAATGGTGCTGTGAACCCTCAGCATTTCCTACTGCTTTGGAAGCTTTGCAATTTTTTTTTTTTTAATATTTTCTTTTTTTGATGTGGCCCATTTTTGAAGTCTTTATTGAATTTGTTACAATATTGCTTCTGTTTTTTATGCTTTGGTTTTTTGGCGGGGAAGCATGTGGGATCTTAGATCCCTGACCAAGAATGGAACCTGCACCCCCTGCATTGGAAGGCAAAGTCTTAACCACTGGACCACCAGAGAAGGCCCCTGGAAGCTTTGCAATTCTTTTTTTTTTTTTTTATTTAATTTTAGTTCACTTTAATTGTATTATTTATTTATTTATTTATTTATTTATGGCTGTGTTGGGTCTTCGTTTCTGTGCGAGGGCTTTCTCTAATTGCGGCAAGCGGGGGCCACTCTTCATCGCGGTGCGCGGGCCTCTCACTATCGCAGCCTCTCTTGTTGCGGAGCACAGGCTCCAGACGTGCAGGCTCAGTAATTGTGGCTCATGGGCCTAGTTGCTCCACGGCATGTGGGATCTTCCCAGACCAGGGCTCGAACCCGTGTCCCCTGCATTGGCAGGCAGATTCTCAACCACTGCACCACCAGGGAAGCCCCAGCTTTGCAATTCTTAATCAACATTTACTATCCCCTGTTGAGCTGGGTTTCAGTTCCTCTCCAACCACAATCATGGGGAAGGCCTGAGAGGGCTACTCAGGTTCTAAACTGGCTATTCTATCTTAAAGTGGGGGTAAGGCAAGCACTCCAGAGCCTTGACAAGGAGGCAGATTTTGGTTTAATATGACAATCGGAGTCATCCCTAAAATAGAGAAGTAGCCCAAGACAGAAGGGCTCTTCATGGGTAGTCGGTAGGGAAGAGTTGCATATCAGGTAAAAAGTAGGACCAGATGTCTTTAAAAGGCCCTTCCAGCTCTAATGCCACGTGAGTCTACTTGTTATGCTCCAACCAGGACAGTTCTTAAAATAGGCAGAACAAGAGATGAGATTTCAAGTGCTGATTCTGTGCTGCTGAATGACTTCAGGGCAGCATGTAATCTTCACTTCCTTATGTACACAAGTGATTTCACAACTCTTGGCAAAAACAGTGCTATAAAAATAGTAAGTTTATTGGTTGAAAAAAATACTGTATTTGACGAGTACCTTCCTTCCAGGATTTTCAAATAATTTCCACGTCACTTTATTCATCCATACGCATAAACATGGGAAATGAGAAAAGAGAAGAATGTATAGCTTTTTACACACTTAACACGACAGAGCCAGTGCAACCAGTCTCATTCTGGTGGCTCTGGGAGGGCCGAGGGGCCATTCACTCTCTTCCCTTCTGGCATCACTCAACCTCCTGGGGAAATCTGGGGTGGGTTCCTGTGGCTTCTTGGTCATTTGATTCCTCAGGGACAGGAGTTCAAGGAGGGAGCTTAAAATGTTTCAGATAATTGTCACCATTCCATGGTGCTTCTTCCCAAAGAAGGCTCAGAGGTAGGAAAGTAATCTGTCCTTAGTTTTCTTTCTATATGCCTCATTTATATTTGGGACCAGCTGGGGGACCCCTACCCTACCATCCACAGATCCTGCCAGATGCACAGCAAACTGGATACCCACCACCCCAAAGGGTTTCTTCCAGTTTCGTGGGCTAATCTCTAGATGGCAGTGCCCCTCAGAGTGGAACAATGGAGACGGAATGTCCCTTTCAGAGGCTCATCCACAGGGAGAAGCATTTTTTTTGGCCACGTCGTGAGGCATGTGGGATCTTAGTTCCCCGACCAGGAATCAAACCCGCGTCCCCTGCATTGGAAGCACAGAGTCTTAACCACTGGACTGCCAGGGAAGTCCCAGGACAAGCATTTCTTATTGTCCACGTTGGTCTTACTGGCTGGCCGGGCTCCTACTCTCACTCAGTACAAAAAGCTTTGCATTCTCCTTTTCCCTTCTTGCGTTACCTTCTTCAAAGACTTCCATACTTGCCAGCTGGCTGGAACTCAAGCTTTAGTGTTTACTCTCGCACAGCCCAAAGCCCCTGCAGGCCCCAGCTTCCTTCTATTAGTAATCACCCACGGTGGCCCAGGAAACACAAAGCCTTAAAATCCAAGGCTTAGCCTTAGTAAGTGAAGATCACTTCACTTTGGATTAATGTGAGATATGCTTGTCAGGCTACAAGACTTTCTTTTATTAGGCGGCTGAGAATATATCTAGTTAAATGAGTGCTGATTCTGAAGCAGTCTGCCGGAAAGCCCCAGCTAGTCTAATGCTATTGCCACTGCACCAAACGGCACGGGACAGTCCTCTTTGGGACATCTCTAGAGCCTCTGGGAAATGCTCTGGAACATGCTCCTTGATGGCAAAGCACTGATATTTGAAAACAGCTGGAAGACATCGAGAGGCAAGTCCGGTAACCATACTGGATAGTACTACCTTGGACTGGGATGAGGTGTGGCAGAAGCAATGAGCGGAGCTGTAAGGCTGTCAGTGGGCTGAGGGCCATCACCAGAGAAGCATCTCAGGCACCCCTGGAGTGATGGCACCATCACCACCAACAGGCCTGCTCTGAAGGACAATGCCTCATTTAAGTACCAGGCTTAGCGCTTTACATAGTCTCGTGGCACAAATTAGCTACAAATTAGAACGTTTTCTTGGGTGGAAAATATTTTATATGCACTTGATAAAAGCAAAGGGCCTCAAGAAAAAGCTTACAAGCAAGATATTCCCATCATTCTCTTACCTGAGAGTGTTAGGATTACACGATAAACACACAGAAGGACAGGATAGGTACACAATTCTCACAGGAACGGAGGCTAAAATTTCAGGCGCCATGCCCCCAACCTCCTCTTCTGGACTTGTTTCTCAATTCTACAATAAATCCAGGAAATGGGCCATCTAGCCATGAGAAGACGAACCTCAAAATATTTCCAAACTAGGAAGCCTAAAAGTTCCAGTGAAATCCTATGTCCAAGTCAGAAGATCAGCTGAAGAGCTGGAAGATGAAAATGACTGGTGCTCTGAGCTGCAGGAAGGCTGGGGATAGAGTATGGCATAGTCTCCTTGACCCAGGAGGCTCTGGAGGGTAGTTAACGTTAAAAGTCAAAAGGCACTTCCAGCCTGGCTGAACGAGGACAGACTTTCTCCTTTGAAAGCAGAACTGAGCCCAGGACTGGCAAGTTTAAGGCATTTAACCTTGGGCCAGCTCTGGGGGTCAGGAGCATGCTGGTCCCTGGCTGCCTCCACAGGCCCTGCTAATATATCCACCTCACTCACCTTCCCAGCGAGCTGTGACTGGCTGCACTTTAACGATGGAGTCGAAGTAGCTGCCTTGCCCCATTTCAGAGGGGGTAGATTTTCAGGGGTGTAGGGCATGAACCAAAAGTGCGCTCAGGTGTCCTTTAAGAGAAAAGCTGCTGAGAGGGACCAGCCAGACTGATCTTGAGACCCTGATGAAGAAAAACCTCTGGGGCAGGGGGCTTTGGTTTGAAGAAGTCTCAGTGCTCACGGGCTCACTTAAACCCCATACTTCAAGTCACTGAGGTTAGGCCCATTTGCTGGAAAACTGAAGTGGCTTGGAACTGCAGTGCATGGGATTGCTTGTGGATTTCTCAGACTGTAGCCCAAACCTGCATTAGGAAAAATGTTCACTTAGGTGAAAGCAGTGATATTCCTGGGATCTTTATTCTCAGGATCTGTTGGGAGTTTTATATACTCTATACTCTTGGGAGGTAGAAAAGGAGAAAGCACAGAGCAGGGGAAGGGCAGATGAAAGAGGCTTGTTTCGCTCCCTCTAGGGCTCTCTTCAGGCTTTTTTTTTTTCTTTTTCCCAACTAGGGCTTGAAACAGGTAATTATTGCTAGTGTTGAATTTCCCTTTGTATGTACATTCAAGGCTGTTAAATCACAATTGGAAACACGGTTTCAGGCTTGTTTTGATAATTCCCTTTTAGCCTGAGCAGAGGATGGTCTGTTCACAGCTAGGGATGAGGTTGGAAGCTGGAATTCTGTAGTCCGAACCCTGGCAGGTTTTGCTGCAAGAAATCCTCACAGTTTAGTTCTGGCGTCATCTTTCTAGATCTCCTTACCTAGACTGTGTGAAGTGGTGGAGCATGGGAGAAACCTGCAAAAACCATGGAAGGGGAGGAAGACATGCTCACAAGTAGGCGTCAAAGAAGATCATCTCTCTTGACTAGCATCAGAATTACTGGGAGAGCTGGTCAGAAAGGCAGACCCCAGAACCCCATCTCCAAAGTCCTGAGCATCCGTAGGTGCGCAGTCACACTGGGAGGTGGGGGGCGGGGTGGAACTGATGGATTGAGAGACAAAAAAGATGAAGGAAAGAAAAGAACAAAGAAACAGAGCTGAAAAGATGATCTAGGAAAGCACGGATGGAAGTGAACAGAAACACAGAAGAAAGGAACCATAAAATAACAAACGGGGCTTATGGAGCTGGGCGGAGCAGCGTGGTCAGATGCCCTGGGGCACGTGACCTTGGTGAGAAAGCAGCACGTTGGCAGAAGGTCTCATAAGCCTCATCTCTCCCTGGAATCTTTGCTTCCAGAACACCAAGCTAACCAAACAAAATTCTCAAAAACGTCCAGAACGTTAGGCTGGTCAAATGGGCCAATATACGAGAAAGAATGGCTACAAGGGAGGTGGCCAGGCGTAATCCCTGTGACACCCTTTTCCTGTGGATGTGGCAGCTCTGGGGCAGGGGGGCTGGTCCTCAAGATCAGCTCAGACTGGTCCTGGCACCCCCAAACTAGGGGCGGCTCCCTGGACAGCGACTCCAGTCTGGTCAGTGTCGGTTCTGGCGCTTTGCAATCTCCTCCTGGATGCGCAACTTGAGGGCCTCTCGCATGGGTGGCTCCAGAGGTGTGTGTGCCGACACCTCCTCGCTCACCCTTCCTGGATCATCATCCTACGTGGAGGAAGAGTCAGGAAGCTCAGGGCCTGGCCTCTTCTGAAGAGGTGACCTGCCCTGTCCCTAGAAAACTCTCTCACAGAACTCTGCTTGACTCACAACTTCTTGCCAGTGCCTGTCATTTCCCAGGTGTCCCCTGTAATAGTGACTCTCAACTGGGGGCCATGAGCCCTCCCTGTTGCCCGCTGAGAATCACTGTGTGACGGCAGTGACTTGTGCTCAAAAGCATCGCCCAGCAGTCTGTGCTCTCATGTGGAACAAACACTTCCCACTGGCCCTGAGGAAAACAGTGGCTCCAGGTCCGGCAGTGATTTCCATCACGGCCCAGGACCTTCAGGCTGCAGCTGTTTCCATCAGGCGTACCTGATACACGATAACTGAAGTGACGTCTCCGCTGTCCGCCTCATATTCTAAGCAGAAGAGCTGATGGCCAGGGGGCTCTGGCTCAGAGCTGCCACTAGTGCTGCTTTCACCAGACTCCTCACAGTCTGGGTTGCTTGGGTGGGTAGAGCCATCTGGAAGGATGAACCAGAGTGAGAGGGAACAGAGGAAGGCTGCTGGAACCCCTGCCCAGAGATGATACAGGAAAACATACTGTAAAGCCCCAATCTTCTCATGGACCTAGAATGTACGTACGTGTGTGTGTGTGTGTGTGTGTGTGTGTGAAATCAGCCACCTATCAGGAATTTTATTCACCTTTGTATCCCTGCCCCAGGACCAGCACAGTCCTACCACGCAGTGGGTATACAATGCACATCTGTCTACACGGTTGGAAGGTAGTGGAGAGGTGGATAGGGCTCTGCCTGGGTTCAAATCCAGGCTCTGCCATTTATTTCTCTGAGATCTCCAACAAGTTACGAAACCTCTCTCTGCCCGTTTCCCTGACTGTGAAACAGAAATGATAATAGTTCCCATCTTACCGGGTCCTCTAAAAGCTAAGTGAATGACTGCACATAACCTCTAAAAACACTCTTAAGGGGAGCTCAGCAAATTTAGCATCATACGTTAACTACCGTAATCTCTAGATCACAAGTAAGCTGGGGAAAAAAAACCCATTAACTGGGTTTGGGCTTCATTCCACAATTATGTCCTGGTCGCCTAGAGCTGTGCCTAACTTTTTTCCTGTTAGCTGGTGGGAGTGCGAAAATATAGTACGCTGGGGGCAAAGCGGCGGACAACTTGCCGACTCTCAGGGACGTCCGGTAATAGTGATGCTTAACTGCGGGACTTGAGCTCTCCCTGTGCTGCGGGCAGAATCACTGAGCGGCGATTGGGGAGCGTCGAGTTAGACGTTGGAGATGAAATGAGCCTTGAGAGGTAAGACAATTTTTTCCCAGACAGAAAAGAAGAGCGCGTGGAGGCAGAGGGCCCGGGGGCAGAAGACCGCGCGGGGCGGGCGGCCTCACCTCGATGTCGCGGCAGGTACACCTGCAGGTCGGGCTTTCGGGGCCGAGTGGGCGCGGGCGTGTGCCGCCTCCTCGCCTTCTCCTTGGCCGCCTGCTTCACCTTCTTGTCGTAGTCGTCCCTGCGGGGAGCCGAGCGGGAGTCAGGGACGGCCGGGCCAGGCCAGGCTGGGGCTGGCAGCCGTGGCGCGGGGCGGGGCGGTACCGGGCGAGCTGGTTCCGTCGGATGTGGTGCACGAAGCCGTGGCTCATGTCCAGCCGCCCGCCAGGCTTGCAGCAGAGCCCGGGCCCGGGACCCGGCGCCGCTTCCATCTGGAGCCCCTGTGCGCGGAGCCGCGGCCACCACCGCCGCCGCCGCCGCCGCCGCCGCCGCCGCCGCCGCCGCCGCCACCACCTCCTCAACTGCCCCAACTGCCACCCTCCTGCCCCGAGAGCTCCGCGCCCCTCCTCACTCGACTTTCGACCTCGCGCCCTGACGCCGGTCGGGAAATGGCCAGCCGGGCCGAATGTCCCAGCGCGCGGAGTTCCCGGAGCGGGAGGGGCGGGGCGGGGCGGGGCGGGGGGCAATGGGGCATGCGCAACTTCCATTCCCGGGCGGGGCTTTTCTTTCGTTGTGACATTATCAGTAGGAAACCAGGATTTAGGCTTAGTGCTGCTACATCAGAAAATCCAGAAAAACACAAAGCACCCATCACAGCACTCAGCGTTCGGTGTGGCGCCTTCCCGTCCTTTTTCCTGTGCTTGGATGCTGTGTAATTCCATCACCAGCTGCGTGACCTTGGCTGACTGTTGAACCCTGCTGTGTCTCAGTTTACTCATTTGCAAATGGGGGCACTGAGATCACCTACCTCCAAAGAGATCGTGAGGAGGCGAGTGCCAGGGCAGGGCACACAGCGGCGCCCCGGCCGCCCAGCCCAGCCCAGCCAGCGGCCCGCCCGGGGTTCCGCGCCGCCGCCGGCGGGGACGCTCCTTCCAGCCCTCCCAGCACCCGAGCTCTGCGGACTTTCCCGCCGCCCAGCTCGTCTCGGCGCCCACCGGACCGATGTCTTAACTCTCGGCGTGGGAGGACCCAGGGCTTTTCAGGCGTCTGAGCCTGTGCCATTTTTGAATCCTCTTTAAAAAGAGACAAAACTAGGAATCCGTGATTAGAACAGGGACAGACTGGTACATCCACACAGTGGGATGCCGCTGAGCAATCAAAAGGAACGAGCACTCAACAAGTTGGATGAATCTCAAAACAAATACGCCGAGTGAAAGAGGCCGGGGATAAAAAGAGGACTCTCTGGGTGCTTCCATTTATATAAGACTCTAGAAAGTGACACTGATCTCTAGCGACAGAAAGCAGATCAATGGTCGGGAGAGGGGAACACTTTTGGTGGATGGTGGTTAGGTTCATTATCTTGATCGTGGTGGTGGTTTCAGAGTGTATACATACCTCCATCAGTATTCAGCAAATTGCACACTTTAAACGTGCATTTTATTGTATGTCAATCACACCTCAGTAGAACTGTACAAAGTATTGAATAGTTCAGGGTTGTGGAAGGGGTCGTGAAAGTCACAGACCCTGAAGCTTGAGCTTTATTAGCGTCACTAGTCTCCTTCTGCTCGTCGTTCGCATTTTTCTGTGATACCAAGAACAATCCTCTAAATGTGGAATTAGAGCCGTCGGATTGCTCCACGAAGGCGATGACTTGGGGATGTCGCCTAGTTCTGTGCAGGGCCGTCGGTCTCCGAGGCGCGGAAACTGGAGACGACCTGCCAATTCTGGTTTCGGGACACACAGTATCTTGAAGACACCTGGGGCCCAATGCCAGCTTTTCTTATCCAGAAATTCCGCAGCCAGTGAAAGGTTCCTGTCTCTTTAAGCTGGTAATAATGGGTAAAGTGGCAGTAGGCCCGCCTATCGGTCTCAGGTGCGCGCGCACCCGCAAAGACCCGCCCCCCCCCCCAGAGGCGTAGTACTTCCCAGAAGTTCTCTGCGGCGTGATTTGTCCCCATCGGCGACTCGTAGAAAACCTTGGGCTCGATAACAGCGCCGCTTCTGATTGGCTGATTGCCGCGTGCTCGGTCTTCCCTGGAGTCTGTGCCGGGCGACTCGGCTGGTAGTGGCGATGTCCGGCCGGTCCAAGCGGGAGTCTCGTGGTTCCACCCGCGGGAAGCGCGAGTCCGAGTCGCGGAGCAGCTCGGCTCGTGTCAGACGGGAGCGAGATCGGGAGCGGGAGACCGAGGCTCCGAGCTCCCGGGGCAGTCCGGTGCGCGTGAAGCGAGAGATCGAGCCGGCGAGCGCGCGCGAGGCCCTGGCGCCCGTGGTCCCGGCGGTGCGGGTGAAGCGGGAGCGCGAGGCCGAGGAGGACTCGGAGCCTGAGCGGGAGGTGCGAGGTGCGCGGGGCCGGGCGCGGGTTCCACTCTCGCGTTCTTCTTTTTCCAGCCTTCTCTCCCCACGGGGAAGTCACACTCCACTCGCGACCCGACTCCGTTTTAATGAGGATAGTACTAGTCTTGATCAGGATCGTAGCTATAGCATTTCTAACAGTAATAAGAATAGCAGCTTTCCTTTATCGGATGTCTAATGCGGGCCAGGCGCTGTGCTAATTGTTTTACAGGTGTTCCTTCCTTTTAGTTTTTTACAAAATACCTGAGGAGTGAGTCCTGCTGTAATTTCTGAGCGGAGAGCCTGAACGCTGTGCATTTGGACCACACTGCCCTGTTACCCAGGGCCGTAGCAGCCAGGAGATATGGATTCTAGTCCTGCCTCTGAGACTGAGTCACGGTGGTTTGGGCAAGTGATTTTCACCTGTCTGTCCCTCTCTAGGTTAACGGAAGGAGTCCTGGAACCCATGACCTTTGAAAGCCTTAATAAGCCAGTGAGTCTGTCAGTTCCCATCCATGACTGTACCCTCTGCCTCTTTCTGCTGGACTCATTCTGCTTCTCTTAGTAATTTCTGGAGACCTCTTGGCCAAGCCATGGTACTCTGTAGTGTGTACACTCTTTTCCAACTTTTGATATCTTACCAATCATTAAGTAGGTTTCCATCGTTTCTGAAGCTTTTCCTGTTTACCTCAATTACATCTTTTCCTTCTCTGAACTTGGAACTTCTGCCTTGAATATGTTCCTATGTACTTGTTTTCTGGTAGGTTAGCAGGTGAACATATCACAAGGCTACATGTTAGGGACAGTGTTCATTGGCGGGGGGGGTGGTCTTCATTCTCCAGGATTTTATAATTCTGTCTCTGCACCTGGTAATCTATATAAGATTATACTCTTATGTTAACTCTTAAATTTCTAGCTCAGGGTCCTGTGTTTGACATGTTTTTATATTACCCTCAGGGTCCAGAATAGCACCTTGCTTGTGGTAAGTGCTTGATAAATGTTCTTTGAATAATCTAGTTAATAATTTCAAGGTATTCTTTGATTTCCTTTACTTAAATATTCTGTCAGCCTCACGTTTCCCTTTCTTTGGAAGAGAAATTGTTTCTTAGATATTTTGTGTAGTTATGGTAAGGAGATTGTTTTCTCTGGGACACACTAGGATCCCAGTTGAGGTTACTGCTGGTTTTTTTTTTTCCCCTTTTATTTTTTTCATGAAATAGATTATAGGTATTAAGATGAGCTAAATGTCATGCACATGTATAGTTTAAAGAAGAGGGTGGAGATATACCTTAAATCTACCACTTGTCAAGAATTGTGAAGGGTCTGAGATTTTACCCTTTTTGTACGCTACCAAGTTAGCCTGCTGTGGTTTCACGGATGCTGATGGAAGACATGGAGCTATTGGGCTTGAGACAGCTTATTGCAGCAATAACAGTAGCCAGAATATAGCATTGTCACTTCCCTGAGTCAGTTCCCACAGCGCAACACGATGAGAACCCATACACACAGTGGGGGTCCTCACAGGACGAGAACTCTGAGCTTAGAGAACCCAGATCTTCTATAATGGGCTGTGAGCTTGCCTCCCCTTTGCTCTGTAGGGACACACTGTCTCCTACTTCCAAAGCTATAGAAACAAACTTCACTATACAAACAACTTTGACAAGATAGTCTGGAGGCAGTCAGTGCCTCTGGTCACAATATGTGCAGAAATTCGAGAGACCCATGGAGAGTTGCCTCCCGACGCTGTTCAGCTTAAGAAGTGGTACTTAACCAGTACCTTAGAAGCTCCCATAGGCCCCTTCCCAGTTTCATCTGCCTTCCTTGCTTGCTTGGGTAATCACTGAATTTTTTCTAATCATTTCTACTTTTATTATTTTATTATTTACAGTTTTAACTCACATATACGTCCCTAAGTAGAACTGTATTTTATTTTGTGTTTGTTATAAATGGAATCATACTATATGTTGTCTTCTGTTTTGCCTTTTTTTTTTTGCTAGCCATATTGTTGAGGTTTATCTGGGTAGATGTTCATGGCAACACAGTGTTCTATTGATGATATACCAAAACATATTCCTCCCATTTTTATATGTTGTAGACATTTGGGTTGTTTCCAGTTTGGTCTCTTTCAAATATTGCTGCTATAAATATTTTTTAGTAAAGCATTCCTGATGGCACATGTGCAAAAGTTCTCTAGGGTATATAAGTAGAAGAGAGATTGCTGGGCCAAAAGGTCTGTGTATTTTCAGCTTTGATCTTGCTGTACTATTTTCTAAGAGGTTGTAACAGTTTATACTCCCACCAGCAGTTACATGAGCATTCTCATTGTTCTTCATATTCGCCAACACTTGGAATTGCCTGATTTTATTTTTTCCTCTCTGGTAGGTGTGAAGTGGTATATCATTGTGCAAGGAAATTTGCATGTTCTTGATTACTGGTGAGGTTGAGCATCTTTTCTTTTCTTTTCTTTGTTTTTTGTTTTTTTTTTTTTTGGCCATGCTGTGAAGCTTGCAGGATCTTAGTTTCCCAACCAGGGACGAACCCCAGCCCCCTGCAGTGGAAGCACAGAGTCCTAACCATTGGACGGCCAGGGGATTCCCAGCATTTTTTCATAAGTTTGAGGGCTGTCTTCCTCATTTTCTTTTGGGTTGTCTTTTTTTGTTGTTGTTGTTAATCTCTTCACCAGATTTCTTTATGTAATTGCAAGCAATTCCTTTGTTGGTTATACGTATTTCAAGTATATTCTCTCAGTTTGTGGCCTGTTCCGTTAAGTGGGCTTTTTTGGTGTTGTCTGGCTACCTGTACAGGAGCTCATCCTGATTAATTTTTCCCATTTCTGTGTTTGTTTGTACTGGTAGTTGACCCTGAGTATGGGTTTCCCATTTTCACAGCTTTTGATGCTTCTCCTTTCAGCAAAGAATGGCCGCATGGATTCTGAGGATCGGAGGAGCCGCCACTGCCCCTACCTGGATACCATTAACAGGTCGGTAGCACAGGAATGCCTAGGGCAGCAGCAGAACAACGGGGTCTATGCAGAAAGTTCTTTGGACTGTACGTTAAACAATACGTTCAAAAACTTTATCTCTTTTAAAGCTTTCTGCCCAGAAAACTGTGCTTCTTGCTGTGTTTTTTAATCTTTGCCCTCCAATTTAAAGTGTCAGAGAGCATGTTGTTTTAGGGTGGGCACATGCAGAAAGAGCTTTTTGCTCATTTTGAATTTGTATGTGGAAATAAAGGGATATGTGGTGTCGATGACAACAGCAAATTTAAATATTATTGAGCACTGACTGTGTGCTAGGTACTACTCTAGGTGCCTGGGATTCAGCACAGGAAAAACAGACAAAAATATATCCTAAAGCAGAGGTGTTTACCCCATCTTGGTATTCTTTGATCCCAGATGCATTTTAGGATGGTTTTTCATTTATGCTCTAGGGTGGCACTGTCTAATGGGCTTTTTTGCAACAATGGAATTGCTCTCTAAGGGCTGTCCACTGTGGGAGGCACAAGCTACTTGTGGATATTGAGTGCTTGAAATGTGGCTTGAGGAACTGAATTTTAAATTTTATTTAATTTTAATTATTTTACTTTTAAACACCAATAGCCGTGTGTGGCTAGTGGCCCCTTTGACTGACAGTGCAGCTTTCCTGGGACCATTACCAGTTAATTAGAGTTAATGCTTGAGAATGAATCCCCTTGCCACCTGTGAATTCAGTGGAGGTAAATTTTCTTTTGTCACTTAACCCGCCCAGTACTCATATATCATTACTTTGCACTTGAATAGGTAGATCTGTTGGTAGGTATTCCCCTAAAGTTCTTCAGGCTTCCCATTTATTTTTATGGACAAAAATAAAATTTTCTTTTGTGAAAGGGTTTATTCACTCTTTTTATGTCCTTCCTTTAATGTCTTTTAATTTGGAATGCTGTTGGGGCCCTGTTACTTTAGTCCTACTTGTGGCTTTTCCTCCAGAGAAAGTAATGGAAGATTCTCAACTGGTTGTGAATACTCAAAAGAAAGAGGGTCGTTGGTGGAGATACCTTTGCACTGCTTTGGGGCTTGGTGGGTGGCGGTGCTATATTAAATGCCCAGGTAAGGAAGAGTTAATGTTCCCCACGGTTTGTATGTGACTGTTGAACTGTTCTCCGAAGGCGGCTGCGTGACTGCAGAACAGGGAGCCAGCGGCACTGCTTCGCTCAAGTGCTCACCTAGGCAGCCGTCCCTGTTAATTGTTTCTGTTTTGTTTTGGTTCTCTTAGGAGTGTGCTGGACTTTGACTTTGAGAAACTGTGTTCCATCTCCCTCTCGCATATCAATGCATATGCCTGTCTGGTGTGTGGCAAGTACTTTCAGGGTAAATAAATGTTTTGCATCACATTTTCAGCACTAGCCACAGTTCTATTCAGGGATTTTTTTTTTTTTTAAAGTAAGTAAGCTGCTGTTAGGAGTCGTGTCTAATAAGCCCTATCTTTGTTCCCAGGAAGTTGGAATACTCTTAGAAAATCCACAGGGGGTTCTCTGATTGGTCAGAACCTGAATACATGTGAAAGCGAGAAAGAACTAGCCATATGAGAGACTATGTAGGAAGTATCAGAGACTCTGGGTTTTTGAATCACTGATGTTTTCTATACTTATGTCTTTTTCTGAGAATCCTTTTACTCTAAGGACTTTTTCATTCTGTTCTTTTCTGGAAATTTATTATTTCAGTCCATTCAGAGCAAGCAAATGTTTTGTACACAGTATAGTGGAGGATTCAAAAGAAATATAAACTACATTCTTTGCTCTAATAAGGATCTTATAAACTGTCAAGGTTAACACGTAAAACAATCAGCAAACTCTCTTAAGACCATAAAGATTACGGCTGGCCTGTGTGGCGCTGAGTATAAATAGGGATGATAGGAGTTGAAATATGCAAAGACCATTGTTAGCTGCAGTGTTTGTGTAGAGTTCACGGAGGAGGTGGAACTTGTACTCTGTATGCAGGACGTAGAGTTTGAATAGGTTAAGGGTGAGATGCTCTAGAAAGGAGTGGCAACGTGAACAAAAGTATGTAGGTACAGGATTGTCGTGAATGTGGACAGTTGAAAAATCAGGACTAAGTGATGATGGACCGTCACAGATATGTACGTGTGTATGTGCAAATCTGCGTATGCATGCACGTACATGTACTGTATATAAATATATGTGGATATTCCTAGTTTCTAATACATGAAACTAGTTCATATACATAAACACATGCATATATACACACAAACACTCACACACATATACACACACACGCACAAATACACCCACACATATTTTCTGTGTTCATGTATATGAAATTAGTTCCCTTATGTCTTGTGCCATCTAGGGAATAAAGATAACGTGCTATTCTTTCTTGCTAATTTTTGTGATGAGAGGAGTTCATGTGGGAGATTCCTTTCGTGGATGGCGTAGTACTTTGTTTTTGCTGATATTAACATGTTCTGGTACGAAATAATGAAAGGAAAGTTACCCCTCATCTGTGTGCTTATGGAGTCTGCCCTTCTCTCATAGCCTTTCACTCTTCCCTACAGGCCGGGGTTTGAAGTCTCACGCCTACATTCACAGTGTCCAGTTTAGTCACCATGTCTTCCTCAACCTCCACACCCTCAAGTTTTACTGCCTCCCAGACAACTATGAGATCATCGATTCCTCGCTGGAGGATATCACAGTGCGTGTCCAAGAGGGTTGGTTTGGAACTAGTTATCCTGGGAGCCTCCCCAGGGCTCCTGAGGATCTGCCCCACCCAAGGTCAGGGAAGAGTCTCAGTCCCTTGGGCTTCAAGAGGCTCCTTTCGCCTTGGGAGGAACCAGGGAAACAGAGTAAGGAGGTCACAATTCATAATTTTGGCCCGTGGTCTACAGTCTAGCTCTCATTTCTGCTTTTAATGTTGAGGGTTAGGACTGAAGAAATATTGCTACTTTTCAGTTAGGGTGAAAGCATTTTTGTGAAATAAATTATCCTTCCATATTTTGGAGTAGGGATGTGAATTGGGCCTGCTGTAGGACAGTGGATACCAAGAGGTATACCAGCTTCCGGCTACTTTTGACATGATGCTGCCAGAATGGCCAACATGTCCATCTGTGGGCTCTGGTTTGTGACCTGTGCCAAGAGTCACTGCACTTAAGTGGGGAGTATGGAAAGTCCTCTTGGGCTTTGATTACTGTTGGAACTGTTGATGATTGCTTTCCTTTTCAGCAGTGGCTGCATGTTCAATAGAGTTGAATGCTCAATTTATTAAGGAAAGCTTGGTGTTCAGAGTATTTGAAACACTATTTACTCCACTTCATAAGTTTTATAACATTCTATTAAAGTTGAAGTTAAAGTGGTTAAGGACAGTATTTATAGACGGAGAAGCTGAAAGGAATTCAAGCTTTCAAAGTGAGTTAGTGGCGACCCCTGACCAGTGTGTGACATGATGACCCTCATAGCTCTAGGACAGGGAAGGTTCTGATCCTGCCCCTGCAGCCACAGGGAGTCCTGAGATCTCAGTCCTGCACAAATAGGAGGTGACACTCCTGCTCCCGCACCGGGCCCATGTGCTGGCTCTGTGTGAGGTCCCACCTGGGACTCAGACTCCTGCCTCCTGCAGACTTGAGTGTCCTGCAGCTTCTCCCTGTTGTTTGTCATGGGTTTGGCTGGACCTGCGGTCTGAGGAAAGGCCTGGGGTTCAGTGACTTTGGGTTAAACACAGAGATCACCTTCTAGATGAGCAACGTGGAGCGGGCCCATTCCACGTTACCTCAGTCCTTAGACCTAATGTTGGAAGCCCTTTGGGTGGTGGTGAGATGTTCACGACCAAAGTATCTTTTCTTTTGACAGAAATTGCTGTTGCGGATATATCTTGTGAACTCTGTAGACTGCCCTAAAACAGCCTAGGATTTTCTTTTGCTTTGCAGTATGTGTTGAAGCCCACTTTCACAAAGCAACAGATCGCTAACTTGGACAAGCAAGCCAAGTTGTCCCGGGCATATGATGGCACCACTTACCTGCCCGGTATCGTGGGCCTGAATAACATAAAGGCCAATGACTACGCCAATGCCGTCCTTCAGGTAGGTTGGAGGTGGGAACCATGAGGGAGGGGGTAACCCGGGAACACTGTGAAGCTTGGCTAAGAAACAGCTGCCTTCTGGTTGAGTGCAGTCAGGTGGTCCTCAGACCCCGAGTCTTGGCAAGGACTCTTCTTGGGTGTTTGTTCTGCACCAAGCAGAACATTCCTGTCTGCTTGAGGGGCTGCCACCAAAAGGTGGGCCTGTTCTAGCCTCTGGAGCTTCCAGGGAATGGGGGATGGAGCTGCGTGGGGCCTGCAGTACCAAGTAAGAGACATGTGAGCTAGATGATGCTTTTTCTTTTCATGGTGCAGATGTTCATTGTGTTGGCTCTGTGATGTCTCTGTCCTGCCCCTGTGCTGAAGTCCTGCAATGGATAAGGCAGAAAGCCAAAGTTGTCCTGTTTGCAATTGTTTTGCTTTTTTAAAAAATTACATAAGTAATATGCGCATATTGTAGAAAAATTAGAAAATGTTGGTAAGCATAAGAAAATAAATAATCATCCTACTTCACTCAAAAAAAATTGGTTAAGAAAAACTATAAACAAGCACTTGTGTAGGGGGAAGATATAGAAAGTATAAAACAAAAGCTTCATTCCTTTCTTTCTCTAGTACTCTGTCCTGGGATAGTTAGCAGTATAGAGACCTCCAGAACTTTATTCTAAACGCATGTACACACATGCATTATATCCTGTCATGTGGTAGTATTATGGTTTATTTTGTTATTTCCCAGTTGATACATAAAATTTCACTTGTCTTACATTTTTATTTCTGTTACCAGTGTTGCAGTGAGTATCTATATATATAGTCTTGCATTTTTTGTGACACTGTTACATTTGTTATATTTCTTTTCTAGACTTGAAAAATGCTCGTATTGTTTAATCTATAAAGTAATGTAGTATGTATATGTATCTCTATTTTAACTGAAAAGCATATTATGAAATCAATAAATATTCTTGTGCAGCATCCTTAATGATTACATGTCAATCCATTTTGTTGAATTTAATTTATTTAACCTTCTCTTCTTGTATTAATGCACCTTGGGCCTAGATTCTAGGCTGTAGGGGGTTTGTAGCAATTTACAAACCCACCAGCAACACAAAAGGGTGTTTTTCTTTTTCTTTTTCTTTAAATTGAAGTATAGCTGATTTACAGTGTTGTGTTAGTTTCTGGTATACAGCAAAGTGATTCGGTTATGCATACATATATATATATCTATTCTTTTTCATACTCTTTTCCATCATGGTTTATTACAGGATATTGAATATAGTTTCCTGTGCTATACAGTAGGACCCTATTTATCTATTTTATTTTATTTTATTTTTTTATAGATTTATTTATTTTTATTTATTTATTTATTTTTGGCTGTGTTGGGTCTTCATTGCTGCGCATGGGCTTTCTCTAGTTGCGTCGAGCGGGGGCTACTCTTCATTGTGCGCGGGCTTCTCATCGCGGTGGCTTCTCTTGTTGCGGAGCACAGGCTCTAGGTGCGCAGGCTTCAGTAGTTGTGGCACGCAGGCTCAGTAGTTGTGGCTCGCAGGCTCTAGAGCACAGGCTCAGTAGTTGTGGCGCACAAGCTTAGTTGCTCTGCAGCACATGGGAGCTTCCCGGACCAGGGCTTGAACCCGTGTCCCCTGCATTGGCAGTCAGATTCTTCACCACTGCGCCACCAGGGAAGCCCTTATCTATTTTATATGTAGTGGTTTGTGTCTGCTAATCCCAGACTCCTAATTTATCCCCTCCCCCACTCTTTTCCCTTTGGTAACCGTAAGTTTTCTATGTCTGTGAGTCTGTTTCTGTTTCATGGATAAGTTCATTTGTGTTGTGTTTTAGATTCCACATGTAAGTGATATCATACGGTATTTGTCTTTCTCTTTCTGGCTTACTTCACTTAGTATGATAATCTTTAGGTCCATCCATGTTTCTGTAAAAGACATTATTTCATTCTTTTTTATGGCTGAGTAATATTCCATTGTATATATGTACCACATCTTCTTTATCCATTCATCTGTTGGTGAACATTTAGCTTGTTTCCATGTCTTGGCTGTTGTAAATAGTGCTTCTATGAATATTGGGGTGCATGTGTTTTTTCGAATTATAGTTATCTCCAGATATATGCCTAGGAGAGGTATTGCTGGATCATACAGTAGCTCTATTTTTAGCTTTTTAAGGAACCGCCATACTGTTCTCCATAGTCACTGCACCAATTTACATTCCTACTAACAGTGTAGGAGGGTTCCCAAAAGGGTGTTCTTCATCTTGCATTGTCACTGTTACCACGGAAAAAAACTTTTTCCATTTTTTTTAAAATGTATTTTATTTATTGAGTTTTGGCTGTATTGGGTCTTCGTTGCTGTGTGTGGACTTTCTCTAGTTGCGGTGAGCGGGGGCTACTCTTCGTTGTGGTGCGTGGGCTTCTCATTGTGGTGGCTTCTCTTGTTGCGGAGCACGGGCTCTAGGCACGTGGGCTTCAGTAGTTGTGGCACATGGGCTTCAGCAGTTGCAGCTCACGGGCTCTAGAGCACAGGCTTAGTAGTTGTGGCACACAGGCTTAGTTGCTCCGCGGCATGTGGGATCCTCCCGGACCAGGGCTCGAACCCATGTCCCCCGCGTTGGCAGGCGGATTCTTAACCACTGCGCCACCAGGAAAGTCCAACTTTTTCCATTTTGATAGGTATCTCCATTTTAATTTACTTTTTCAAAATTCACTTCTAAAGTTGATTCTTATATTTTTTCATGAGTTTTTGGGCCTTATGTGCTCATTTTTCTATTAGTGGTCCATTTTATTGAGGATTAAAAGTATACATATATATGTTGGCCTTTTTTTTTGCATATGTTGCACATAATTTGTTCTAGTTCTTTTTTGGCCTTTACACTTTGTTTGTGGTATTTTTGCATGAAGAATTTGGTAAAAAATTGTAAAAGTATATCTGTGAATTTTGGTGTCTGCCATTGGTGTCATGCCTGGTCCCTGGAGAGGTCAAATTCTTAGGTGGAGAGAGACTTTGCGGACTGTTTCTCTTACAGCCTCTCGTGGCTTTGTGAAGACTTACAGGATGGACAGATAGGATTTGAATATGGGCAGGGCAGTTAGTTTTGGCTTTGTGATGGGTTTCAGTCCCCATAGGAAGTTCTCTTTATATATACAAATAAGTAGATCACCTGGCTCTGTAGCGCAATGGATAGTGCATTGGACTTCTATTTATATAAACAAGGAGATGCACAAATCCTTTGTGATGTTTCCACTAAAATGGGATTGAATGGACCAAGTACTCCATCTGGAGGCTGAATAATTTCTCACCAAGGACACCTACTGCTTGTATTGTTGCTGAAACCAGAGAGCAACCTCTCTCCACAGCATGGATAACCAAGAATTAGTATAAACTATCCATATGCTTCTCTGTCTTTGAGAGTAACTCTAAGCAGGAAATCCTTGTTTCTTCAGCTGAGCTAAGCTTGTAGGGGCTTTCCTGATCACCTCTGTCGTTATCCTGACTTGCATCCTGAGTTATCTTCCCCAGAC
The DNA here is from genome assembly GCF_028023285.1 of Balaenoptera ricei. Classification (NCBI taxonomy): domain Eukaryota; kingdom Metazoa; phylum Chordata; class Mammalia; order Artiodactyla; family Balaenopteridae; genus Balaenoptera; species Balaenoptera ricei. The sequence continues at coordinate 15,809,340 of NC_082651.1, read as the reverse complement.
ATGTGGGTCTTCCCCAGAGACACCTGGGTTTATTGTGTTTAACAGCATCCTCCTATCCTTGCTAAAGGAATTACCTTGTCAAAGAAAGTTGTGCTCATGGTAAGCATAGCACTGACGAGGATTCATGAACCCATCAGGAGGGACCTATGGGGAGACTATGCATTTATTTAGGGTCTGTTCCATGGTCTCCTTCCCAGTTTCATAACTCACACTAATAAGCATGTGTTTTTTCTTGAACTAACATGGCTGGTCTTTATCTTTTTGCTTAATGAGATAAAATTAATTTTTGTTCTCTTAAACCTTTTGACTATTTTCCATCATAACAGAGTACATTCATTTTTATATACAGTTGTATCGTTTTGTTTTGTTTTCTTTTTTCTTTGGCCGTGCCACACAACATGCGGGATCTTAGTTTCCCAACCAGGGATCAGACCTGTGCCCCCTACAGTGGAAGTGCAGAGTCTTAACCACTGGACCACCAGGGAAGTCTCTGTATCGTTTTATTACCACCCTCTCAATACCGCATTTGGGGAAGACACCAGGTTTTACTAAGATGTTTTTCATATTGTTTTAATGTACAGTTGAGAGATGGGGGAACTGTGGTCTCCAGATAGTTCTCTCTGCCCCAGCCAAATACATGGTGAAGAAAGAGTATTTGAGTTTCTAGCCTTCAGTTCCTGTGAATCCGAACATAGTCACAGGTCTAATTAGAGTAAACAGAGGAAATTATTAATGAAGTTGGTCAGCAGATAGGGATTTGAATACCTTTATTTTAAAACTCCTTTGTTATACCCACGTTAGCAGAGTGTCTGCAGAACTGAACTTTCTATGAAACTCACTATAAAGGATGTTTCTCTAATGTGAACTCTGGGGGGGATTCTCTGGGAGTGCATTTGCTTCTGATTCTTTAAGGCATCACAGGCACAGTTCTATTAGAAGAACTTTAGGTGGACGAGCTTGGCTCCCAGGGGTCCTGAAGAAGGGCTGTGGATTAATCAGAGTGTTTGTTTGATTTCCAGGCTCTGTCTAACGTTCCTCCTCTCCGGAACTACTTCCTGGAAGAAGACAATTATAAGAACATCAAGCGTCCTCCCGGGGATATCATGTTCTTGTTGGTCCAGCGTTTCGGAGAGCTGATGAGAAAGCTCTGGAACCCTCGAAATTTCAAGGCACATGTCTCTCCCCATGAGATGCTTCAAGCTGTCGTCCTTTGCAGCAAGAAGACTTTTCAGATCACCAAGCAAGGTAAGGAAGGAGTAATTCATATTTTCTGACTTTAGGGCAACACAACTAGTTTGATGAGCACATTTACTTCCATTTATTTGCTGTGAACCTGACAGTAGCCGGAGCGAGTGTCCAGTGCATAGTGTGGTTAGGTTCCTCACTCTTCCTTCCTCAGCCTGCCCTGCCCGGAGTCCCAAGTGATTTCAGCTGGATAGAAAGTCTGTCTGCTTTGGTGACCTAAACTCTACGACTCAGGAAAACCAGGAGGCTGGGAAAGGCACCAGCCCATATTAAGCGCCTGCCACTTTTGGTTCTCATTTCGCCCTGTTGCAGACTAGAATATTCTATTTTGACTATTTTTATCCCTCCAAACTCAATTAGTTATTGCCACATGAGTAGCTCTTAGTACCTGTATCTGATATGATATTCTCTAGCATCCAGGTCAGTTGATTCACCATTCACTCATGGTGCTAGTAGGTTTTAATGCTACCAGGATAAGAAACACAGTTTTTTCTTCCAGGAGCTCCTATTCTAGTGGGGAAGATAGTTACGTAGAAAGATGATTACAGGGTGTTAAGTGCTGGGATAGAGGAAGCACAACATGCTATGGGAGGGAGCAAAGAGTAAGGACGCCCGTCGAGCACATGGGAGGTGGGCTGGGGGTCAGAGTGAAGGAAGAGACACCTAAGTTTTAGGTAGTGGGGAGACAGGGTGGGGTTGGGCATTCCAGGTAGGGAAGACACTGGACAGGAGCATGGAGGTGCCTGGTGCAGAGAGAAGACTGCATGTGGCTGGACCCTTGGATCCAATGATGAGAGCCGAGGTGGACCAGGTGTTGGGTTTATATGCCACTATAAGGAGGCTGGATTACATCCTGACAACAGTGGGGAGTCAGTGAAGGCTTTTAAGTAAAGATATGCCTTCACATGTTTGTTTTGAAAGCATTCTGGCTGAGGAGTGACTTAAAAGGGAAGTTCAGTAATGGCTTTTAAATTTTTTATTTAATTTTTTTTTTTTTTTTTTTTTTAATATTTGGCCATGCCGCATGGCTTGCGGGATCTCAGTTACCCGACCAGGGATTGAACCAGGGCCACAGCAGTGAAAGCGTCAAGTCCTAACCACTAGACCAGCAGTCAGTCCCCAACCTTTTTGGCACCAGGGAACGGTTTCGTGGAAGGCAGTTTTTCCACGGACGGGGGGCGGGAGGGTGGTGGGTGGTGGTTCAGGCTGTAGTGGGAGCGATGGGGAGCAGCGGATGAAACTTTCCTCGCTCGCCCCCCGCTCGCCCCCCGCTCTGCAGCCCGCTTCCCCACGGTGGTCCTCGGCCCAGGGGTTGGGGACCCCTGCACTAGACTACCGGGAACTCCCAGTCATGGCTCTTGATGGGTGATGAGACTCAGGTTTGGAATAGAGATGATGATCGAAGATTTTGGTTGAACCAGAGAGCCAAGGGGAAGAGTAAAGATCAGAAGGCTGGAGTGCCAGCGTGTAGTGGCCAGGTAGAGGAGGACGCCCAGGGGACGGGTGGCGTGGCCGGAGAGGAAGGAGAAACACTGAGAATGTGGAGTCATGCCAACCCGCGTGTGGTTTGGACTATCGTACTGTCTCCCAGCTTTGACGTACCATCTTTCTTTCTTTTCCAGGGGATGGAGTCGACTTTCTCTCCTGGTTTTTGAATGCTCTACACTCAGCTCTGGGGGGCACAAAGAAGAGAAAAAAGAGTAAGTCATGTTATTTTGTGAAAGGGAGCACTTTTTTGTTTGCTTCTTTTAAAGAACGCTTTGCAGCTTCCCATCCTTTTCTTCTTACCTGTTTATCTTTTTGTGTTAGGGTAGTGTCTCTGTATATATGGGCTAAATCTTGTTCCTGAATGGTTTCCTCTCCATTTTTCTTTATTAGAATATGGTTATATCTCATGGCATTTTTAATAAGTGGAAATGGCTATATAATTGTGCTCTAGAAATCCTGACCCAGTTTCAAACTGGGGGGCCGGGCAGCATGTTGTAGACATGCTAGTGGTGCCAGAGTGAGGGCTTGGTGGGCAGATTGCCTGGCTTGTAATTTGGTGGAACAAACTAAAAGCTCGTCCCTCGCCCTGAGCATGTACTTGGGGAGATGAGGCTGGCCGCTCTATAGATTCGCAGACCTTGAGTCTCTGTGTTTCTTAGCATCCAGGTTGGCTTAGCACTAGCTAGACATTTTTCATGAATGCCAAAAATAACTCTTAGCTTAGAGACTGCTGAACCAGGTGAATAATTTTGGAGACCTAATGCAGTTTTCTTCTTTCTGTGTTCTGATGGTGTTGGTTTCTTCATGCGGGATTGTGGCCTCCTGCTTTTTCTATCACATAGCCCTGCCACCTCTTCAGGTATCTTCAGCCTGTGTGCCCCATCTCTCTTGGGAAGAAGATAGACCTAAAATAATTATTTACACAAATACTTATAAAGGTATAATTTAGTGGTATATGTTACAAAGGTTCTTCTGTGCTTAGTGAGAGCTTTGGGTCTTATGCTGGAAGATGCTGGTTTATTTCAGAAATTTAGGAGTTAGGACTGTATTTTGGAAATGCTTTCCAAACTGACAGAATTTGCATTTTGATTTCTGTTTGTACAGCTATTGTGACTGATGTTTTCCAGGGTTCCATGAGGATCTTCACTAAAAAGCTTCCTCATCCTGATTTGGTGAGTGGCTTGAACCGAGTTTTGGACCGATTTATATCACCTGAGGGGATTTAGGGTTGACAGAGAGATGCTTAGATAATTGGTACAGCCTTTTGCTCCAGGAAGAGGTTCTACAGTACACCTGCCAAGTGGCACTTCCCCTAGGTTCCTGTTGCACCAGTGTGCTTAAGTTTGGGAGGTAGTGGTTGGATATACAGTTGACCTTTGAACAACACAGGTTTGAACTGCACTGGTTCACTTATACATGGATTTTTTTCAATACATAAAACTACTACATTTACGTTTAGCAGTTGGTTGAATCCGAGGATGTGGAATCTGTGGATATGGAGGGCCAACTATAGGACTTGAGCATCCGTGGATTTTGGTATCCAAGGCAGCTCCTGGAACCAACCATAGATACCGAGGGATGACTGATTTCAGTGTTCTGGCCACTGGGTGGTGCTGGCGTGTTTTTTCCAGAAAGCTCAGATAAGCTTTCTAGATCATCTAAAAACTAGATGAGTTTTTTTTTTTTTTTTTTTTTTTTTTTAAACAGTAGAGGGAAATTCAAACTCGGTAGTTTTTTTTTTTTTTTTTTTTTTAATTAATTAATTTATTTTTGCTGTGTTGGGTCTTCGTTTCTGTGCGAGGGCTTTCTCTAGTTGCGGCGAGTGGGGGCCACTCTTCATCGCAGTGCGCGGGCCTCTCACTGTCGCGGCCTCTCTTGTTGCGGAGCACAGGCTCCAGACGCGCAGGCTCAGTAGTTGTGGCTCACGGGCCCAGTTGCTCCGTGGCATGTGGGATCTTCCCAGACCAGGGCTCGAACCCGTGTTCCCTGCATTGGCAGGCAGATTCTCAACCACTGCGCCACCAGGGAAGCCCAAAACTAGATGAGTTTTTAAAAGAGTCTGGTAAAGAGTCTGGTATTTAAATAAAATCTCTCTGAAGATGGAAGCCCGGTTTTTGTATTAATCTAAACAGGTACAACTGCACGTGAAAGTGCCCAGTCTATTGGGCACCCCTCTTGGTTCACTTCAATATTAAATGAAGTAAATGTAACAGAAACATCGTTTCTTTCTACCTGTGGTGTTCTCCACTCTGCTCACACTCCTTCCCCCCTTTTCCTTCTCCCTCACTGCTAGCCAGCAGAAGAAAAAGAGCAGCTGCTCCATAATGATGAATACCAAGAGACGATGGTGGAGTCCACGTTTATGTACCTGACGCTGGACCTTCCTACTGCCCCGCTCTACAAGGACGAGAAGGAACAGCTGATTATCCCCCAGGTGCCGCTCTTCAACATCTTGGCCAAGTTCAACGGCATCACTGAGAAGGTAGCCCATTAGCACACCTGCCCTGCTGATACCCCTTTCTCTCTCTTGACGTTTTTCTTTTTATACTTGGAAATTGCCACATGTATGTAATGCGTTTATTTTAAAGTGTATTGTGTTTATTGAGCCTCCCAGACTTCCTGGTGTTCACCTCCACCTCTTAACTTGAGTTACAGTGCCTCTGGGTAGTATGGAGAAAGGAAGGGGGTATTTAGGATAGTAGAAACTCACGAAAGTACAAAAGACTCCCGTCTTTTAAAAAACAGGACATCAGTATTAAAGTGGAAAAAGAACAGAACTAAAATACAGATACAATGAAAAAATTTATTCTTATTCTACCATCGCTCTGCATCAAGTTAAAGGTTTCTTTTTATCTGCTGAGTTAACTGTTTCTTGGTTTAATTCCCTTCTTCATCCTAGACAAATTTAATCCTTTTTGATTCTTCTAAACTTTTTAACTTTGGTTCTTTTTTTTTAACTTGATGCCTCATTCCAAACCCTTTCTGCTCTCTTTTTTAGTTAAGGTTCATTGGTTTTCAGATAGTAAATGCCCATTTCTCCCCCCCACTCCCATCCCCTCCTCTCGCTCTCTCTCACACACGCACACGCACACGCATAGAGATAGGTAACCTAAAATATCTAGCCTGTTTCTTTCTTTCTTTTTTTTTTTATAAATTTATTTATTTATTTATTTATTTTTGGCTGTGTTGGGTCTTTGTTTCTGTGCGAGGGCTTTCTCCAGTTGCAGCAAGCGGGGTCCACTCTTCATCACGGTGCGTGGACCTCTCACTGTCACGGCCTCTCTTGTTGCAGAGCACAAGCTCCAGATGCGCAGGCTCAGTAGTTGTGGCTCACGGGCCCAGTTGCTCCGCGGCATGTGGGATCCTCCCAGACCAGGGCTCGAACCCGTGTCCCCTGCACTGGCAGGCAGACTCCCAACCACTGCGCCACCAGGGAAGCCCTCTAGCCTGTTTCTTAGGCTCATTTCATTTTGGGGAGGCAAGAGACCTTGGGGCTCATCTAGTTCAGTTTATTTTATTTGGTTTTAGTTTATATTGGTTTTAAATGACAGAGCTGGGGATTTTTTCATCTGACTTTTTCAACTATGCCGCATGGTCCCTATTATTACTGTGTGTTCAAATTTAAGTAATATTAAGATTCCCGTGGACCTTCAGTATTGATTTAAGTTTATTGTTATTATAATATTACTTAAATTAGTATAAACATCAATGTTGGTATAAGCTTTTTATACCTACAGCTTTTAGGCACGTATTAAATTATAACAAACTTTTATACAAACAAAACTTTGAAACCAATACAATTGGTTAATAGTGCTCTTGTAATGTGAGTTTAGCTAAAACCTTGCTGTGTGAATGTGGTACTGATGTCCAGGGTGAAATCCTTCCCCCCAGTATTTTCTCATAAATTCCAGAGAAACCTTTTCAAGTTAGGCTATGACATCATTTAGGTGTTAAATCTGTCTATCCTTCACTACTCTGAGATAATTAAAAATAGTGCCTCTTGATGTCAACTTGTTCATAGACACAGATGTGGGCAGTGAAATCTCTTGGCATTTACTTGATTAAAAATTTTTCTTTGCTTTTAGCACAGTATTTTATTTCAGTCACGCAGAGATGAGTTACTTCATATCACCAAAAAGACATTTTTTTCCAATAGTGCTTATACCCTTAAATGATCAGAAGTTTACTTAAAAGAAGGTGTGGCTGTGGTATGTGTGCTAGAGCTGGAAAGTTTTTATTTCTCCAGCGCTGTCAGGTTACTCATCATATGGCAAGGGAACTTAGTTTTTTAAAAAGTAGCAGTTCTGGGCTTCCCTGGTGGCACAGTGGTTAAGAATCTGCCTGCCAATGCAGGGGACACGGGTTCAAGCCCTGGTCTGGGAAGATCCCACATGCCACGGCGCAACTAGGCCCATGAGCCACAACTACTGAGCCTGCGCGTCTGGAACCTGTGCTCCGCAAGAAGAGAGGCCGCGATAGTGAGAGGCCCGCGCACCGCGATGAAGAGTGGCCCCCGCTTGCCGCAACTAGAGAAAGCCCTCGCACAGAAACGAAGACCCAACACAGCCAAAAATTAAAAAAAAAAAACAAAAAAAAAACCACACACACAAAAAGTAGCAGTTCTATGGAGATACAGTTCACAGCACCATATAATTAAGCTATTTAAAGTTTACAGTTCAGTGGTTTTTTCCTACATTCACAGATCTTTGCAGCCACCACCAGAGTCAGCTTTAGAACATTTTCATCATCGATGTTTTTTATCGCCCTTTAGTTATCATTCCAACCCTCTTGTCTCCCCCAGCCCTAGACAACTGCTAATCTACTTTCTGCCTTTATAGATTTACCTCTTCTGGACATTTCATATAATATGTGGTCTTTTGTGATTTGCTTCTTTCACTTAGTATAGCGTTTTCAGGGTTCATTCATGTTGTAGCATCTATCAGTACTTCATTCCTTCTTGCAGCCAAATAATATCCTATTGTATGAATACACCACATTTTGTTTATTCATTCATCAGCTGATGGACATTTGGAGTTGTTTTCACCTTTCTGCTGTTATGAATAATGCTACTATAAATACCAGTCTACAAGTTTTTGTGTGGACATGTTTTCATTTCTCTTGGGTGGGTATTGGGGAGTGGAATTGCTAAGTCATATGGTAACTCTTATGGTTAGCCATTTGAAGAACTGCCAGACTGTTTTCCAAAGTGGCTGCACTATGTTATATTCCTACCACCAGTGTATGAGTGTTCCAGTTTCTCTACATCTTCACCAATGTTCGTTATTGTTCATCTTCTAGATTATAGGAATCCTAGTAGGTGTGAAGTGGTATCTCAGTATGGTTTTGATTTGTATTTCCATGATGACTAATGATGTTAACCATTTTTTCATGTGCTCATTGGACATTTGCATATCATCTTTGGAGAAATGTTTATTTAGATACTTTGTGCATTTTTAAGATTAGGTTATTTATCTATTTATTATTATTGAGTTGTAAGAATTCTGTATATAATCTAGATACCAGTCCCTTATCAAATGTATGATTTGCAAATATTTTCTCCCATTCTGTGGCTTGCATTTTCACCCTCTTGATAGTATCATTTGAGGCATAAAAGTTTTAATTTTGTTGAAATACTGTCTAGTTTTTCCTTTATAGCGTGTGCTTTTGTTGTCATATGTAAGAATCCATTGTTAAATCCTAGGTCATGAAGATTTACTCTTGTGTTTTCATCTAAGACTTTTGTAGTTTTAGCTCTTACATTTCAGGCCTTTAATTCATTTAAAGTAAATTTTAGTATATGGTATAAAGTACAAGGTACAACTTTATTCTTTTGCATATGACTGACTGTCTGGTTGTCCTAGTACTATTTGTTGAAAAGACTATTCTTTTCGCATTGAATGGTATTGGCACCCTTGTTGAAAAATCATTTGACCATAGACACATGGGTTTATTTCCGGACTCTCAATTCTATTCCATTGACGTATATGTCAAGACCACAGTCTTGGTTATTACTGCTTTGTAGTTAGTTTTGAAATCAGAAACTGAATCCTCCGACTTTGTTCTTTTTCAAGATAGTTCTGGCTATTTTGGGTTCCTTGCAATTCCTTGCACGTTCAAATTTGAGGATCAGCTTCTGGATTTCTACAAAGAAACTAGCTGGTATTCTGACAGGGATTGTGTTGAATCTGTAGATTAGTTTGGCGATTATTGCCATCTTAATAATAGAAGTCTTCTGATTCATAAACATGGGATGTTTTTCTATTTATTTATCTTCTTTAATTTCTTTCAACAATGTTTTATAATTTTCAGAGTATGTTTTGAACTTCTTTTAAGTTTATTCCTAAATATTTTATTCTTTTTGATGCCATTGTAAATGGAGTTGTTTTCTTAAGTTTAGTTTTGGATTGTTAATTGCATGTGTGTAGAGATACAGTTGATTTTTGTATATTATTTTGTAACCTACAACCTTGCCAAACTTTTAAAGTGGATTTCTTAGGATCTTCCACATACAAGATCATGTCATCTGCAAACAGAGATAGTTTTATTTCTTCCTTTCCAATCTGGATGCTTCTTATTTGCTTATTTAAGTTTTATTGCCTAATTGCTCTGGCTGGAACCTCTAGTACGGTGTTGAATAGAAGTGGTAAATGCAGACATCCTTATGTCGTACCTGATCTTAAGGGAGCACACCCAGGCTTTCACCAGCAAGTATGATGTTAGCTGTGGATTTTTCATAGATACCCTTTATCAGGTTGAGGAAGTTCTTTCTATCTGTAGTTTACTGAGTGTTTTTCTCATGATAAGGTGTTGGATTTTGTCAAATGCTTTTTTGTGTCTAATGAGATGATTGTATAGTTTTCGGTTATTGCTATTTATTGCCTTATTATTTTATTAATATGAAATGGTACATTACATTAATTGATTTTTGGATGTTAAGCTACCTTTGTATTCCTGGATAAATCATACTTGGTCATGTATAATTGGTGTATAATTCTCTGTTGTTTATGTTGGAATTGGTTTGCTAGTATTTTGTTGAGGATTTTGGCATCCATATTCATAGAAATATTGATCTATAGTTGTCTTTTTTTGTGATGTGACGCTCCAGAGAGTGATGGTGTCATTGGTATTTCCTCTCTGATTATGATTAGTCTTTCATTCCTATCTCTTAGTTTTTACTGTGCTACATTGTGTTTGTGTTAAGGAAAAGTAAATATATGTTCACTAGCTTTTAAGCCTCTTGGGCTGAGGAGAATGTCCTGGGCCCCCACCACTCCATCCCCTCAAACGTGCTGAGTGAGGCCTCACTCAGTAAGTGTTGCCCACCAGATCGCACCTGACCCACCAGTCTCGGGGCCTTTGAGGAGGAAGGAACGTGGGATGTCAGTTGACAGCTGTGCTGGAAAACCCTCAGTGATGAGGGGCTCCTCGCCGCCTCATAAGTGCCTGTTCCACAGTGCATGCGTCTAATGGTCAGGAAGCTCTCCTTTATTTTGAATTAAGTGAGACTCTCATGGTTTTTAAATTCTGAGCTTTTAGCAAACCCTCTTTTTCACTTGACATTTTTGTTTTCCTTATAGAAAGGAATATCCATGTTACTATGGTTGGAGTTCAACAGTATGATTGTGTGCTGGCTGAAATGCGGCCCACAGTTGAGGTATTTTAGCCGTAGCTAAACAGCTATTCCTCAGCCTTGTAGGTGGTTTCTGGGATCAGGTGTCTTCTGAATTCTACATGTAAGGCAAAATTATATTAAAAAACCCCAAACAAGCCAAGACAAAACTCATGTCCCTGCTCTAATTTGATAATTTTCTTTTCTCTCTCTAGGAATATAAGACTTACAAGGAGAACTTTCTGAAGCGCTTCCAGCTCACCAAGCTGCCTCCATATTTAATCTTTTGTATTAAGCGATTCACTAAGAACAATTTCTTTGTGGAGAAGAATCCGACTATTGTCAACTTCCCTATTACGTGAGTGTTCCCCTCCTTCACTTCCTCTTAGGGGGCATGAGCTTGAATTTCTTTTTATATCTTTGTGCCACTCTTAGTTTTGGACTGTCTTAGTTGGAGATTGCAAGGCACCTACCTACACTACATAAGTTAAGGGTTTTTATTGGAAGGATAGAGATATTTCAGGGGCCTCAAAGATGGATGTTTCCCTGGAGGCAATTCCTCTTTTATCTTCTCTCCTGTTGCTTGCTGGGAATTGTAGTCTTTCAGTAAAGGGAAGAACAGTTGGTAAAAGTAGGGTAGGACAGGTAGGATTCTCCTGGCTTTGAAGATAATCCTGAGCAGTTAGTTAGTCCATCTGTTTGCTGGTCATTGCATCTTGTATGCTGTAGTTAAGGAGGGACAGTGGGGATGACTAGATTTGGCTTGCTTTCTTGGGGCCCTACTACCTTATTTCTTCCCTAGAGGATAAAGTCTGAAATGTGTTCAGTTTCTCCCTATTGATGAGGAAGGTATACATTTTGATGTATAGTCTTATTTTTAATTGACCATGCAGTTGTCCTTTTGCAAACATTTATGAGTGTTCTAATGGGAAACTTGGAGGAGTCGCAGAAGCCTCCTGCAAGACCCTGTTGGGGGTAGACAGTTGGTTTCCAGTTCTCAAGAGACATGGTTTTTCACACTCTGAAGATGATCTCTCTGAGAACCCGGAGAAGCCTGGTGGCAGGGCTGGCAGGGAGAAATGTGGGTCTGTGTGTGGGCGTTTAGATAAGGTAAGAGCGGAGCACTAAGGTGGTTTCTTACTGAGAACGATTTGGATGGCTGGATGATAGGATTACCATGCTGTAATAGCTCAGGAGTGTGGTGTTTTTAAACCTTAGAAAGTAGTTTGGGAGCTGTAATGGGCAAATGTTCATCTTCTTCTCTTGTCTTTCTACCTCCATCGCCTCCATTTTCCAGATGCCCAGACTGTTCCAGGACTGCCAGTGTTCTCCTTTGAAAATAGTACCGGTTTTTTTTTTTTTTAATAAATTTATTTATTTTATTTATTTATTTTTGGCTGCCTTGGGTCTTCGTTGCTGCGCGCAGGCTTTCTCCAGTTGCAGTGAGCAGGGGCTATTCTTCTTTGCGGTCGCGGGCTTCTCATTGCAGTGGCTTCTCTTGTTGTGGAGTATGGTCTCTAGGTGCGCAGGCTTCAGTAGTTGTGGTGCTTGGGCTTAGTTGCTCCGCGGCATGTGGAATCTTCCCGGACCAGGGATCGAACCCGTGTCCCCTTCATTGACAGGCGGATTCTTAACCATTGCGCCACTAGCGAAGTCCCAGTACCGGTTCTTAATTCTGTGTAGTGTTTAAGAGGGTAGCAACTAAAATTAAAGAAGTCTGAGTTCTGTGCCGTCCTAGCCATGTGGCCTTGGGCAGGTCATTTGCATATTCTCTCCTGGATTAAATGAGAAGCTTGGACTAGATGAGCCCTAGGGGTCCTTCCAGGTGTAACATTTTATTGTTTCTGGTTCCATCATCACCAGGACTCTGAGAACAGTGAGAGGTGAGGAGAGAAAAGCTTTGTAGTTAGGATTACAGGAGAACTTCTTTTTCTCTTTTCACACACTTTTCATCCTGTTCTTCTCTAGTATCGTGTTTGTGTGACAAGTAGAATGAAATCGGGGGACATGAAGGCCAGCTCTCTGCCAACTTGCGTAGGACCACAGAGAGGCTTTCCTTGAAAGTCTGTGGATCAGAGTTTTAGTTCAGAACTGGGCTTTTGTGAATTGCCACAGTCACCAGTTTGTTCCTGGAAGGAAGGAGCGCCCTTGACTCCAGGGCAGCTCCAGAGGAAGAACTATGTGTTGGTGGTAGTTCCTGCTCAGTCACCACAGAAATTTCCTTACTCCGGCAGTTTCTTTTATATTGGACCTGGAGTATGTTTATTTTGCCACCAGTTGCATTTGGATTTTTGGTAACTGTGACTTCGGTAGTTTGTCTTTCAGAAAGCTTTGGAGAAGTTGAGAAAAAGATTACATCTCAACCAGTCAGCCTTTTAGAGAACATCAAACTGTGCGACTGATTCTGGAAACCTGTACTTTAATTACTTTGTGCACTGTCATTACTTTTAGACTAATACGGTTCTAGGTTAGCCAAGGTCCCTGCTTCTTGAAGAGGACCCTTATCAGACCTAATTCTTCTCCTGTGTTTTATTCATAACACATCTTCTTTTTACCAGAGATTGATCAGACTTGCAGGGATTAGGGACCCTTTGCTCATTTGGAGATAGGATTTCTGGAGCACAGGTTTCAAGTTTCACTTCCAGCCAGTTAGGTGGTCTCAAAATAGGACTGTTTTGATTGGCGGATGAGTATGGTTTGCTCCGTTGACTGTTTTCTAAAACAAAATGATTTAACATGTATTTATTCCCTTTTGTCACTTAAACAGTTTCGGTTCAGTCATGGAAACTTGAGTATAAATACTTCTGAAGATTTCTCTAGGACTCATTCAGAGAAGTCTGAACAGCCGTTGTTAAAGCTGAGAAGACAATACAAGAAGTCAGTTTTTGGCAGCCAGGAGGCATTTATAGAGCTCACATGGGTTTCCTCGGACTCATATCTAAATTTTCTTTTATCAGTGACTGTTTAGGGAATTCCGTGGTGGTCCAGTGGTTAGGACTCAGCGCTCTCACTGCCAGGGTCCGGGTTTGACCCCTGGTGGGGGAGCCAGCATCCCCTCAAGCTGCGTGGCGCGGCTGCCAAAACAAAACAAAACATCCAACAAAAAGCAACAACGAATGTTTGATCTGTATGGGACACTGTCAGTCTGTAGAAATAAATAGCTATCTTGAACACACAGAAAGTTACATAATATAGTTAGAACAAAGTTGTTTATTAATACATGGTTTGCATTGAAAACTTTTTGTATTTTTGGAGAGATAATATATTCATAGTCTAAAATTCAAAAGGAGATACATATCTGGAAGTGACCACTGGATGTGACCACTATTAGCATTTATTGTAAATCCTTCTAGAGATGACATTACTGTGTTTTGTGTTTTGAGTGGTAGCACATCAGACAGTTCTACAGAGATTAGAAATAGGATATAATCTCTCTTATTCTACATTGTATTTAAATTTTTATAAATATTTGTAGGCTACAGAAGGTTGTATTTTTCCTGAAAATAGTATAGTTAGCATTCTCTTAATATTCATGTTAACTGTCAATCTACTTCCCTATTTAGCTATTTGAAAGATCTTAGTAATTGTCATGTAGTCTTCACAGTAAGCATTTATTATATAGCTCTTGACTTCGTAATAACTGGTGTACATGTATATACTTCAACTGACAGAATTCAACAAATAAAACACAAAAGCAGGTTTTATTCTAAGTACATCAAGAATGCTTCTCTATATTTTAAAAAATGAATGTCCAGGTATTAAAAATAAATTTTATATTTCTAAGTCCCAGTTGAAGGAACCTAGTCAGTAGTTTCTTTTGGCAACCAGAACTGAGAAATTTGGAAGCTGTGGGGTAGCCTGTGTGGGTTCCATAAAGAAAGAAAGCTGGGTGGGAAAAGAGTAAAGCTGATGTCAAAGCAGAAAAGAGGGCAGGTAGCTCTCGGATCTTGCTGCCTCTCCAGTGCGTGGTTTCAGCTGCATTTCCTAGTCTGAAACCCTTGAATTAATACCCCTTTTGTGCTTAAGCTACCTAGGGTGGATTTTTGTTACTTGTAACCTTTTGCTTATTTAACTAAAAGAAAAACAATCAAATAAAGAAGCAAGGTTCCAGAAGATCAAAGAAAAAAATAAATCGGATTGATCTGCCTGATTTGCCATATTGAAATTGTTACAGTGATTATATACAGTGACAGCCCACATGATCATGTGATCAGACTTTCATAGCCTAAGGCCAGAGACCAGGTGTCCCCTTGACACTGCAGCTACAGCTGATTCCCAGATAGGGCAGAGGGTGAGGCGGTTACACTTGTTCTCATCTCAGAGGAGAAGGTGACTCTCATTCTCATAGAGGAGCCCTAGGTTATGTCACCTGCTTTAAACTCAAACACAGCTCTGAGGTGGCAGAGCCCCGATTCCAGATCAGATCTGAATGACTCCAGGCCCTGCACTTTTGACGGCTAGGAATGCTTTTTTTTAGATTTTTAAAAAATTTATTATTTATTTATTTATTTTATTTATTTTTTTAAAAAAATTTATTTATTTATTTTATTTATGGCTGTGTTGGGTCTTCGTTTCTGTGCGAGGGCTTTCTCTAGTTGTGGCAAGCGGGGGCCACTCTTCATCACGGTGCGCGGGCCTCTCACTATCGCGGCCTCTCTTGTTGCGGAGCACAAGCTCCAGACGCGCAGGCTCAGTAATTGTGGCTCATGGGCCCAGTTGCTCCGCGGCATGTGGGATCTTCCCAGACCAGGGCTCGAACCCGTGTCCCCTGCATTGGCAGGCAGATTCTCAACCACTGCGCCACCAGGGAAGCCCATTTATTATTTATTGATTGGTTTATTTATTTATTTTGGCTGCGCCGGGTCTTAATTGCGGCACATGGGATCTTTTTTGCTGCGTGCGGACTCTTTTTTATTTTTTTTTCCTTTTTAAAATTTATTTATTTATTTATTTATGGCTGCGCTGGGTCTTCATTGCTGCACGCGGGCTTTCTCTAGTTGCGGCGAGCGGGGGCTACTCTTTGTTGCGGTGCGTGGGCTTCTCATTGCGGTGGCTTCTCTTGTTGTGGAGCTCAGGCTCTAGGCGCACGGGCTTCAGTAGTTGTGGCACACAGGCTTAGTAGTTGTGGCTCGTGGGCTCTAGAGCGCAGTCTCAGTAGTTGTGGCGCACGGGCTTAGTAGTTGTGGCTCACGGGCTCTAGAGTGCAGGCTCAGTAGTTGTGGTGCACAGGCTTAGTTGCTCTGTGGCATGTGGGATCTTCCCGGACCAGGGCTCGAACCCGTGTCCCCTGCATTGGCAGGCGGATTCTTAACCACTGCACTATCAGGGAAGCCCCATGTGGACTCTTAGTTGCAGCATGCATGCAGGATCTAGTTCCCCAACCAGGGATCAAACCCAGGCCCCCTGCATTGGGAGCATGGAGTCTTTCCCACTGGACCACCAGAGAAGTCCCTAAGCATGCTTTTATGTTTTACTTTTTATTTATTTATTTTTTTAACATCTTTATTGGAGTATGATTGCTTTACAATGGTGTGTTAGTTTCTGCCTTACAACAAAGTGAATCAGCTGTACACATACATATATCCGCATATCTCCTCCCTCTTGCATCTCCCTCCCACCCTCCCTATCCCACCCTTCTAGGTGGTCACAAAGCACCGAGCTGATCTCCCTGTCCTAAGCATGCTTTTAAAGTGTGCTTTTCCCATAGAGCCAGTCTTTCCAGTTTGACTCATTTTTATGGCAGATTATATGAATTTCCACAAACCTGGGCTCCCATGGCTCTTCAAGCCCACCTAGATCCAGGGTCCTGAAACAGGGTTCCACAGCTTCACGGCCCATTTGGGTAAGACAGTTAACCTCTACAGGGCTAACCTAGTAGGCTTTGTCTGATCTTCACTTTATTTTCATCATCATCAGAAATGTGGATCTGAGAGAGTACTTGTCTGAAGAAGTACAGGCAGTGCACAAGAATACCACCTACGACCTCATCGCCAACATTGTACACGACGGCAAGCCCTCTGAGGGCTCCTACCGGATTCATGTGCTTCATCATGTGAGTGGGGCTGACTTCTCATGGTGCAGTGGCAGGAGCAGGTGGGGTTCCTTTGGCATTTCAGAGGGCGCTCCTTTCAGTTTGCTCTTCTTATCCTTGACTTTGGGATTCTGCAAGTAATAGAGCTGACAGTGGTCAGTTTAAGGCAATGGTTCTCAATTCTGGCTGCACATGGGACTCCCCTGTGGGCAGATTTTAGACTCTAAACTACTGGAATATCCAGAATATCTGGAATATATCTGTCTTTGGCATTTCTTAGAAGTTTGGATGGGTGAGGCTGGTGAGTTTCCAGAAGTGCCTCTGCCATAATCCAGAAACCTCTTTTCCCCCTTGTTTATGGAAGCATGAAGTAAGGTAGGTTTTGCGTATTTGTAGCACTGTTTTTTTAGGCCAAAGGAAACAGGTTAGTATGGTGGACAGTGTCCACCAAGGACACTTTTTCTTGACTAACTTGCTGTGTCCTCTGGGACGGGGGGTGGGAATGTCCACTTGTGGTTAACACTGCACCTCCTAAGTCAGTGTGTCTATTCCGTCACTTCTGAGCAGCAGGGATACATCTTAGGTGAGGAGTAGAGGACTTCCTCTTCTTTCTCTTTATTGTCCTTAAAAGGCGAACAGTGTTTGAGACTCCGTTGTACTTCAAGGAGTCCTCAGCAGGAATTGAGTTTGCCAAGGTGAACATCCTAAAAAGTCTTTAAATTGAATGATGCCCAGCAGAGGCCATGCACCCTTTTACGTTCAGCTCTTGCTGGGTGATGGTCTAGTGACTATTCTGATTTTTCTAGCTTTCAGCTGTGATCCCTTCCCTCTTATACCCTTTCAGTTTCAGAGAGCAGACTAACCCAGCCCTTCGTACTCTCTGCAGGGGACAGGCAAATGGTATGAATTACAAGACCTCCAGGTGACTGACATCCTTCCGCAGATGATCACACTGTCGGAGGCTTACATTCAGGTGGGTTGGCCGCAGACACCACGAGCACGGAGGATATAGAGTGTAGGTCCAGTGAGAGCAATGATTTGGGCGAAGGCACGGAATGGGATTGAGTTAGGTTGGGCGCCTTTTGACGTGCACCGGGGAGTGTGGTGGGACCAGATTATATGGCCCTTAAAGCCCAGGAGTGATCTTCAGGGAAGAGAAGGGTGGAGAAGCATGGAAGAGTGATGAGTGAGCAAGGAGGTTCTGCTTACGGTGAGCCAGGTTAGTTTTGCAAGTGTGGGGTCTGGTTTCAAGGAGGAAGAGCCCAGAACCATCCGGGCCGCCAGCTAGGAGTTGTCTCTGAAGCTTCCCCAGCCCCCCGGGCAAAGTCAGCACTCTTCGTGACCCCACCGCACTGTCTCCTGTCTTCGTGGAGCACCAGCTGGACTGGTTTAACTGTCCTCTCCGCTGGGTTGGGAGGTCGTGGAGTAGAGTATCTCTGTCTTCTTTTTCTAACTGTCCTAGTACCTGCAGAGAAGGAAGACTGAGGCTAAGAAGATGCTATAGCTTTGTAAAAAAGGAGGGAGACACTGCTCGTTCCAGAGATCACTCTTTCCTTGGGGACTTTGTCTAAAGTTGCAGGTCTGACTATGAGTCACTTTTTAGCAAAGGAGTTTGGAATGGGAAGAGAAGGATGGGTAGAAAAGTGACAGTTGAATGAAAGGGAATTTTCTGAAAGATTATGAGTTAGTTTCAGGGGACTTAGCAAATACACAAGTGGGGTGATAGTTTGTCCATTGCCTAGCGCAGATTTAGGTACTTGATAAATATTTGTGGACTGAATGCCGGCTCCTAAATATCTATTGTATTCATTTCTTACAGATTTGGAAGAGGCGAGATAACGATGAAACCAACCAGCAGGGGGCTTGAAGCAGGCATCTAGAGCTTTGCTCCCAGGGGGCTTTGGCTGAAGATGGAAATACGAATACTGAGCACAGGCTGATGGCCCAGCCCCTGAGCCAGCCCAGGTTTTATGTGTCCTGGTTCACACCAGAGCATCCCCGGTCCTTCTGCCTAGGATGGCTCTGTGCTGTCACTCAGCTGGTCTTTGATCAATTTATTGTAGATGGATGCTCCTTTCTCCTTCCTGTCTGTCTCCCTTCTAGCAGGCCAGGACTCTTTTACAGATGTATGTAATTTATTTCTGAATAGCTGGGAGTAGCTGAAGGACAAGATAGTTTTCTTCTAAGCATCAAAGCCTCAAGATTATAGGAATTAGAGCTTGCAACCAGTAACACCCTTCTTCCATCATAGGTAGATAGTTTTCTTATAGTTCTCTTCATTTCTTGGTGTGCATTTTGGTATGGATTAAATATTTTCCTGTTTTTAAACCAGCCTCTTGTTTCATATCCTTCCCTTAGGCTGCTGCCTAAGGGGAGGATTTAAAAAAAAAAAAATCCTCACAAACTGTCTACCTTATAGTCTGTCATCCGGTGGACATCATGCTTGTCTCTTCCTGTCAGCCTGTGGGTGGTGTGTCAGTTTAGGATGCATTTATCTCTAAGTAACAAAATATCTGACTGAAAGAGATAAATTATTATTGGGCTTAACTAGAAGTCTGGAGGTGGGTGGTTTCAACCTGCGGTGCAGGGCTGTGTGAGGAAAGAGGGAGGGGAGGAGGTAGGAAGAGCATCTGACTGCAGTGCAATTCTGAGAACCTCTCAGCCAGGCCGGTGGGAAGCCTGGAGCACGGAAGAATCGAGCAGAAGTGGTTTTCGGCGAGCTCATTGATTAGGAGCTGCCTGGAGGAAGGGTGGCTTTGGCCTGGGCACTGTGGCAGACCTGGAGATGTGGGAGATCTGAAGATACAGCCATTGGTGGCCGTCAGTCAGCTGAAGCGAGTTCTCTTAATGGGAGGTAGGAGCTGTGCACCTCTGGCTGCCACCCTTTCCTTCTGGGACACAATACAGTCATCCCTCGGTATCCTCAGGGGATTGGTTCCAGGACCCCCGTGGACACCAAATTCTGAGGAGGCTCAAGTCCCTTATATAAAATGGCATAGTGTTTGCATGTAACCTACACACATCCTCGCATATACTTTAAATCATCTCTAGATTACTTACGATGCCTAATACAATGTAAATGCTATGTAAATAGTCGCCAGCCATGTGGCAAGTTCAAGTTTTGCTTTTTGGAATTTTCTGGAATTTTTTTTCCGGAATATTTTCAATCTGAGGTTGGTTGAATCTGTGGTTGCAAAACCTGCAGATGTGGAGGGCTGACCATACTGTCCTTATTTTCCTCTGCCTCTCTTACAGCTTCAGCATTCCTTTGCGGGCTCATCTTCCTCTATCCAGCCATTAAGAGTTGGGATCCCTCAAGACTCAGTGCCAGGCACTGTCTTCTCACTGTTTACTTTTTCCCTAGGCCATTTCAACTATGCCTGTGGCTTTACTTACCAGTTTAAGGGAGATGACTCCAGTCTTAATCCCAGACTCCTCTAAATTCTTGAACTTTAGAGCCAACTGCCCACTCGATATGGTTTGGGTGTCTTAAAGTCAACTCAAGCTCAACATTGTTCAAAACTGAGCTTGTGAGTTTTCTCCTCAATCGTGACCCCTTTCTGGAAGTTTCTGTGTAGGTGAAGGGTTCCCCTGTTCATCTAGTTATATAGACTGGACAGTTTTCCAGGTGTCATCCTCCCCTCACCCCTACTTCCCTTGTCTAATCTGTTACCAAGTCCTGTCTTTTACTTTGTGTCTTTTGAATGTCCCCACTTCCTTTTGTTCTCTGCCACTGTCTAGTCTACGCTAGTGCCAGCTTAATCCAGGTCCAATCAGGAGAGAGAAACCATACAAAAATATGATCGGGGAAAGTTTAACTTCAGGAATTAATAGCTGTAATAGGACTGGAGTAATGAGGAAATGGCTAGTAATGAGAGAGTGTGAGAATAGCAGCTAGAAGGAGCAGCCACTGCTCCTTGGGGTGACATAGAGTGTCCAAGGCTGAAGTCTAGACCTTGCTGAAAATCTGTCCCGCTGGAACCTGTCAGAAATCTGCTCTCTAGTGCACTAAGGAAAGCTGTTTACGGGGAGGCTTCTCACTCTGCTACGAGACTGCCTGGGGAGGCGGGAAGTGCCTGGTGAAGCTGCTGGCTGCTGCTGGAGGCCGTGCGCTGCAGAATCTTCGGGCGCGGCAAGAGCCTGATGCTGAGAAAGCTGCACACGTTGCCTTCAAGGGAGCCCCCGGGAACCGGGAAGCAAAGCCCTTTCTCCCTGTGGTGTGTCTCCAGCACCCTCTTCTGCCAAGCCTCAGTGGCAGCTGGCAGGAAAAATCTAAAGGGCTCCAATCCATTCAGAGAACAGGCAAAAGGGCTGAATTTGGAGCTGAGGGGCACTAAATTGATAACCTGCCCAGTCCACCCCTTTGATGACTCAGCTGCCCTGTGTGCTCTTTTTTTTTTTTTTTTTTTTTAATGTCTTTTGAATTTGTTACAGTATTGCTTTTGTTTTATGTTTTGGTTTTTTGGCCAAGAGGCATGTGCGATCTTAGCTCCCGGACCAGGGATCGAACCTGCACCCCCTGCACTGGAAGGTGAAGTCTTAACCCCTGGACCGCCAGGGAAATCCCATGCCTTATGTGCTGTTTCACACACACAGACTCCCATACAGCGGCCACCACAACGAAGAAGACAACTCCTTATGCCTAACAGAAACAGCTGCCCTTCCTACGAGAAAACAAGTTTTCAACCTTTCTCAAAATGAGATGCAGTCCCAAGAGTCATGTATCCTCTGATAGTTATATGTATTACTCCTCAAATCCAGTCATAGCCACACTGAATATTATGTTACCTAAAAAGATTAGGTTGCAAGGTTAACTTCCAACAAGTTAACCTAAAAATGGGAAGAAGAAAAAATGGTTAGCATAGACAAATTATCATGTACATGTAACAAGCAAATAGAAAATATGAGCAAAGCTACTTAAGAGTCCTCATTTCTGTAACTGGTCACCATACTGTGATTGATACCTGTGCTTGTTTCTTCTGCTACCCCTCCCTGTGTTCTCTGCCCTTAGCTCAAACCACAGCTGTTCGGGGTTCTTTACCTGGTACAGTGACCCAAATCTTCAGTCTCTAAGACCCTGGCTCCTTTTTTTTTTTTTTTTTTTTTTTTTAAAGGGATTTTTTTTTTTTTTTTTTTTTTAAATTTTATTTATTTATCCATTTATGGCTGTCTTGGGTCTTCGTCTCTGTGCAAGGGCTCTCTCCATTTGTGGCAAGTGGGGGCCACTCTTCATCGCAGTGCGCAGGCCTCTCACTATCGCGGCCTCTCTTGTCGCGGAGCACAGGCTCCAGACGCGCAGGCTCAGTGACTGTGGCTCACGGGCCCAGCTGCTCCGTGGCATGTGGGATCTTCCCAGACCAGGGCTCGAACCGGTGTCCCCTGCATTGGCAGGCAGATTCTTAACCACTGCGCCACCAGGGAAGCCCGACCCTGGCTCCTTAATCATCCTGCCCCCACCCCCCCCTTTTTTGGTTGCTGTAGTTTTTCATTAACCTTTGCTATTGGACATACTTGCCTCCGTTGTGTAGAAGCCAACCCAATTGGCCTTTGGTAGTCAGGATCAGTCACTCAGGCACGTATAATACATTACACTCCTCCACCATACTGCCCTCCTCCACACCTGTTGGTTCACTAGCATAAGGAGCCCAAAATGTCCAGGTGGCTGTCTCATCTTACAATTTAGTGGAACCATTGTTGTGTGCTTTGGTGGAAGCATTCCTTCTTTGGGAACTAAAGTCTCCAAACCAGCAGGGCTTAAAATTGCTGGGACGGGAAGCAAAAATTCTGCGAGAAGTCTATTAGTAATAGGGGAGTCACTCTGACATCCACCTGTTATCTAGACCCATATATTTTGAAGAGAGCACCATACAATGGTCTCTGATTCAAAGCATGTACTACATCCTGTAAAACAAGAGCACCAAATGGTACTGCAACTGTTTTTTTGTTTGTTTGTTTTAAGACACATGTACTTATTTATTTATAATTGGCTGTGCTGCGCAGCTTGCGGGATCTTAGGTCCCTGACCAGGGATTGAACCCAGACCCTCGGCAGTGAATGCACCGAGTCCTAACCACTGGACCGCCAGGGACTTCCCTGTAACTGTGTTTTCAGTAAGCCATTCCACCTTTCAGTTAGGCTACCCACTTCCAGATGATGGTGTGTGTATGTGGTAAGTCCAGTTCATCCTATGGGCATGAGCCCATTGCTGCACTTGCTTTGCTGTGAAGAATTCCTTGATCAGATGCAATGCTGTGTGGAATGTCGTGATGATTGATAAGGCATTCTGAGAGTCCATGGATGGTGGTGCTGGTAGAAACATTGTGGGCAGGGAAGGCAAATCCATATCCAGAACACGTTTCTAGTCCTCTGAGGTTGGATCTATGTTCCTTCCATAACAGAAGAAAGTAATCAGCCTGGCACTAGGTGGCTGGCCAACCCCCACAAGGAATAGTGTCCATACTGGGGACTCAATGTAAATCCCTGCATTTGCAAATTAGATAAGTCAGCAGAAGTACTACTCAGGTCAGGGGAAGTCTGTTGTTGAGCCCGTGCATAACCTCCATCCCTGCCACCATGGCTCATGAGCTCATTGAGCAAGCGCTGGGGGAGGCTGGAGGAAGAGGCTGCTGACTACATCCACAGAGCATGTCGTTTGTGTACCCCTGACTATTAAGGGTCTCTAATGCGGTGGATACCTTTTGGTGGGCATTCATATGGAGCACAACTATTTTCATAGTATAGTCTTATTCAAGTTGTCCACCCACATACCTCTTCCCCAAACTTCTTTTTCACCAATGTTACAATCCTGTTCCTCCTGAGCCCCTAACCATCCAGTCAAATGATTGGCAACT
The DNA here is from genome assembly GCF_028023285.1 of Balaenoptera ricei. Classification (NCBI taxonomy): domain Eukaryota; kingdom Metazoa; phylum Chordata; class Mammalia; order Artiodactyla; family Balaenopteridae; genus Balaenoptera; species Balaenoptera ricei. The sequence goes on along the minus strand of NC_082651.1, from coordinate 15,786,116 downwards.
GCCCCTGAATTAGTCTAGATCTGTACTTCTGGCCATCTCACACTCCAAATGGTGAACAACCAAATAATACTGCTTGAAGCTGTGGCCACTAGAGGATTTTCCTTTACTTCTGTCTTTCAGTGTCACCCTGAGTGGGGATGAAGTGCAACTGTCCACTTGCTGGTGGTGCCAGCATATTATACAAATCCATCTATAAACTGGGCTTGAGTTTTGTCTTTTTTGGTCAGCTGGTCTGAAGGAACACCCCAGGAGGCAATGCAACAGGAGTTGTGTCAAAGGAATCTGCTCATGTTAACTTGTGCCTTTTGGACCTGCCTGAGCTTGGCATTCCATTTAATGGTAGGTTGCAGCTGTACCTGCCCAACATGGCAAGGTGTCAGACGACAACCAGTTCATGAGAGCAGGATCAGGCTGCATGATCACCTGATGTCCCATTGTTAGGTGCTCTGTCTCTGCCGTGGCCCCATAGCTAGCCACAAGCTGTTTCTCAAAAGGAGAATAGGGGGCTTCCCTGGTGGCGCAGTGGTTGAGAATCTGCCTGCCAATGCAGGGGACACGGGTTTGAGCCCTGGTCTGGGAAGATCCCACATGCCGCGGAGCAACTAGGCCCGTGAGCCGCAACTACTGAGCCTGCGCGTCTGGAGCCTGTGCTCCGCAACAGAGAGGCCGTGACAGTGAGAAGCCCGCACACCGCAATGAAGAGTGGCCCCCGCTTGCCGCAACTAGAGAAAGCCCTTGCACAGAAACGAAGACCCAACACAGCCAAAAATAAATAAATAAATAAATAAATAAATAAATAAATAAATAAATAAATAAATAAATTTATAAAAAAAAAAAAAGGAGAATAGGTATTTGCAGAAGAGGGCATAGCCTTGCTCGAAAATCCTGGAGTTCTGCACTGTGATTCTCCCACTGGTCCTTGCTGGAGGCTCCATACAGCATTCCCGTTTGCCCTGGTCACTTCGAAATATCGTTGGCTCTCCTGGAGCATAAGGCCCAAGTAGTAGAACAGTCCGTTGTGCAACCTAAACTCGCTGCAGAATCTTCTCTTATTCTGGTCTCCATAAAACTAGTAGTTATACAACTGTAAGTGACTCTCTAGATAGGTCAAAATAGCACACTCAAATGTGATCTATGTTGTCTTAAAAAGTCAAAAAAGCCTATTGTACTGGCTCTGTGTGTGTGTGTGTGTGTGTGTGTGTGTGGTGACATGAGGTACAGCAACTTGGCAGCGATGCTTTGACATACTTTCGACCATTGACCCTGAGAAACTTCACTGAGGTGACTGGCCCCTGAATTGTATTGGGGTTAAATCCCACCCTCTTGTTTGTGTATGTCTTACTAAGACATTTAAAATACTTGGTACTCCCTGCTTATTGGACATTGATGACATCCAGTGTCATCAATATAGAGGACTACTGTTATGTTTTGTGGAATGTCAAGATGATCAAGATGGCTGTGGACTGTGACGGTAGAGAGTGGAAGAATTGACGTTGTCTTCATGCAAAAATGTGAAGGTATACTGTTGGCCCTGCCAGGTAAAAGCAAACGACTTCTGGTGACCTTTATAAATTGGCGTGGAGAACGAGGCATACAAAGTGCCAGAGGCTGTGCTGTATCAGTAAAGATGCTACGACTGGGACAACAGCTTCCATCGGAGTCAGCATCTAAGTTTATGATTGTCTGAAGTCACTCTCCAAGATCCATGTGACTTCTGCACAGGCCCTCTGCCACTGTCATTCTAGTCTACGCTACTGACAGTTTATCCCCACATTCCCTTGTCCCCTCCCCCCAATTCATTCACACTTTAGCCAGAGTAATCTTTTTTTTTTTTTTTTAATATTTATTTATTTGGCTGCACCAGGTCTTAGTTGCAGCACGTGGGATCTTCGTTGCTGCGTGCGGGATCTTTGTTGTGGTGTGCGGGGTCTTTTAGTTGTGGCATGCGCGATCTAGTTCCCTGACCAGGGATTGAACCTGGGCCCCCTGCATTGGGAGGCCAGAGTCTTTTTTTTGAATTTTTGAATTTTATTTTATTTATTTTTTTATACAGCAGGTCCTTATTAGTCATCAATTTTATACACATCAGTGTATACATGTCAATCCCAATCTCCCAATTCATCACACCACCACCACTCCCCCTGCCACTTTCCCCCCTTGGTGTCCATACTTTTGTTCTCTACATCTGTGTCTCTATTTCTGCCCTGCAAACCGGTTCATCTGTACCAGTCTTCTACGTTCCACATATATGCATTAATATACGATATTTGTTTTTCTCTTTCTGACTTACTTCACTCTGTATGACAGTCTCTAGATCCATCCACATCTCAGCAAATGACTCAATTTCGGTCCTTTTTATGGCTGAGTAATATTCCATTGTATATATGTACCACAACTTCTTTAGCCATTCGTCTGTTGATGGGCATTTAGGTTGCTTCCATGACCTGGCTATTGTAAATAGTGCTGCAATGAACATTGGGGTGCATGTGTCTTTTTGAACTATGGTTTTCTCTGGGTATGTGCCCAGTAGTAGGATTGCTGGAGCATATGGCAATTCTATTTTTAGTTTTTTAAGGACCCTCCCTACTGTTCTCCATAGTGACTGTATCAATTTACATTCCCACCAACAGTGAAAGAGGGTTCCCTTTTCTCCGCACCCTCTCCAGCATTTGTTGTTTGCAGATTTTCTGATGATGCCTATTTTAACTGGTGTGAGGTGATACCTCATTGTAGTTTTGATTTGCATTTCTCTAATAATTAGGGATGTTGAGCAGCTTTTCATGTGCTTCTTGGCCATCTGTATGTCTTCTTTAGAGAAATGTCTATTTAGGACTTCTGCCCATTTTTTGATTGGGTTGTTTGTTTTTCTAATATTGAGCTGCATGAGCTGTTTATATATTTTGGAGATTAATCCTTTGTCCGTTGATTCATTTGCAAATATTTTCTCCCATTCTGAGGGTTGTCTTTTCATCTTGTTTGTAGTTTCCTTTGCTTTGCAAAAGCTTTAAGTTTCATTAGGTCCCATTTGTTTATTTTTGCTTTTATTTCCATTACTCTAGGAGGTGGATCAAAAAAGATCTTGCTGTGATTTATGTCAAAGAGGGTTCTTCCTATGTTTTCCTCTAAGAGTTTTATGGTGTCCAGTCTTACATTTAGGTCTCTAATCCATTTTCAGTTTATTTTTGTGTATGGTGTTAGGGAGAGTTCTAATTTCATTCTTTTACATGTAGCTGTCCAGTTTTTCCAGCACCACTTATTGAAGAGACTGTCTTTTCTCCATTGTATATCCTTGCCTCCTTTGTCAGAGATTAGTTGACCATAGGTGCATGGGTTTATCTCTGGGCTTTCTATCCTGTTCCATTGATCTGTATTTGTGTTTTTGTGCCAGTACCATATTGTCTTGATTACTGTAGCTTTGTAGTATAGTCTGAAGTCAGGGAGCCTGATTCCTCCAGCTCTGTTTTTTTCCCTAAAGATTGCTTTGGCTATTCGAGGTCTTTTTTGTCTCCATACAAATTTTAAGATTTTTTGTTCTAGTTCTGTAAAAAATGGCATTGGTAATTTGATAGGGATTGCATTGAATCTGTAAATTGCTTTGGGTAGTATAGTCATTTTCACAATATTGATTCTTCCAATCCAAGATAATGGTACATGTCTCCATCTGTTTGCAACATCTTTGATTTCTTTCATCAGTGTCTTATGGTTTTCTGCATACAGGTCTTTTGTCTCCCTAGGTAGGTTTATTCCTAGGTATTTTATTCTTTTTGTTGCAATGGTGAATGGGATTGTTTCCTTAATTTCTCCTTCTGATCTTTCATTGTTAGTGTATAGGAATGCAAGAGATTTCTGTGCATTAATTTTGTATCCTGCAACTTTACTAAATTCATTGATTAGCTCTCATAGTTTTCTGGTGGCATCTTTAGGATTCTCTATGTATAGTATCATGTCATCTGCAAACAGTGACAGTTTTACTTCTTCTTTTCCAATTTGTGTTCATTTTCTTTCTTTTTCTTCTCTGATTGCCGTGGCTAAGACTTCCAAAATTATGTTGAATAATAGTGGTGAGAGTGGACATCCTTGTCTTGTTCCTGATCTTAGAGGAAATGTTTTTAGTTTTTCACCATTGAGAATGATGTTTGCTGTGGGTTTGTCATATATGGCCTTTATTATGTTGAGGTAGTTTCCCTGTATGCCCACTTTCTGGAGAGTTTTTATTATAAATGGGTGTTGAATTTTGTCCAAAGCTTTTTCTGCATCTATTGAGATGATCAAAGGGTTTTTATTCTTCTATTTGTTAATATGGTGTATCACATTGATTGATTTGCATATATGGAAGAATCCTTACATCCCTGGGATAAACCCCACTGGATCATGGTGTATGATCCTTTTAATGTGCTGTTGGATTCTGTTTGCTAGTATTTTGTTGAAGATTTTTGTATCTATATTCATCAGTGATATTGGTCTGTAATTTTCTTTTTTTGTAGTATCTTTGTCTGGTTTTGGTATCAGGGTGATGGTGGCCTCATAGAATGAGTTTGGGAGTGTTCCTTCCTCTGCAATTTTTTGGAAGGGTTTGAGAAGGATGGGTGTTAGTACTTCTCTAAATGTTTGATAGAATTCACCCGTGAAGCCACTGGGTCCTGGATTTTCGTTTGTTGGAAGATTTTTAATCACAGTTTAAGTTTCATTACTTTGTGATTGGTCTGTTCATATTTTCTATTTCTTTCTGGTTCAGTCTTGGAAGGTTATACCTTTCTAAGAATTTGTCCATTTCTTCCAGGTTGTCCATTTTATTGGCATAGAGTTGCTTGTAGTAGTGTCTTATGATGCTTTGTATTTCTGCAGTGTCTGTTGTAACTTCTCCTTTTTCATTTCTAATTTTATTGATTTGAGTCCTCTCCCTCTTTTTCTTGATGAGTCTGGGTAAAGGTTTATCAATTTTGTTTATCTTCTCAAAGAACCAGTTTTTAGTTTTTATTGATCTTTGCTATGTTTTCTTTGTTTCCATTTCATTTTTTTCTGCTCTAGTCTTTATGATTTCTTTCCTTCTACTAACTTAGGGTTTTGTTTTTTCTTCTTTCTCTAGTTCATTTAGGTGTAAGGTTGGATCGTTTATTTGAGATTTTTCTTGTTTCTTGAGGTAGGTTTGTATAGCTATAAACTTCCCTCTTAGAACTGCTTTTGCTGCATCCCATAGGTTTTGGATCGTCATGTTTTCATTGTCATTTGTCTCTAGGTATTTTTTGATTTCCTCTCTGATTTCTTCAGTGATTTCTTGGTTATTTAGTAACGTATTGTTTAGCCTCCATGTATTTGTGTTTTTTACGTTTTTTTCCCTGTAATTCATTTCTAATCTCATAGCGTTGTGGTCGGAAAAGATACTTGATATGATTTCAATTTTCTTAAGTTTACTGAGCCTTGATTTGTGACCCAAGATGTGATGTATCCTGGAGAATGTTCCATGTGCACTTGGGAAGAAAGTGTAATCTGCTGTTTTTGGATGGAATGTCCTATAAATATCAATTAAATCTATCTGGTCTATTGTGTCATTTAAAGCTTGTGTTTCCTTATTAATTTTCTGTCTGGATGATCTGTCCATTGGTGTAAGTGAGGTGTTAAGGTCCCCCACTATTACTGTGTTACTGTCGATTTCCTCTTTTATAGCTCTTAGCAGTTGCCTTATGTATTGAGGTGCTCCTATGTTGGGTGCATATATATTTATAATTGTTATATCTTCTTCTTGGATTGATCCCTTGATCATTATCTACTGTCCTTCCTTGTCTCTTGTAACATTCTTTATTTTAAAGTCTATTTTATCTGCTATGAGTATTGCTACTCCAGCTTTCTTTTGATTTCCATTTGCATGGAATATCTTTTTCTATCCCCTCACTTTCAGTCTGTGTGTGTCCCTAGGTCTGAAGTGGGTCTCTTGTAGACAGCATATATATGGGTCTTGTTTTTGTATCCATTCAGCCAGCCTGTGTCTTTTGGTTGGAGCATTTAATCCATTCACGTTTAAGGTAATTATCGATATGTATGTTCCTATGACCATTTTCTTAATTGTTATGGGTTTGTTTTTGTAGGTTCTTTTCTTCTCTTGTGTTTCCCACTTAGAGAAGTTCCTTTAGCATTTGTTGTAGAGCTGGTTTGGTGGTGCTGAATTCTCTTAGCTTTTGCTTGTCTGTAAAACTTTTGATTTCTCCGTCGAATCTGAATGAGATCCTTGCCAGGTAGAGTAATCTTGGTTGTAGGTTCTTCCCTTTCATCACTTTAAATATATTGTGCCACTCCCTCTGGCTTGTAGAGTTTCTGCTGAGAAATCAGCTGTTAACCTTATGGAAGTTCCCTTGTATGTTATTTGTCATTTTTCCCTTGCTGCTTTCAATAATTTTTCTTTGTCTTTAATTTTTGTCAATTTGATTACTATGTGTCTTGGCATGTTTCTCCTTTGGTTTATCCTGCCTGGGACTCTCTGTGCTTCCTGAACTTGGATGGCTATTTCCTTTCCCATGTTAGGGAAGTTTTCGACTATAATCTCTTCAAATACTTTCTCGGGTCCTTTCTCTCTTCTCCTTCTGGGACCCCTATAATGCAAATGTTGTTGCGTTTAATGTTGTCCCAGAGGTCTCTTAGGCTGTCTTCATTTCTTTTCATTCTTTTTTCTTTATTCTGTTTGGTGGCAGTGAATTCCACCATTCTGTCTTCCAGGTCACTTATCCGTTCTTCTGTCTCAGTTATTCTGCTATTGATTCCTTCTAGTGTATTTTTCATTTCAGTTACTGTATTGTTCATCTCTGTTTGTTTGTTCTTTAATTCTTCTAGGTGTTTGTTCTTTAATTCTTCTAGGTCTTTGTTAAACAATTCTTGCATCTTCTCGTTCTTTGCCTCCATTCGTTTTCCGAGGTCCTGGATCATCTTCACTATCATTATTCTGAATTCTTTTTCTGGAAGGTTGCCTATCTCCACTTCATTCAGTTGTTTTTCTGGGGTTTTATCTTGTTCCTTCATCTGGTACAAAGTCCTCTGCCTTTTCATTTTGTCTATCTTTCTGTGAATGTGGTTTTCCTTCCACAGGCTGCAGAACTGTAGTTCTTGCTGGTGGATGAGGCTATCTAAGAGGCTTGTGCAAGCTTCCTGATGGGAGGCAGGAGGGTGGAGTCTTAACCACTGGACCACCAAGGAAGTCCCAGCCAGAGTAATCTTTTAAGGCACAAATCTAACCAAATCATTTCTCCCCCACACCCTGATCTCCCGCTTAAGACCCTTCATTGGCTCTTAGAATAAAGCCTGAAATTAGCCTCTCTAGTCTCACCTCTCGCGATGTTTCTACTGATCCTGATTTCCAGACTCACTGGCTTTTATTCTGTTGCTCAAATATGCCACAAGGCACCTGGCCTTTGTGCCATCCACTTCCTTTCCTTGGGGTGCTCTTTTTCTTTTACCTTGCTCTTCTTTCACCTCTCTGACTCTCGTATCTGCTCAGTCAGCACCATGCATTGGTCTAATTGATGGCACTTACCCCACCTGAAGTATGCCATTTTTTTCTGTGATTCTCTGATTAATGTCCATCTTCTCAACTAGACTCTAAGTTCCAGAAGGGCAGACAGCAACTGTTTCTTTTGTGCCCAGCCCTAGGGAAATGCTTGGCACTTAGGAGTCAGTGACTAATAATGTTCGTTAAGCAAATGGCATAGTGCTGAGTCTGTGTTCTCTGTATCCTTCTTTTGCAGAGATGACTTTGTCTCCTTACACCCTCCCAAGGTGTTGACGATAGATGCAGTTGCCTGAAAGGTTGGGGACCACTGCTCAGGCTGACTGTTATGTCCTGTGTGTGTAGCTTGAGGTCCTTTGTGGGTGACATGTGGGTGGCTTCCACCAAAGGTTGGGGACCACTGCTCAGGCTGACTGTCATGTCCTGTGTGTGTAGCTTGAGGTCCTTTGTGGGTGACATGTGGGTGGCTTCCACCACTGCTGTCTGAGCTGGGGGCCTGGCCCACGTGTCTTTACAGCTGTGATTCCAGCATATGCTTTCTCTTTGGAGACATCAGGCTCTGGCCAGTCTGAATCACAGATGGGAAAGAAGTGAAATTCATGCTTTCTTAGCTGGATGTCACAAAGGAAAAGATAGATATGTGGAAAACATATCCTAAATTTGAGAGACTTATGCTAGGGGAAAATCTGCACCATATAGGACAGTAAATAAATAAATATACCTGATATATTTTTACTGGTAAGACAATAAAAAGCACACCCCAGCGGATAATCAGGCAAAAAACCCAAATAGGCATTTCATGAAAAATGAAATATAAATGGCCAATAAACATGTTAAAAAAAGTTTACTTAGTAACCAAAGAAATGCAAATGAGAATAACCGGAGGTCATTTTATAGTTTAGCAAAGATTTGAAACATTGCGAATATCCAGGGTTGGAGAGAGTGAAAAAGAGGCACTTGTTTACTACTGAGATAGAAATTGGTACGGCTGGTAGAGGGCCAGTTTGATAATACAGACTATGTTAGAAGTAAAGATGTACATGGTTTTTGTCCCCAAAATTTCGTGTCTTAGAATTGATTCTAAGGAAATAATCAGACTAGTAAGCAAAGATGTTACTGCCAGGATTTTTATTCTTCACAACATTGTTGATAATAGTTGTTTTAAAAAGTAAAGAGTTCTGGGACTTCCCTGGTTGTCAGTGGGTAAGACTCCACGCTCCCAATGCAGGGGGCCTGGGTTCGATCCCTCGTCGGGGAACTAGATCTCACACGCATGCTGCAACTAAGAGTTCACATGCTGCAACTAGGAGTCTGCATACTGCAACTAAAAGATCCCACATGCTGCAACGAAGATCCCGCATGCTGCAACTAGGACCCAGTGCAGCCAAAATCAATCAACCCATCAGTCAATCTTTAAAAAAAAAAGTAAAGAGTTTTTATCAAGAAAAAAAGCATGCGGCAATTAGCAGTGATGATAGGTATCTATATTTATTGACATGGAAAAGTTAAAAAAAGTTTTTTTTAATTTTTTCTTTCCTTGGTTGATGTATAGTTGATTTACAATGTTGTGTTAGTTTCAGGTGTACAGCAAAGTGATTCAGTTATATACATATATAAATATATATAGTTATTTATATATATATAAATATTCTTTTTCAGTTTCTTTTCCATTATAGGTTATTACAAGATACTGAGTATAGTTCCCTGTGCTATATAGTAGGTTCTTGTTTATCTATTTTATAGGAAAGATTATTTTAAATGAACAAAGCAGTTTACGAAACAGCATGTATAGGGTGTTCCCATTTTTGTAAATCTGTTATATCTATTTTTGTACACGTGCAGAGGAAGGTTTGGAATAATGTTATATATGTTATAAATGTTATATTGATTGTGTAGTGGATTTAAAACTTCAGTCATTAATTGCGGGACATAAATATAATTGTATTTGTCTATAACTGAACTCATTTTGGCTCATAAGCCCCCCATACTTAATATTTCCATCTGAAAATAACTCAGTCCCTTCTTGTTTAATGCACAGCCAGCCCATCTTGGGCAACTAACCACTGAACCCTCCTTCCCTTACCCCTGGGATTGATTTACACATTACCCTGTTGTGAGGAGAGATGTTGGTGACTGTGCTCTCCCGGGCACTCCAGGTCTCCACCCAAGCGTCACTCATCTTGCCTGATCTTCACCATCTTGTGTTGGCTACACATGTCTGACTTCTCATCCTCTCAAGGTCCATGCAACTGTCACTGCTTTGTCGCCAACCATGGGCTCTTGTGGGCCCACCATCTTGTCCAGAGCCCATCCTGATGGCCTCTGGGCTGTGAGGTGTGCTTGCTCTCCTGCAACATGTGGGTGGGCTCCCCCTGGGGCAGTCCCCAGGCCCCTCCCTGAGGCCATTCTCTTCACTCTTTCTGATGTGTCCTCCCCAGGCTGCACCCTGGCAACTGAAGAACGAGCCCCTCTACTGCTCTGGGACACTAACCCCTCTTGGGGCTTTTCCTTCTTACCTTCCTCTGGGGTGCAGGGTGCTGGGAATGTCTCAGGGACCCCCACCCTGAGTCTCAGCTGTAGCCACTTCTCTCCTTCCATAGCTGGTTGACTCCTGACCTTTTGAGTGAAGCCTCCTCTTCCATTATCAGGAGCTCATTCCCACGCTTGCTTTTGGGATAAACTGTTAATGCCTCCCGTCCTTCAGGCTGTCCATGCGCTTCATCTTCCCAACCAAGCTTTTTTTCAAAATGTAAAACACTCTTTTCTCTCAGGGACCTTAGTCTTGTAATTGAAATAATGGCTTTCAAGACAATAGTCTGCTATAGATTTACAAAAAGATTTACTTAAAAGTTCAAATTCAGAGGCCAAGGGTTTGTGTCAATCTTCCCTACCCCAAGCGCAGGTTGTATAAAAAGCTCTTCCTGGTGCTTGAATGGTGGAACCATTCAGGGTGGAGCCAAAGGGTGGGCAAATGGATTGAAAAAGTCTAGTTCAGGGTCAGAGTCTACATCCAATATAGCTCTCTCCTGGGATTGGTAGGATTGTGGGTGATTTCAACTGTTTCTTGGTCTGCAATTTCTGAATTTTCTATAATAAACATGTATTTCTTTTATAATAGGAAACATAATAAAAGTTCTTTTATGAAGTGAAGGGACACTTCCAGGCATTTAGGTCTTTAATGCTAAAGGTTAATTAATTTGGTTGGTTGTTTTTTTTTTTTTGGTATATTTTGAGTTTGGGGTACCCTGACGACCTCACTTCATCACAGTGGGTGGGCTCTTTGGGAGGGGGGAGGGTAACAGGTGGGGGCCAGCCTGGAAGCAGTTACAGGAGGGAGAGGTGACATAGGCGTATATTTCTCCATCATGAAGGAGGGTGGGGCAGGCCTCCCTGCCCCCGCCCGGCTACCTTCAGGGTGAGGCTGCAGCTTCTGCAGCATCTTAAAGGGCAGTGTCTTTTCTTTTAGGACAAGGAGATGGCACTTTGTTAGTATCCTTATGGTTGCTGCATTACCTGGGAACTGATCCCCAGCGTGACCAGCCCCAAGTGAACTTTGAGGAGATACATCACAGCAGGAATCGAGTCACCCTGGCATTTCAAACAAAAGTTGGGAGTTCAACCTTACAAAAAGCAACAACAGCTCTTAAGCAGGAAAACGTTCAAATATTGAAAGTGCCCAATCACCTTCCGCCAGGCTTAGAGCACTGCCGTGCTCACCTTTGACCACGCCAGGGGTTTCCTGATGTTTAAAAAAAGTTTAAGGATTTCACATGTCTATTTTTTCTGGTACTTTATGTTCCCATTTTTTATTCTTCTGAATCTTGAATATTGTGAAAGTGTTAGCAGAATAATTATAAAAGCTAGGATCTTGTGCACGTGCAGATCGGAGTGAGGCAGGGCCCAGCTTTTCCCCTGCTGTCCTCTTGCAGCCAGGACTTGGAGAAGCACTGAGGGCCCACAACGAGATCCCCTCGGCCCAGCCCTGGGGAGATCTCTACCCTGTGAGAGCAGGGATGGCTCAGGTAGTGTGTGAAGGTGGCCCCGGCCCAGAAACCTCCTCTGCAGACCCCCTCCAGAAGATGCAGCTTGGCTGTGCCTCACACCCAGAGTGGACGGAAGTGGCTCTGGTTTCAGGCTGTGGTTAGAGATAGGACAGACCAGGCTGAGGATTTGGGGAGCAGGCCGGGCTTCCCCCTGACCTGCAGATGGAAGAGGCTGGCCCCGGGGTGTGAGCTCCAGGAGGGCAGCGGGCTCACTCTTTTATTCCCAGCTCTGGCCCTTGCCCCTAGAATGTGGCCTGGCCACAGGCACTCACTGCATTTTTAAAAAATGAGCGAAGAAATGAATAAATGACCTTTGTGTTGGGGTCTTGCTCTGGGGAGAATTGTAAAGTTGACCAGGTTTGTTCTCAGGGGCACTTCCCTGCCCGGAGGCACCTGGCACAGAGGCTGCATCTGACCCACCCCTCCATCCTAAGGTGCGGCCTCTGACCGAATGACAGGGAGGGAGAGAGGGATGTGTCTCAGGAGTGGGGAGACAGGTGATGGCGGAGTTCCTGGCCTCTGAGGGGGTGTCATCTTCGGGCAGCAAAGTCTGATTTCCCCTGAGTTTCAGGAAAGGCTGGCCTTGGTCTAAACACGTCCAAGACTGAAGAGTGCAGAGGGTGAGCTGTAAGGGGGAAGCCTCAGGCAGGCGCAGAAGCTCCCCTGAGGGCTGGGCCAGAGCAAGGGAGCTGGGAGCTGGGCCTGGCACTGAGCGCCACAGGGATCCTGGGCAGAGGGGTGAGCGGGTTCGAGAGAGGTCATTCTGGTGAAGGTGCTGCCAGGGGCCCTCAGGAGCCTCGAGTTTGGCCTGTGAAGAAGAGGATGGAGCAGCCAGAATCAGTGGCTGTCTTCTCCTGCTTGGGGACAGAGGGGCTCCCCTCCTGATGGGAGGAGGACCTGCCCACACTCCCGTCAGTTGGGGGCCTGGACTCACCTGGCATGACGTTGAGTTCTCATCAGAAGTGGGGTCTGTGGACGCGCTGAAGAGGACTGAACGGGGTCATGCACATCCCCAGGGCCTGCCACACGGATAGCATTAGGGCCTGAGGCCTTGCACCCCCCATTCCCAACTCTGAGGATGTTAGGGAATCTCCTCCTAGAAGGGGCGGCTCTCACTCCACCTGCCACCTGGTGGGAGCTCTTGAGGTGACCTCGTGGACTCCTTGGGCCACTCCCTGAGCCACAGGCCTTCTGGGTTTAGAGCTGGAGGAGGTGGGATGCTCGCCCCAAGACTCTCACTTTGTAGCCCCCCATCAAGCACACACTGCTCAGTGAACACCCCCCCATCCCAGAATGCACCTCAAACCACACTCCTTAAAGCTGCCCTCTCCCTTCCCATACTCCTCTTTTTCATTCTGTCGTGGCTTTCTCTTGACTTCTCTGAGACTGCCTTTTCTATCGTAAAACATGCGAGGGCATGTCCCAGTTGGGGGCCTGCGCTCCTGGGGCCGCCCTGCACCCCGGGGGAATGGGGCCCTTGAGGACCGTGGACCGGAGAGGGTGGGGGTCCTGGGAGCTGAGGAAAGTCCCGGATCAGCTGGGAAGCGTGGGTGTACCTGGCAGGCGGTGTGGGCGTCCCAGCCCCCGGACACTAGGGTCTGCAGCTGGGGTGCGTGCTGCGTCACAAACTGCTCACACTGAGGAAGGAGACAGACACAGGGTGGGGTGGGCCCAGGCCCAGGGCAGGGCTCTCCTGCCTGGCTGCAGGCCTCCCCACTTAGATGGATCACTCCAGGGCTCCCCCGGACCTCGTGTAGGTCCAGCCCTCAGTCCCCACTGAGCAGCTCCGGCTGTAACACTCTGAGCAAGCCGCCGTGGGCTGAAATGGGGTTTTCTGCCAGGAAAGCCAGGGACATTGGAGGTGGAGGCACAGGGGCAGAATCTCATCCCCCTTTTCCCCCTCCCCCTAAATTTCAGTTCTGGAAGGCATCTTAAAGCTCATCTGGTCTTGGAAACCTGATGTGATGGGCAGTAGGGAGTACCATGTGGAAAGCAGCCTCCTGGGACGGGAGTCAGCGGGCTTGTCGCCCACTCTGAGTACAGGGACCCCAGGACTTCAGGCCCAGCCCTCTCCTGCAGGGGGGTTGGTCCCCACTGAGTCGCACCGGAAGGAGGGTTGGCGCTGGGACAGGACTGGGACCCTGGAGAGATGGCCAGGCCCTCTCGGGCTCCAGCCGGCCCTGACATTACTCATCTCCTGGTAGATGACTGGGCCTCCCTCCTGGTCCATGAGAGAGGCCTGCTGGTCCTCCAGAGCCCACGCCCTTTGTCCAGAGACGACTCCTGACCTTAGCGGGGTTTGCCCTAAGTTACAGCACCACCACTGTTTGGCCCACATCCTGTCTGCCTGTCTGAGCTCCTTAACGGCGGTGGGGGGGAAGTATCTCAGTGTATCTCTGGCTGGGAAGTCTCTCCTGGGCTCCACCCTCCACCACCGGCAGCCCCTGGGTCCCAAGCCTCTGCTGTGCCTGCCCCTCACCTTTTGCCTATCCAGCCAGGAGCCCAGGCAGGCCTGGCGCATTGCCTGTGGCATGGCCTGCTCGCTGCTCTTCCCTGCCTGGGTGGTCACAGACACGCAGAGCTGGCACTCAGTGTCTTGCGGTAGCCATTCTCCTGGCAGGGACCCCAGAGCGGTGAGGGCTAGAGAGAAAAAACAGTCAAAGATGCCCTGCAGAGTATTCAGTTCCTGTCCTCACTGGCGCAGTGCAGGGGCACCTGGGAAGGAGAGGGTCGTGCAGGGCCGGGGTGGGGAGGGATGAGAGTGGGCGATGGGCAGGGGCTGGGACTGCAGGCTCACCTGGGCCAGCGCCGTCCTCGCTGGAGCACCGGAGGATGAGGCCGCAGACCAGCTGGGGCAGCATGTGGTCCAGCAGTGTGTTTAGCAGGATGGAGACGTAGCGCTCGGCAAGGCACTGGCAGATGCCGCCCACCACCAGGGGTACCACGTGGCACACTTGGGCCACAGTCGTGGCCAGCGTACCCTGGGGCGGGGGCCGAGAGAGGGCAGGGTCGGACCTTCTCTTGAAAGACCTAGTCAGTGCCTAGCACTAGCTGGGTACTTTGTAGACCTTACTTTGTTCCCTTGGAGAATTATTATACTGTTTACAGATAAGGACCCTGAGCATCACAGAGTCCAGGGGACTTGCCCAGAATCACTGAACTGGTGCAAGAATCAGGCCATGGACCCACCTTTGACTTCAAAGAGTCTGGAATTGCTGAAATTTCAGAGTTGCCCAGAGAAGTGGTCATTGCCAAGGCCACATGGCAGCCTGGGGCAGAGGCAGAACCAGACCTGAGTCTTCTCCCTCCTGACCCGGGCGTGCTGTGCTTTCCCGCTCCTGTCTGTGCTCCAGAGCCTGCGGTTTCGGGAGTCCCTGGGGAAAGCCAGGAGTTTCCCCACCCCACCCTTGATTCCAAACACAACCTCCCAGCTGAGGGGCAAGGAGAGAGGCGGCAGGCACGCTCATCCCTCCGCTCCTTTATTCATTCAGCCAAGAACTTACATGCATGAAATAAGCTACAAGGACATATTGCACATCACAGGGAATATAGCCAATATTTTATAATAACTATAAATGGCATATAACCTTTCAAAGTTTTGTGAATCACTATACTGTACACCTGTAACATATAATACTGTACATCAACTATACTTCAATTAAAAAAAAAAGAACCTATATGCGGCAGGCTGGCCTGGGCCCTGCTCCTGCTTGCAACCCTCCCCTGTCCCCTAGCACCAGAAAGGCCGAGGAAGCAGTAGGGCAGAGGGACGTGTACCTCTCTGGGATGTAACACATTCCAAATGGTACATCTCACCAAATGTACCCATTTGCTCGCAACAGATCCCACACTCGGCCTCCTCTCCTGCTATGATGAGGTATCCCTGCTCTGTCAAAAGCTGGCCCATCTCCTTGTGCATTGGGTCCACCCTGCCCCCACCTGCACACGTGCTTCACCTCTGCATCCCCCTCTCTGTCCTGCCTCATTGCTATTCCCTCCTGCCCATTGGTCTCTTAGCATGTGAACACGTTAAAATAGCTTCTCTCATTAAAAAGCCTCACCCCGGGACTTCCCTGGTGGCCCAGTGGCTAAGACTCCGTGCTCCCAATGCAGGGGACCTGGGTTCCATCCCTGGTCAGGGAACTAGATCCCACGTGCTGCAACTAAGAGTTCGCATGCCACAACTAAATTTCCTGCATACCGCAACGAAGATCCTGCATGCGGCAACGAAGATCCCGTGAGCCGCAACTAAGACCCAGAGCAGCCAAATTAGTTAATTAATTAATTAATTAATTAATATTTTTTTAAAAGAGCCTCACCCATCTCCACTCCCCTTCCCAGAAAAACTTCATGAAAGAGTTGTCAGTACTTAATGCTACGCTTTGGTCCCCGTAACTCCTCCAAAACAGCTCTCAAGGTCACAGCATCCCCCTGGACATGTGTTGTCGATCCCTCAGCAGCTTTGGGGCCTGATGACTGCTCCCTCCTTGCTCAAATGCCTTCTTCTCTCAGCCTCTGTGACCCTCATGCCGTGGTGTCCCCACCTCCCTGGCTGTCCCTCCTCAGGTTCTTTCGCTGGTGTTTCCCTTTGCTTGGACCGGGCCTCCTTCTCCTCGACCTGGTCCACACCACGTCCCTGGATGATCCCAACCGTTCCCTGGGATTTAAATCTTGTCTGTAGCCTCGACTCTCAGACTGATGTCTCTGGACCTGGCTGGGGGATCCGGCTGCCTGCTTGTCGCCTCCTCTTGCATGTTGCACAAGAGTCTTGAACTCAGCATGGCCAGGAGAGAACTCATGATTTTTCTGCCCAGACCTGTTTCTTCTCAAATCTACTCACCTCAGCTGGGGGCATTCCAGAGAACCCATTGCTCAAGCCAAAGTCCGTGGAGTCATTGCCGATTCCTCTCTCGTCCCCACTCCCCAGGTCCCGTCCATCGCTGAGTCCTGCAGAGCCCCCGTCCCAGACACGTCCCCAGTCCCCCTCCTAGCTCCACCCCCCATTTCTGCAATCATCTCCTTGCTCTCATTTTTTCTCTCCCATCTGCCCAATTCATTCTTCAAACCGCAGGAGCTCGATCTTGCTGAAGTGTAAATCCAGTCATGGCCTCCCCCTGCCTGAAACCCTTCCACAGCTGTGAACTGCGTGCAGAAGAAGGCCCAGCGTTCTCTCGCTTGGCTCCGGTGTTTCTCCCGGGCCCGCCGACCTACGCTCTGCCCCCTCCCCGACCACCCTCCCCGAGCCCACCTGAGTCAGCCACACAGCTGACCAAGCTCGTTCTGCTTTGTCATCCTCCAGGCCTCAGCTCAGCCATCACCTCCTCAGAGACGCCTCCTGACGACCATCCTAACCCCCCTCCCCCATCACTGTCCCTCCCCTTATCTGTTTTCATTCTCTGCTCTGAAGTAACCACTACCTGAAAAAAATCTCTCCCACCACAATGCAAACTCAGGAAGGTGGGGACGCCCTCAGTGACCAGGCGGCCGTGCAGGCCCTCATCTGGAAGGGCCGACGGGGCAGGGCCTGTCCTCACTTGGGCCCCATTTCAGGGCAGGGCCGTTGGGTGATGGTCACTACAGGTCTGGAAGACCCCACGTTTGGGGCAGGCAGGGATGGAGTGTCCATCTGCGGAAATTCTCCTTTTGTGAAATGAAAGAACCTTTTCTACAAAGACGACTGAGATTTTTTTCTGTACTTTGACACCTGGCATAGTGCCTGGCACACAGTCGGGGCTTCACAGTGGTTTTGTTTCTGTTTGTTTTTTTCTCCCCCATGGCTTGAGGGAGCTTAGTTTCCCGGACCAGGGATTGAACCTGGGTCACGGCAGTGAAAGTGCCGAGTCCTAACCACTGGACCGCCAAGGAATTCCCCACAGTCGTTGAACAGGCTCTAGGTCTGGCACCTACCAGGCCCAGCCTGAGTGCCAGGGTCCCTTGGGTGGGGACAATGCAGCCAGCTGGCCCCTGGTGGGCGTATGGGGAGAGGTGGGGGGAAGTGGAGGTGTGGGCGGCCTCGTGGCCCTGGACGCCTCACCTTGGGAATCACAGCTTGGATCCGCTTGATCAAAGTCCTGCAGAGCCAGCAGACAGGGAGGGGGATGGGGAGGGGGAACCGCTGCTCGGAGAGATCCTGGGGGAGAGAATCGCGCTGGAGGCAAGCTGGACAGAAGGCTCCTCCGGGCTCTGCCTCGCCCGACTCGCCTCCACTTCCGTGTCCCCTCCTCCTGCTCCTGCCGTAGGCCCTGTCTGGAGCTGCTGGTCCCCTTCCCAACGCTGCCCCTCCCAGGCCAAGTGATCCAGGGCCTCGGCCATGGCCCTCGCTCTCTGGATCTCCATCTCACCTGTGTCTGCGGCCCGGGCCTCGCCTGGAGGGCCCCAGGCAGCACGGAGAGGACCAGCTTGTCCTGCAGGGGGCCTGACGGCTCTGGCTCCTGCCGTGGCTCTGGATGCGTGCGTTTGCACAGGCCCAAGTGCTCGCAGGTGGCCTTTGGGCTCTAGGGCACAACGCAGGGTGAGAAGGTGATTGGGGCGGGGGAGGGGACCCCACTCCCCCTCCGTCTGGCTCAAGGACTCAGGCACCAGGCCACTGCCTTTAGGCCTGGAATGCGGGGAGCAGGCTGGTTTGGGGCTGTGGTTTAGGACTCTGTCGGGGTGGGAGAGGAGACCAAAGGTAGAGAGGGGGTCAAGTGGGGACTTTGGGGCACGTGTCTGGGAATGTGTGTGAACGAGTGTGAACGCGGATGTTTGTGAGAATGAGTGAGTGTAAGTATGTGAGAGTGTGTTCGTCGTGTGAGCGTGTAGACGGCGTAGGTGTCGCGTGAGACTGTGCGCAGTGAGTGTGTGACTGAGCGTTTGTCTGTGCGAAGGGTGTGAGGGTGCGTGCCGGTGCCTGAGAGCGCGCAGGCCCACCGTGTACGGCTGAGTGGGGGCCGCTGTCACCTGGGTACAGGCCGAGGGGCACTGAGTTTCCTGCACCCCGTGTGGGCAGGGGGTGGGCTGCCACGGTGGGGGGGTAACTCAGGGAGAGGGTGGGCGTGAAGGCCGTGCAGGAGGCAGGGTGCAGGCGAGGCAAGAGGGCCTCACCATCTGGTTCTGGAAGTGGTGGATGACCAGTGGGAAGTAGGTGTCCAGCATGCGGTGGCACTGGGACCCCAGCAGCTTCAGCGGGAAGATGTCGCACTCGTGCTCCAGCAATTCCCGTATCGTGCCCTGGGAGGCAGGCGGGAGACGGGGCCGTCAGCCTGGCCTCTCTGAGGTCTGCCCCTGCCTGAGCCCCTGGACATGAGGCCATTGCCCACCTGACTGGCCACCTTCACCCAGGGCCCTGGAGTTGGGAGGGTGCTAAGGCGCCACATACTTGGGCACAGGGGTGACTGCTCCCCTCAGGAAAGACCGTCTCTGGCTGTGCCACTGAGCTCGCTTCCAGAGCCCTCTCCCGGCCGGGAGGCGCCTGGAGTCCCCCGGGGGAACCCAGGCATCACCCCCGAGCTGGAGCTGGCTCCTTTAAGGGGCTAACCTCTTCCCTATCTCTTAATCCCCAAGCTTCAGTCCAGGGTCTGGGCCTCATTACCTGGGAAATGACCTCCTTGGCCATCTTGGTGAGAACGTAGGTGATGTCCTCACATTCCTGGCACAGGTCATCCTGAAGAGAGGGCCCCAGTTTGGGGCACATGAGTGGAGGCCATGCTCCCAGCTCAGGTGGCTGAGGCTGATAGGGTGCTCCAAGACACTGGCAACTGCCCACGATCCCATCCCATCCCATCCCATCCCTCCCATCCCATCCCAACCCATCCCATCAATCCCATCCCTTCCACCCCAACCCATCCCATCACATCCCATCCTATCCCATCCCATCCCATCCCCTACAGGGGCTCCAATCCCTCAGGCCCATCCAGAGCCTACCCAGGACCCTCTATCCCAAGACCTTTGGTCTCGGTGCATCCTTGGGTGGTACTCACAGCTTCCACATGTCCCCAGACTTCCTTCAGGCAGTGCCCTAGGGCTCTGCACTGCAATGCTTGTTCCAGGCTTTGGCACCAGAACTCGGGGCCCTGGGCGCAGGCCAGGGATGGGGTGGTCAAGACAGCTGCTGTTTGGGGCCAGAGCAACCTTGGGGTCCAAGCCACACCTGGCACCCTGGCCTCACCCAACCTCCAAACCCAATTTTACTGGGACGCGTGACCGTTAAACATGCTGGAGTCGGACGGCTCTTGGTTCTACCTGCTATAGTGCCCGCCAGCTATGCGACCTTGGACAAGCCCTGGAGTTTCTCTGAGTCAAAACTCCCTCATCTTTAAAACGAGGACAAGGTACAGCCTGAGGATAATGCCTGGGACAGAGCCAGGGCTCGGTAAGGGGTGGAGGAGGTCGTGATGCCCCCTCCACACCTGGCCCCGGGGTGGCGAGTGGGGTGAGGAGAGGCTGGGGAGACTCACCAGTGCCTGGACCACAGAGTGCGGCCAGCAGGAGCAGCCACGGCAGCAGGTGTGACTTGGCCATGACTCCTCCACAGCCTGGACGCCCTGCCTGGGGTGGTGCCCTTATAGCTGGGGGCTGGGGTGTGGGAGCAGAGCTCTGCGGGAGCAGCCGTGACCTCAGTGTTTGCCTTTGCCCTGGAGGGCCCTCCAGGTGCTTTGATTTGATCCCCTCCTCTTCCCAGCAGTGACACTCCTGCCAGCCGCCCCCCCCCAGCTCCTGCCTGATGCCCATCCTGCTCCCCTGGTCCCCCAACCCCTGCACAGCCACATCCTATTCCTCATGGGCCTGGACTCCCTCTAACCAGGGGGCTCTTGAGCCTTCACATCGGGTCCCATCTCTCTGGGTTATGGAAGCGAAACTGAGGCAGGACCGGGGCAGCCAGAGTGACTCCCCCCAACTCCCATCTCTACCCCAGGCCTCTCAGCCCTCCTCTGCTCTTGAGCAATTGCTCTTAAGAGCTTCCTGCCTGGCTCTTGACCCAGGGCAAGCACCGGAGGGGCAGACTGGGAACCCTCCAAGGCCACCTACCCCGCCCCACTCCCTCCCTATCCTTTCCTCCAGAAAACTCCTCTGGTTCTATGAGAACACGGCTGGCATTAGTCAGAAGAGCATTTACATGAACCAAAGAAAAAAAGCCGAAGTGCCCCAAGAGTCTGAGCCAAGGGGCACAGCTTATTCAGGAGGAAGAAACCTCTGCAGCTGCCAGGTCAGGCCCCCCCGAGGCAGCGCACACCCAAGGACAAGCTCACCACCCCCGAGGGGCGGACACGAGGGGCGAGAGCAGGCAGTCGGGCGTTGGCTCGTGGCCACCAGCGTGGCTGAGGCCTGGGGCGCCCTCTCCAGCGGAAGCTCACGGGCGCGGGCAGGGCGGGAATCAGCGCCAATGGACTCGGGATGGTCCAGTGACTCCCTCAAGGTCACACAAGGACTCGGGCAGTTTCTGTTGGCCTCAAGCCCTCGCTGGTATGACCAAGAGTGTGGTGTGTAAACGTGTGACAAAGATGGGGACCCCATGACTTGTATTCCGCCCAAGAAGGTGGGACAGGAGGTGCTTGTAGTTTAGTGAGTGTTAAACAAAGGAGCCGCGCAGGGCACACTCAGGGCTGCCCGAGCTGCAGGGGGCGGGGTCTGGGGATGGCTGCCTCTGGGGGTGTCGGTCAGGGTGTCTAACTGCTGTCACGGGGGCTTCCCACGGCCCCTGCTTCCTTCTCACAGCGCAGAGCAGGCTGGTTCAGGAGGTGAGGCTCTGGTCCGCGCTGTCACTCAGGAGCCCAGTCCCCTCCCTCTGCCTGCTCTTCTGTCCCCCAGGGCTCGGGGTCCTCCCCTGGACGCTCTGCATCTGGCCAGCAGGGCACAGAGAGAAAGAGGGGGAGATAAGGAGGGGAGAGTTGGGGGTCAGGCCTGGGAGTGGCCTTCATTTCTGCCTCCAGTTTTTGGGCCAGGATTCCATCACACTGTCCCACTTAACCACGCGAGGGCTGGGGGACATCATGTGCCCGTGTGCCCAGGGGAAAGCGACATGGAGTTGGACACATGGCATTGTCTCAGATCCACCACACTGAACACAAAACTGTGTGTTCCGTGGGGTTTTCTGGATAATGGGTCCATGGCTCCTATCAAATCCTCAAAGAGGGGTCAGTGTCTCCACACCCTTGAGAGCTGCCATCCAAGAGGAAAAAATAAAGAAAACACAAAAAGCCAGCCGTTGACCAAGCTGCCCTGGCCTGGGGCAGGGATGAGGATGTGTGCCTCGTGGTCCCTGGGATGGGTCCCTGGTTCTTCTTGTTCTGACGTGAGTGGCACCACATTCTCTGATTAAAATTTGGCTTCTTAGTGAGGTGGGAGAAAGATGGACAGGCAGTTTGGGGTTAGTAGATGCAAACTATTACATATAGGATGGATAAACAACAAGGTCCTACTGTATAGAATAGGGAAATATATTCAATATCCTGGGATAAACGATAAGGGAAAAAATATAAAAAAGAATGTATATATGTGTATAACTGAGTCACTTTACAGTACAGCAGAAATTTACAAAACATAGTAAATCAACTATACTTCAATAAAAAATACATTTAAAAAAAAGGAAAAGAAAGACAATAAAATTTGGCTCTTGTCACGGGGCATAGCTACAGAGAGAGCCTGCACAGATTTGTTGTACAGCCAGCTGTCCTCCTGACCCATCTATTTCCCACTGTAAATGAATAAAGAATAATCCTGAAGAGAAAGAAAAAGAAACATTCTGTTAGCCACCCCAAGATCTGAGAGTTTATTAACTTGAGTTTGTCAATAAGAAGTGGGTCCCCTCCTGGCTTGTGGACAATTTGACATTTCTGAGGGCCAGTTCCTGGTGACCAAGCTACACAGTTCACGCTTCCTGCCTAGTACCGTGCCCACAGCCCACCACAGTCTACACTGCACAAGCCTACTCTTGCCTGTCCCCAGTCACCCTGTCTAGAAAGTGCCCTCACCACACTTCTGGAAAGGGAAGCCCCATGGACCCCTTCCCTCCATCCCCCTGTCTGGAGTCTTTTGGGCCGGGAGTAGACACCTGACCCAAAGAGAATCAATCCATTGGCCTGGCTGAGCCAACTGGATTTTGAACTGGGAGATAAGAGGTGAGTCAGTTGGTAGTGAGACAGGAGAGAAGCAAATGTGTGAAGAGCCAAAGCCACATTAATGGTGGATTAAAAGAGCGTCCTTGACTACTTACTGTAAAGTGGCCTGGAGCAAATCAAAACCGCACTTTACACTTCCTAGCATGGCTATTATTAAAAAACAGAAAATATAGCTGGGCCTCTGTGTCTGCAGGTTCTGAATCCATACATTCAACCAACCTTGGATCCTACACGACATGGAGGGCTGGCTATGGAACCTGAGCATCCTAGGATTTTGGTATCAGTGACGGGTCCTAGAACCAATCCCTTGCAGATACTGAAGGTCGACTATAACAAGTTGATGAGTATCTGGAGAGACTGGAAACCTAGTGCATTACTGATGGCAGTGTAAAAGGGTGTAGTTGCTGTGGAAAGCGGTTTGTGCAAAATAGTTCTGCAAAACAGTTCTTCAAAACGTTGAACGTAGAATTAATTACCTTATGACCCAGCAAGTCCACTCCTAAGTGTATGTCCAAGAGAATGGAAAGCAGGGACTGCAACAGATACTTGCACGCCCATGTTCATAGCAGCATTACTCATACCAGCCAAAAGGTGGAAACAACCCAAGTGCCATCAACTGATGAATGGGTAAACAAAATGCGGCATATCTACACAGTGGAATATTACGTGGCCATAAAAAAGGAATGAAATTCTGACATATGCTACAACATAGATGAACCTTAAAAACATGATGCTCAGTGAAACAAGTCAGACACAAAAGGACAAATACTGCATGATTCTATTTATATGAGGTCCCTAGAGCAGTCAAATTCATAGAGACAGAGAGTAGAATGGTGGTTGCCAGGGGCTGGGCAGAGGAGGAATGGGGAGTTAGTGTTTAATGGGGACACAGTTTCAGTTTTGCTAGATGAGAAAGTACTAGAGGTGGATGGTGGTGATGGTTATACAATATCGTGAATGTACTTAATGCCACTGAACTATACACTTAAGATTGTTAACATGGTAAATTAATGTTATGTATGTTTTACCACAAGTTAAAAGAAGCGGGGTGGGCAGGCGAGAAGAGAGAGAGAGAGAAGTGAAGCTGGAAGTGAAAGAAAGTTTGTTTTTCTTTTGATTGTGGGAAACGTGAGGTTCCAAAGTGTGGGACTTGAGAGAACTGGGGGCTGAGACCCAAAGGGTTCAGCAAAATGTTGTTACAGGTTGTATATTAAAACCACGTTTATATCCTTTGGGAAATGAAAGTGAAGAGCAGAATTCCTATTAATTCCTCTTGTTTGGGGCTGCATTTCCCTGACAGTGCTCTGAGACTGACTCATCAGGGCCTGTGACTTTCCTCCCCTCTCCCACCCCCACTCTTTTATTGGAGTGTATTTGAATATAGCTTCGGAGTTTGGGGTAGAACCCATGAGGAAAACAAGGCAAATACCACCTTTCCCAGCACAGTCCTTTCTTACGTTTTACTTTCTTTCAAAAGAAGGAATTTAGGGACTTCCCTGGCGGTCCAGTGGTTAGGGTTCTGCGCTTCCACTTCAGGGGGCATGGGTTCCATCCCTGGTCGGGGAACTAAGATCCTGCATGCCACACTGCAAAGGAATTTATTTGGGGGAGGAGGAGGGAGGGCAACTTAGAATTTAGAAACAACTTTCACTCATTCATTCATTTGACCAAATAGCAGTTAATGATGTGGGAGCTGGGACCACAGTGCTCACAGCCTTCGTGGACACCAGGATGAGCCCAGGAACTCCCGGAGACATTGGGAGTGGAGGAGACTTTGTAAGGGCTGAGATTCTTGCGGTAGCTGGAAGGGAGGGACCCTGGGAAGTTCAAGTTATTATTCTGGCATTGATTACATTTTTAAGCCCGTGTTGGGATGACTTGAAGAAATAATGGCTCTATTTATTTCACTCAATTAAGAAATATATATATATATATATATATAAAATTGGCAATGTGCCAGGCACTATTCCAGGCACTGGAGATGCAGCATTGAACAAACTCAATAATGGTCTTGCCTTCAGGGAGCTTTCCTCCTCATGGGTGCTGTTTAGGGAGCCAGGTATCTGTGTCTCTCTCATTGAACCATGGGCCCTGGGAACAGGAATCTCATCTAATTCTTATCTGTGCTTTCACAGCACCCTTGATGGGGCTTTATCCACAGTGGGTGCGCAAACATACTTCCTGAATGGAGTGGTCCTTATGGATTAATCCTGCTCAGGATGTTAACAGCTTAACACGTGAACCTCTCCCAACATGGCACTTTTGTTATATCCAGGAACTAGAAATATCTGAGGGCAAAGGAGGAACTAAAATCACAGGCCTTTTTTTTTTTTTTTTCACACACACACACACACACTGTATTTTATTTTTACAAGAGATAAATAAACTGACACCAAGCATTGTAAATGGATGACCACAACAAAAGCAACAACGATTGCAATTACCAAACACGAAACACTCATACTATGTCATAATATTGACATTCAGTCCAATAATCCTCCACTGTAACAGCTCCTTTACTTTGCAGTGAAAATTGATTTGTATATTTTTTGCCTCTGAGTCCTTGTGGGATTTTTTTTTCTATTCAAACAGAAAGTCACAAAAATTATAATCATCCTCATCAGTTCACTCAGTCCCATGTAATTAATTTTTTTTTTATCTTGATCTTTTGTTAGCACTTTTATGAATTCATCAGTTTTCCATTAGAGTTCTGAAAATGCTTATTGATTCAGTTCAGCAGTATAGTCAGTTACCAGAAACGTGTACTTGTCAGAGTCTTTTCCATGAATTCCTTGAAGATGAAACCCTTTTATAGGAACATATTTGCAAAAGCATCAGAGTACACCCAGAACTGTCTGTAAATGACAAAAGACTGAAAAATGACCACGGTTAAAGATTTGATGAAAGTTCATAATAATGCAATTGACAAGGAAATTTAGTTATTTCTGAGATATACATTTTAAAGTAATAACTAGAATTATGACTTATAACATTATACCAGAACATATAAGATTTTTAGAAATTTCATGTAATGTCTGAAACATTTATATTAACATATTTCCATACAAATAACCCAAAGAAAGTTTAGTATTAGTTGTTTTTTTTGTTTGCTTGTTTGTTTTATACTGCAGGTTCTTATTAGTCATCAATTTTATACACATCAGTGTATACATGTCAATCCCAATCGCCCAATTCAGCACACCACCATCCCCATGCCACGGTGGTTTTCCCCCCTTGGTGTCCATACGTTTGTTCTCTACATCTGTGTCTCAACTTCTGCCCTGCAAACCAGTTCATCTGTACCATTTTTCTAGGTTCCACATACATGCGTTAATATACGATATTTGTTTTTCTCTTTCTGACTTACTTCACTCTGTATGACAGTCTCTAGATCCATCCACTTACTTCACTCTGTATGACAGTCTCTAGATCCATCCATGTCTCAGCAAATGACTCAATTTCGTTCCTTTTTATGGCCGAGTAATATTCCATTGTATATATGTACCACAACTTCTTTAGCCATTCGTCTGTCGATGGGCATTTAGGTTGCTTCCATGACCTGGCTATTGTAAATAGTGCTGCAATGAACATTGGGGTGCATGTGTCTTTTTAAACTATGGTTTTCTCTGGGTATATGCCCAGTAGTGGGAATGCTGGAGCATATGGTAATTCTATTTTTAGTTTTTTAAGGAACCTCCTTACTGTTCTTCATAGTGGCTGTATCAATTTACATTCCCACCAACAGTGCAAGAGGGTTCCCTTTTCTCCGCACCCTCTCCAGCATTTGTTGTTTGTAGATTTTCTGATGATGCCTATTCTAACTGGTGTTAGGTGATACCTCATTGTAGTTTTGATTTGCATTTCTCTAATAGTTAGTGATGTTGAGCAGCTTTTCATGTGCTTCTTGGCCATCTGTATGTCTTCTTTGGAGAAATGTCTATTTAGGTCTTCTGCCTATTTTTGGATTGGGTTGTTTGTTTCCTTGATATTGAGCTGCATGAGCTGTTTATATATTTTGGAGATTAATCCTTTGTCCGTTGATTCGTTTGCAAGTATTTTCTCCCATTCTGAGGGTTGTCTTTTCATCTTGTTTATGGTTCCTTTGCTGTGCAAAAACTTTTAAGTTTCATTAGGTCCCATTTGTTTACTTTTGTTTTTATTTCCATTACTCTAGGAGGTGGATCAAAAAAGTTCTTGCTGTGATTTATGTCAAAGAGTGTTCTTCCTATGTTTTCCTCTAAGAGTTTTATAGTGTCCGGTCTTACATTTAGGTCTCGAATTCATTTTGAGTTTATTTTTGGGTATGGTGTTAGGGAGTGTTCTAATTTCATTCTTTTACATGTAGCTGTCCAGTTTTCCCAGCACCACTTATATACAAAGATATACAATGGAGAAAGAGACTGTCTTTTCTCCATTGTATATCTTTGCCTACTTTGTCATAGGTTAGTTGACAGACTAATCTATGCGTGGGTTTATCTCTGGGTTTTCTGTCTTGTTCCATTGATCTATGTTTCTGTTTTTGTGCCAGTACCTTATTGTCTTGATTACTGTAGCTTTGTAGTATAGTTTGAAGTCAGGGAGTCTGATTCCTCCAGCTCCGTTTTTTTCCCTCAAGACTGCTTTGGCTATTCGGGGTCTTTTGTGTCTCCATACAAATTTTTTTTTTAATTAATTAATTAATTAATTAATTAATTTATGGCTGTGTTGGGTCTTCATTTCTGTGCGAGGGCTTCCTCTAGTTGTAGCAAGTGGGGGCCACTCTTCATTGCGGTGCGCGGGCCTCTCACTATCGCGGCCTCTCTTGTTGCGGAGCACAGGCTCCAGACGCGCAGGCTCAGTAATTGTGGCTCACGGGCCCAGCTGCTCCGCAGCATGTGGGATCTTCCCAGACCAGGGCTCGAACCCGTGTCCCCTGCATTGGCAGGCAGACTCTCAACCACTGTGCCACCAGGGAAGCCCCCTCCATACAAATTTTAAGATGATTTGTTCTAGTTCTGTAAAAAATGCCATTGGTAATTTGATAGGGATTGCACTGAATCTGTAGATTGCTTTGGATAGTATAGTCATTTTCACAATATTGATTCTTCCAATCCAAGAATATGGTATATCTCTCCATCTGTTTGTATCATCTTTAATTTCTTTCATCAGTGCCTTGTAGTTTTCTGCATACAGGTTTTTTGTCTCCCTAGGTAGGTTTATTCCTAGGTATTTTATTCTTTTTGTTGCAATGGTAAATGGGGTTGTTTCCATAATTTCTCTTTCAGATTTTTCATCATTAGTGTATAGGAATGCAAGAGATTTCTGTGCATTAATTTTGTATCCTGCAACTTTACCAAATTCATTGATTAGCTCTAGTAGTTTTCTGTTGGCATCTTTAGGATTCTCTATGTACAGTATCATGTCATGTGCAAAGAGTGACAGTTTTACTTCTTCTTTTCCAAATGCTGCCTTTCTCCAAGGGTTGGAGGTTTGGGTTCCCTTATAACTTGGGATAAATGTCCATCATAGTAAATAACCTGGGCACACGTCCCTGAGGTACTGCAGGGACAGAATGCTCTGCATAAAACTGGAAATGGTTAGGGATAGGGAAACAAATAAATTGACCATGTTGACCATTTCCTCCATCCTATGATTCAGTGAGCTTGACCCTGCTACGTTCCCATCACAAATCTGAGGAATGTTGCAATAGAGAGTAGGTAATCACTGGGCTTTTCCTGTGAGTTGAATAAACACTTGAAATTCCAACCCCCTTCCCTTTTCATCCAGGTGACCTAATTTGTCAAGTGAACTCAAGTTTACTATGTTCTGATCAGAAGTTGCCAGTTGGTGGATGGTTAGGGCTAGCAAATTTTATAAACTTCTTTCCTTTTTTGGTTAAGAATCTCAGGAAGTTCATTACCCAGGGGTACAAGGGTCACATTTGGCCTTTGGATCCCAAATGTGGTAGGGAAATGGGGAATTCTTTCTTCCTTAGCATGAGCTAGTGTATCAGCCAGATTCACTGATGGCAAGCAACAGAAACTGACTCAGGCTAAAGTAAGAAAAGGGAAGTGATTGGATGTCCATGGATGCCTCAGGGTGGAAGGGAAGACCTAGAACAGAGCTTGGACAGGAACCAGGCAGCTCAGAGGGTCTTCGAAGCAGGGATGGCACTTCAGTCTGGCCCAGGTGCAGTCACTGGGATGAATGAACTTCCACCATTCCTCTGTCTTTGTGTCTCTTGCTTCAAAGCCAGATTCCTAGGAAAGCAAGTTCAACTGGCCAAGCTTAGATCAGATGCTTGCCTTTGGTTATTCTAAGATGGTGAGAGGGAAGTCTGGCCCCAGGAGACTTGGGTGACTCTTTTGGCTTATGAAGTGGAGGGTGGATTCCTGGATGGATTACTGTCCACCAAGACTGTACACAGTAGCTGTCAGATCATTCCCCAAAGGAAATTAGAGTGATTATTAGGAAGGAGGAGATGCTGTGTGGCCAAACAATGTCAAACATCCAACCCAGCTTGTAATGATGGTAAGTACTGTCTCTGAGGTACTTCAGAATATGAGGACATTTCTCTGATGGGAATCAGGAACTGTGGATTCCTGGTTCTAGGGGCTTGCCTGACCCAAAGTAGGATGTGCTTTCCCATATACTCAGGCTGAGAACCTTGGCGTTTACTCAACAGACTTCCAGAGTACTGCCTGTGGGCACAGGCCAGGGGCCCAGACAGGCATGGGTTTCATTCAGATGAAGTTGATCTTGGCCGCCGCTTTGCCTCTTTGGTTTCCTTATCTGACATGGGACCAAAAATACTTGCAAGACTCCTGCAATGTTTGTTAAGCTAACTCATGTGTGTGCCTAGCATGGTGTAAGCTGTGCTGAGAGGTTGGGGGAGTTACCTGGAAGGCGCTGGGGAGCCAGTGAAACATTTTAGGGAGAGGATGAGGTGATCAGAATTGCAGTTGTCCATAGTTAATGAGATAATTCTCCTCTGCAGGCTGTACCCTAGGGAGAAGTTGGAGTCATCAACTTGCCTTGCTGCAGACTCAGCCCCTGTTCCAGCAGTTGGGCAGCTGCCCCATCCCTGGAACCCGGAGCCTGGAGGTGGGCTCCTATCCTGAGGCACAAGACACATCCCACACGCCTGCCTTATGTTTCTGTCTTAGATGCTACAATCCCTCCTTAGTGTCCTGCTGAGGACCAGAGAATCACTGTATCCTCAGAATCGTTGTTGGATGCCCCTCCCTTACTGCCCAGGTCATTCCCACCCAAGGAGATGTTTTTCTGGGAGTGGGGATGATGATCTGGAGAGCACCTGTAGGTGCTCTTAAAAATCACAGGACCCAGGCACTGCAGGCTGCACGCTCACGGGCAGAGACCTAGGGTGGGGAGGGGCATGGGTCCCAGGCCAGTGGGACCCCAGCGCCTCTGTGCAGCCCCAGGTGAGGGGACCAGGTAGGAGTGAGGGCTGGTCCAGAGATTTAAGTTTCAGTCAGCTACTTTGAAGGTGGACCTGATGAAGCAGCCCAATGTAGTACTGAGGGTTTGTATCCCAAATTTTTGAGGATGAAGACACTTTACCATCAAGACATTTTACAGAAACCAACATGGTAAAATTTGAACCTTAAGTTATATTGACTGAGAAAGTTAATGATGATCATTAATATATATTAATATAAAATATTAATATAATAATATATACATATAATGCTATTATTAATAATATGAAAAATTAAGAAAGTTACTATGTTCAATGACACCTTTAAATACATTTATATTTTGTTCACAACAGCATGTGCATATCTTTGAAAAATGTTTTACGTGTGGGTTGACTTTTACCCGTCTATTTTTGGCTGTCCACCTTTTGGAAGGAATGTCTTTCCAAGGTGCTGGCTGCCCTCAGTGGTCTTTCGACCTCCATCCCCACCAGCCTAATCTGATTGGACCAAGGAGATGTCCATAGGGGTGGAGCCTAGCCTATGGCCTGGTGCACAGAGATGCGCTGGGCCAATCAGAGGCCTCGATCTAGAATTAGAACTAACACACCGGGAGGGAGGAGGCTGGTGAAGGTTACAGTCTTGGGCAGCTCTAGTGGCTGCAAACAGGGGGACCAGAAAGCATAATGAAGCAGTTCATGATTTCTCTTCATTTCATTTTCATTTTGAAAATTAAATAACAATAATAATATTTGTGGTAATAAAAATAAAAGCTAAGTTTTGTTGAGCATTTTCTTTATGCCCAGCTCAGTTCTAAGTACTTTATAGTATAATCTCGCGCAGTCCTCATGAAAACTCCAAAGCCATACGGAATTTCCAGATGGGGAAATTAAAGTTCAGAAAGGGTAAATAACTTGGTCAAGGCCTACACCTAGGAGGTGGCAGATCTGGGATTAGAGCCCAGGCCACCTCTTGCCCTCTCCTGCCACTCCAGGGAGCAGAACTGGTAGCCCTATGGCGGTGAAGGGAGACAGCGACTCTGTGTAGCCACCTTGATTTCCTGAGGCAATGTCTTTTTTAAAAATTTTATTTATTTTTGGCTGCGTTGGGTCTTTGTTGCTGTGCGTGGGCTTTCTCTAGTTGCAGTGAGCGGGGGCTACTCTTCGTTGCGGTGCGTGGGCTTCTCATTGGGGTGGCGTCTCTTGTTGCGGAGCATGGGCTCTAGAGCATGCGGGCTTCAGTAGTTGTGTCGCGTGGGCTCAGTAGTTGTGACGCACGGGCTTTGTTACTCCAAGGCATGTAGGATCTTCCCAGACCAGGGCTCGAACCCGTTTCCCCTGCATTGGCAGGAGGATTCTTAACCACTGCGCCACCAGGGAAGTCCCCTGAGTCAATGTCTTGATCTGTGGTTGGATTGCCACAGGATTCCCCCGTGGGGCCCCATCCTCTTCCTTCAACTCTTCTTTAACCATGTCGACTGCGTCTCTGTTTCTTGCCTCAGAGGGAGACTCTAACCTGTAACCCGAGGCAGTGAGGGTGCACATGAGGATTCACGTCCCTTTATAAGTCTCTGGGGAGCCTAGAGTATGAAGGGGCAGGGCCCTGAGAACCTGCTCCAGCTCCTTGCTGGGACCTTCAATAAGTCTGGTCCAGCTTGCCCTCCACCCCCAGTCTCACCCAGGGATGATGGTCTGAGGCTGGGGGACCTGAGCTGTGCCCACCTAGGGGGAGCAGATGCCCTATGGCCTGGGCAGGGTTTGGGGGGACTTGCTTGAATTCCTTTACCAGACTTGCTTAGATGTGAGCTTTTTTTTTTTCTTTTCTTTTTTAAAGTTGTGGTTCGTATGAGTATATTAATCCTGAAATTGCTTCCTGTCTCCAGCAGTCTTGGGTGATCTGCTATGATGACACTATTATCTAGACACATTAGGAACCCACTCAAAGGCGAGGGCACAAGTGCTGCCACCTACTGGACGAAAATTAACAGTTTCATCACAACTTTATGACAAAATTTTGCACAAGCCTCAAAGCTCCCAACCTCTTTCTTATTTTCCGCAGATTAACTCTAACTATTCTGGGTCAACTTTTCATAAAAACAATTAGATTCCAATAGAAAAATTTCCTCTATTTCCTAATAAATAGCTAATAAAAATGTGTGCTGTTTATCCAGGATTTCCTATGTGCTGAGCACTTTACATGCATTATCTCTGTTATTCTCACCACAATCCTATGAGCTAGATATTGTTATTATCCCTGTTTTATATATAAGGAAGGTGAGATTTGGAAACACTAAATGACTGCTTGCTTCCAGAGTCCACCCAATTAAACACTGGGCTGTCTTGCCTCACCTTTAACAGTAACAGTGTAGCACTAGCATTTCATTATTTGACTAAAATCACACAAACTTAAACAAAAAGCATCACAAATCCTGAAAATATTTCAAGTGTATTCCATGATTAAGAAAATAAGTAAATATATTATAGATAGTGAGAACCAGGTCTTTTACTGTTGAAAGAGGAGTAACAAAAATGGAAAGGGGGAGGGTTAGAATGCACCCTGTGGTGTTGGATTGGAATCAGGGGAATTGGTGTGAACTCACGCTTTTATACACATAGATGGTTAGATATAGAAATAGAAATAGATGTAGGTGTATATGTATGTGTGGGTGCATACAGACGTATATTCCCTAAGTTTGTCCTCTGGAAGGGACTAACAATAATGATACCACAGTAGCTATGCATATACTGGCCTCTAGATCTTGGTTTCCAAGTACCATTCACTAATGAGAAAAAAAAAAAAATTCAGGGATCCTTGAAGAAATGGCTGATTCTAGGGCTGGAGCAGGGAAACTATAAATGAACTTGGAGGATTTTGCTGTGCTAGAAAAAGTGCTCAGAAATGATGAGGCTATTACTAAAGGACGTAGGGGCCACATTGAAGGGGCTCCCAATGGCCATATCTGAGACAATTTTTTTTTTTTAATTTATTTATTTTTATTTTTGGCTGTGTTGGGTCTTCGTTTCTGTGCGAGGGCTTTCTCTAGCTGTGGCAAGCGGGGGCCACTCTTCATCGCGGTGCGCGGGCCTCTCACCGCCGCGGCCTCTCCCGTTGCGGAGCACAGGCTCCAGACGCGCAGGCTCAGTAGTTGTGGCTCACAGGCCTAGCCGCTCCGCGGCATGTGGGATCTTCCCAGACCGGGGCACGAACCCGTGTCCGCTGCATTGGCAGGCGGATTCCCAACCACTGCGCCACCAGGGAAGCCCTGAGACAATTTTAGTAACAAAATAATGATAGTAATATATTATAACTCCTAGAATAAAGCAAATATCCATGACTCCACATCGATATAAATAATTGCATAAATAAATAAATGAAGAAGAAGAGAAAGCTCTTCCTTACAAAAGAATTCCAATGAATAAATGCAGAAGGAATGATGGAAATAGGAAATCACCATTCGGCTAACAACACAGTAATTGTTGCAGGCAAGAATCATTGATGAATAGACCCACAGACACAGAAAACAATCTTATGATTACTGAAGGGGAAGAGGGGGGAGGGATAATTTAGGAGGATGGGATTAACATGTACACACTACTATATATAAAATAGATAACCAACAAGGACCTACTGTATAGCACAGGAAACTATATTCAATATTTTGTAATAACCTATAAGGGAAAAGAAGCTGAAAAAGAATATATATATATACATACATATATATATTCACTGTGCTGTACACCTGAAACTAACACAACATTGTGAGTCAACTATACTTCTATAAAAAATTAAAAAATAAAAATAAAAATAACAAAGAATCATCGATGAATGCTAAAATTAGTGGGGGAAAGTATAATGAGAAACCAGACTTACGGTCATAGTCTCAAGATATGTCCCCACAAAATACTTATAAATTACAAAGGGAAAGAGAGTAACTTTCCAGTGGATAAATCTGATAGGCACCACCACATCCAAGGGGTGAAAGTTCCTATTAGCAGGAATGAGATGTATCAGCTTCACGTGGCTCCTGGTGTGATGCGCTGGGAAGGACACAACATCTCCTCTGTGGTGTTTGTGCCAAAAACGCAGAAGCTCAGTCTAATCGTGGGAAAGCACCAGGCACGCCCAGAGTGAGAAACATTCTACAAAACAACTGGCCACTGCTCTTCCAAAATGTTATGATCAGGAAAGACAAAGCTTGAGGGAACTGTTCCAGACTGGAGGAGATTAAGGGGATGTGACCACTCAGTGCCGTGTGTGAGGCTGCATTGGACCCTGGGCAGAAGGAGAACCCCAGTGGGGCAATTGACAAAGTTGGAATAACGTCTGGAGATAAGTTAGTAGTGTTGTATCAGTGTTCATCTCCTGGTCTTGATAATTATGCTGAGGTTATAGAAAATGTTAACATTTGGGAAAGCTAGGTGAAGGGGACTCAGAAATTTTTTTCTACTATTTTTGCAATGTTTCTTACGTCTAAAATTATTTCAAAATGAAAAGTAAACAAATTAAAAACAAGCTTGTAATGAAATATACGTAGGTAAACAATGCTTTTAGAAAGGCATTACACAAACTATTTTAGATAGAGTGGATAAACAGCAAGGTCCTACTCTATAGCACAGGGAACTATATTCACTGTCCTGTGCTAAACCATAATGGAAAAGAATATAAAAAAATGTATATATGTGTATAACTGAATCACTTTTCTGAACAGCAGAAATTAACACAACATTGTAAATCAACTATACTGCAGTTAAAAAAAAAAGGGTATTGCAAAATGTATCAGGTTTCTGATTATCCAAAATTTGAAACCTCCCCCAGGCCAGAGTCCAAACTCTTTGGTCTTCGGTCTCTTCACCTGTCGGAGAAAAACCTCTACGTTTATCACAACACAGAAGTAGAAAGAAGGGAAGTATTTGGGCACATATTGAGCAAGACACACGTAAATGTTCCTGAGAGGTTTTAGTTGAATTGTAGAACACACATCAGATTGACCAAATCCTCTATTCCAGTTTTGGAATGTTCTGACTGCAGCTTCTGGTTTATGTTCCTATGTTTCACAGACATCCCCAGAGCTGCACGCAGCAGGATCTTAGTACCCCAAGCAGGGATCGAACCCATGCCCTCTGCAGTGGAATCGTGGAGTCTCACCCACAGGACCGCCAGAGAGGTCTCCCAGGACTTACATTTCTTGCTTTCCCAGGACTTACATTTCTTGGCCCTTGGGTGACACACGTAAGGGGGCTAAAGCAAAGAGATCATATCTGCTGAGGCTTAAAATAATAATAATGATGATGCCAGGCAGTGATCCACATGCCAGGCAGTGATCCAAATGCTTTAATGCTTAAACCAACCCTGGGAGGAAGGGTCAATTACTATACACACTATAGGGAGAGGGTGACGGACTTGACCAGGGTCCTTTTCTCTTTCATGCACAGCCAGTAGCTGGTGGAGCCAGGATCTGAGCCCAGGCAGAGCGCCTCCAGAGCCCACATGCTGATGCGTTAGAAGGGGGCGCAGGGCTGAATGCAAGGTAACTGGGCGTTAGCCCCCAACCCCTTTTGGCTTTGATAGAACTCCTTCTCACTGAGTGTCAGAACAGAACGGGATCAGTGATGGTAAAGCACCGGCAGGGCCTCTGGGAGGTCGTCCTGGACCCGCTCTCATTTGCCAGAGCTGTGGATGTGCCTGCAAAGGGCTGGTGTGTGGACTTCCCCATGACACCAACTCTTGTATTATTAGCTGTTTACCCGACCACTTAGCACTTTCTCCTGTTAAGTACCACAGTCGGGATGCTTGGACGTTCTGATTCATGGGGGTTCCTGATACTCCCCCTTCTTGTCAAAGTCCTTTCTGATACTTGGGGTGCCTGAGACTGTTCCTGCTGCTGAATGAAGCCCCAGTGCTGACCCCTGAGGTAGGACAAGCACCCCTTCTGGGCCAGTGCAGGATGGAAACCTAAATAGGAACAAACCTGAACAGCCACAAACTCCCCCCCAGTTTTTCTCCCGCCACGTCATGTCCTCTGAGAAGTAACATACATAGAAAGCAAGGGTCTGGACCAGGAATCCTGACCTTGCTGTGTGACCTTGAGTAGAGTCCTGCCCTCTCTGGGCTTTGGTGAACTTAGCTGCAAATGAGGGGGTGGGATCTGGTGATTTCTAGGGTCTCTTCCAGCTCCTGCGTTTTGTGGCGCCAGGAGCTCGTGACAGGGCAGGAGGAAGCCAGGCCTGTTCCGGATGGACTCGAAGGTGTTTGCTCTGTGCTCTTGCAGAAGAGCTTGGCCGAGGTGTTAGTTAGGGAGGGACTGTCGCTGCTCTGGCCGCACACAATTAGGGCTGAGGTGACTCAGAAGGGAACACGCCATGTGTTAAAATAAGAGTTGGCATTTCTGAGAAGGGAAGTCCAGGAGCCAGCCAGGATGGGATTAGCTGTTGATAAGGGCCCAGCATTGTTCTCAGTCTCCCCTGAGGCCCACACCACATCCTAGAAGAGGAGAAGCCAGGTCCCTGGGCCCTAACAAGTTTGGGACAAAGCCGAGGCATTGCTGAGGATGAGGTCCAGGGGGGCCATCTGGGACTGCGGCCAGGACGAGGCAGGGCGGTGCAGTGGTCAAGGCTGCCCGGGCCTGAGTGCTGAGTGCCCTGCCCTGTTGCTGGACTTGGGTTCTCACTCCAGGGCCAGAGGGGGTTTGAGAGGGGACGATGGACGTGGACACTGAAAGCCTAGTAATGGACGACATGAAACTGCTGTCCAAGCCCAGCAACCCTGAGCAGTCCTCAGCCCACCCGCAAAGGTTCAGGCCGGAGCCAGGGATTGCTGCGTGGGGAGTGGGCAGCACTCCGATTCAAGACTCTTCAGTCTCGAGAAACAAAGCCTGACAGAAATGCGAGGAAACCACTGTTTACTCTTTTCAAGTGTTCCACCAAAATGTGTTCTAAAATGTCTCTGGGGGAGGACGATGAGGGGGGCGAGGCCCGAGCTCCAGGAAGCGGAGATGTGGGCGAGGACCCTGGGCTCTGCAGAAGCCACAGCGAGGAGGCCACCTCTCCTCTAACTCCCGGGGAGCAGACCCACGGGGAACGGGGTGCAGGCCCTCTTCGGAGTTGAAAGCGAGCCGGAAAAAAAACGGGCTCAGGGGATCTTGTTGGAGCAGGAAAGGCCCAGATTTATGTTCCAAGAAGGGACCTGTGGGGGGCAATGGACGTTGGTGACTCTCCCAGGGGTTGGTGGGTGGCAAGCGACAGACACCTGTGAAGCTGGCTCAGCTAAAGAGGAAATTAGGGCAAGGATCCCGCAGGACCTGAGGGTAGCGGGGGGATGAGATCAGGCACCGGGAAGCTTGTGGAACAGAGTGGGGGCTAAGTCACTGTCTCAGCCCCCCGCCCCCGGGCTGCCTGGTCACCTGTCTTGGTTATCCGTCCGCAGACTTGGTCTCCCAGTTGGACCATTGTTGCTCGTGGCCTCAAATGGTCTTTCCCTACATGGCAACCACAGGCCTTGAGATTTGTAACCTTCCAGATACAACTGACCAGAGGCCCTGGGGCTGAGCCCTAGATTTGAGAGAGAGAGAGGGAGAGAGAATGATCAGCCCAGCCTGGCCAGGATTCACTGCCGTCTAATGGGCTTGCCAGGTGAGGCAGGTCCACAAGGATAGCGTGGGAGCCTCCACTTCGGCTTAGGTGTGTGTGTGGGAAATTCTTGCATCCCAGAAATGACAGAAACAAGGGGGGGAGAGGGACCAGGAGGCCGGGAGTGGAGCCAAGAAAACCTCCTGACGCTAGGGCTCCAGGTGAGGAGAAGCCCAGGAGAGAGCTGGGAGGGCAGGGGAATCCAGGACATGCTTCCACATCCGTGACCCGGACAATGTATTCACAGATGGTGAAGAGTGGTTTGAACTTTTTTTTTAATGTATTTTTTTTAATTGAAGGAGAGTTGATTTACGGTGCTGTGCCCATCTCTGCTGTACAGCACAGTGACTCAGTTATACGCATAGAGACATTCTTTTTTTTTTTTAATATTCTTTTCCATTATGGTTTATCCCAGGATATTAAGAGTGGTTTGAACTTTTTGTGTTAGAACCTCCTATGAAGATAATCTATAACCTGATTGCCACTGATACAGCCAAAGGGTCTGATTTATCGAGGTCATTTTTGCTCAAGGTAACCTCAGAGAGAGAAGTAGAGGAGTTTAGAAGACACAAATTTTTTTATAGCCAGGGGACAAATTTCCTGCCTAGAAAGGGGAAAGGTCAAGAAATGTATATGTGTGTGCAAATCTGAGCCCCACCCCAGACCAAGGCAATCAGAATCTCTGGGAGGCAGGATGTTGAGTCCCCCCTGTGTTTCCCATGTGCACCCAGGGGTGTCATTCGCTGGTCTCGGACAGACAACAGGTCATGCTCCTTTTCTCCATGATAGGCACCCAGATATTTGGAGATGGCTGATAGAAGTCAGCTCGCTCCATTTCCTAGGCCTTGGGCTCTGCCAGCTGACCTCTAAGAGCCTCATGGTGCAGAAGGGTGCTTTTGATACCCCTGTTTCTGTCAGCGAAGCCCCTGCCCCTGCCCTGCCTCTTAGCAAGGCAGCTCTGATTCCTTCTCCACAAGGTGTTCAGGCAGTCAGCGGGCATTCACCACGCTCAGGAGGCTGTAAACATCCTGTCCATGAGAAGTTTCTAGAACTATTGAAAGATAGAGACAGTGCTTAAAGACCCCAACACTTGTAGGGGGGCTGACTGTCTTAGTTTTCTGGAACTTTCTCAGTTTTAACAGTTTTCTGGAACTTTCTCAGTTTTAACACTGAAAGTCCTGCATCCCAGGAAACGCCTCAGGCCTGGGCAAGCTGGCCCAGTGACTTACTGAGATGGAGCACACTTGGGAAAGATACTAATTCAGCGTCAGAAAAGCCCAGCACCGGGCTCTGCCGTCTTGGAGAATGTTGACTTTTCTCACACGTGCACATACACAAGCAAAAAAAAAAAAAAAAAGGAAGGCATTGTTTAAACTTATAGCAGTTTATATTCTAGGAAAAGGTGGTGTAAGTCAAAAAGATAAAAATTGGATCAATTTTCCCACAGAAGCAGTACCATGATGAGAAACCCTGAGCAAGGAAAACTTCTATAAAAAGTTCTATCCCGGCCCTGAACAAAACTTCTTTAATTTTCTAAAACTTTTGTAAGTATTTCTCTGAGGTAACATGGAGCAAAATGTTCTCTTAGAAAAATCAGACCCCAAGAGTAATTAACTGGACATTGAATACCTGTACATGTACACCAAAAGAAAAAGACAAATCAGTAATTTGTCACATGCAGTGTTATTTTATTTGTTGAAAAGATACCTATGTAGGGGTTCCCACTGAGAGTTAGAGGGGTGCTTCCCCAATCATGGCAGCACGCTGGAACCACTGGGGAGCCCTAAAACCTACTGATGCTTGGGTACCACCCAGAAATGCTGATGAACTCGGCCTGGGTGCCGATGAGTGGAGGCTCCACCTGGGGCCAAGAGCTTGCGGCAAGAGAGGGGCAGGGGAGGAGGAGGTTGCCTGAGGTCTGGGTTCAAGGCCTAGGGTCTTGAGTGCTGGAACACTGAGACACAGACTAACCGGAAACAAAACCTTAGCAGTCATTGAAGTCAGTCTTCTCATTTTGGGGAACTAGATCTAGAGAGATGAAGGGATGTGTCCAAGTCATTTAGCAATTAGATGTAAAATTAGAACATAGGTATTTTAACGCCTTATCCTTGTATTCTTTTCACACTTTGGTGGTTTTAAGATATGCCCACAAATTCCTTGAAATTCTGCTCTTTGAAAAGTGAAGCTTAGACATATATACGCTACCAAATGTAAAATAGATAGCTAGTGGGAAGCAGCCGCATAGCACAGGGAGATCAGCTCGGTGCTTTGTGACCACCTAGAGGGGTGGGATAGGGAGGGTGGGAGGGAGACACAAGAAGGAGGGGATATGGGGATATATGTGCATGTATAGCTCATTCACTTTGTTATAGAGCAGAAACTAGCACACCATTGTGAAGCAATTATACTCCAATAAAGATGTTTAAAAAAAAAAGTGAAGCTTAATTCCCTTCCCTTTGAGTGTGGGCTGACTTAGTAACTCATTTCTAATGAACAGAATATGGAGGAACTGATGGTTTGTGACTTTTGAGACTAGATTGTGAAAGCTCTATCTCTTGGATCACTGGCTCTGCGGAAAGTTAGCTGACATGCCCATGAAGACACTCAAGCAGCCTTATGAAAAGGCCATGTGTTGAAGATCTGAAGCCTCCTGCCAACAGCTTTGTGCAGGTGCCATCTTGGAAGCAGACCCTCTGGCTCCAGGCAAGCTCTCAGGTGACTGGGGTCCTGACTGACCTTTTGTCTGCCACCTCCTGGGAATCGCTGAGGCAGAACCATCCAACTAAGCCACTCCTTAACTCCTGACCCACAGAAATGGTGAGATAATAAAAGTTTTAAGCAGCTAAGTTTTGGGGTTATTTGTTACACAGCAATTATAGCAAACACACACACCAACCTAAAATATAATCTTTCAGAGTCAGTAATATCCAATTTTGAGGATGAACTCTAGTGCAGTAGGAGAAAATGAATGAAAGGAACAGGAAGTATAGCAACATTTTCCTTCTAAGGGAAGATGAGGTTGGGGTGGTAGGAAAATCACTCTGTATACTCATCCTTTCTATTGATAGAGGCTGGAGAAAGGAAAGGTGGAAGCCTCAAGGTGTCTGGCAGCTCTTCAGTCTGTTGAAGCTTACAACCTAGAGTTGGTGACTTCTGTTTTAACAGGGCTTACGAAGCAGGCCTGAA
This sequence comes from Balaenoptera ricei, assembly GCF_028023285.1. Taxonomy (NCBI): domain Eukaryota; kingdom Metazoa; phylum Chordata; class Mammalia; order Artiodactyla; family Balaenopteridae; genus Balaenoptera; species Balaenoptera ricei. The sequence continues at coordinate 15,745,259 of NC_082651.1, read as the reverse complement.
ACTGCATAGGGGTGGAAAAAAAGGATGGAGCAACTTATAAGAATCATGGTGTCTGACATTTCATCGTATCGTTGGTGCTGATGTGAGGTAAACTCTAAGCGTCCTGTGAGGTTCGCTGCACACACAGAGGCCCCAGGAGCTTGAGGAAGGGCTCTGAGCTCTCTGCATGGGTCAGTGCTGAGCAGGGGTGGGAAGGGAGTCAGGAGAGGGCCCGCGTGAAGCTGACGGTTGAGCCAGGGAGCAGAGAGATCTTGAGGGCCATGGCATCGGTCAGGCCATCAGGAAAACAGAAGCCGTCTGCGTCTTGGGGACCTCAGCTTGCAGCCCTGGAGTGTGAGGGGAGAAAGTGGCAGGAAGTGGGAGCTCTTGAAGTTCTGTGATGCACTTGCATCTGACCAAGCCTCTGAGAAAAATGGTTTCTGCTTCACTCCTGCATTCTAAGTCCAGGGCAAGAGTCCCTCATCGACAAAGTCTAACCTGGGAGCACACGAGGAAGGGGACTGTGGGAAGCAGCTTCCAGCCCAGGTGACGAGGTGACACATTGGGGTCAGCACTGGACTTCCCAATGGACAAGCCCTTGGGGAGCTACCACTGAGGGCTGGGTCACCGGGGGATGTTCCCTCTTACTTAGTATAAAGAAAGCAAACAGTCCTATTTGCTATTTACTTGCCAAATGTTATCTTCAAGAAATATCCAGAGAGAGGTCTTTATGTCGACCAGAAACTGTTGCTCAGGAAATAAGTGGATGGTCACCGTGGCTGGTGACACAGGGCTCCCTGGTGACAGCCTGTAGACAACTGGCCTCTGCCCACAATTCTTCCTCGATCATGTCTTCATTTAATGCTTTGATGTCTGGTCTATGTGGAAAGCGTCTCTTCAGCTCATTGGAGACCCTTATCTTTGTTGGGGAAACATTGCCTGCTAGGTCTGCTTTTGGTGATTCTCAGAGCACACAAGTGTATTCATGACTCTGAGAACACTCTTTTCAGAGCGTGTCTGTTAATGGCCTGTGGTGTTAGATGCGAACGGGGTCTGAGTAGTCAATGCTCCATTAAATTGGAGAAATAGGGATGCTGGTTTGGAATGTGTGGAGAACGGGAATAAAGATTCCTGAGGGCAGCCAGTGAAGAAAACAACTCCAGGGACTTCCCTGGTGGCGCAGTGGTTAAGAATCTGCCTGCCAATGCAGGGGACACAAGTTCGAGCCCTGGTCTGGGAAGATCCCACATGCCGCGGAGCAACTAAGCCCGTGCGCCACAACTACTGAGCCTGTGCTCTAGAGCCCGTGCTCCGCAACGAGAGAAGCCACCGCAATGAGAAGCCAGCACACCGCAACGAATAGTAGCCCCCGCTCGACACAACTAGAGAAAGCCCGTGCGCAGCGACGAAGACCAAAGGCAGCCAAAAATAAATAAATACACAAATAAATTAAGAAAACAACTCCAGAAAAGTTTGTGAACACTCTCCATGTGAAGGCATGCAAAAATGTGAATTGTCATATAATTCCCAAATTCAAGTATTGCCTAAAATAAGGCCTAGGAATTATTGGCGCTATTGACCGCACAAAGTTGTTGAATACGCTCCCTACCCGACCCCCACACCCCCAAAGCATGTAAGAAAAAATCTGTCTTCCTGAATTCGGGCCTCTGTAATTAAGAATGGATGCTAATTAATTGCTACCTTTGCATACTCCAGGAAGAAAGGGCTGTCATGCAAATGAGTAGAGTAGGCACGTTTACACTAGAGAGATTTTAACCTCTGAAGAGGAAAAGTTCATTTCAAGCCTCCTGGAAGTACTTACTTGAAGCCCTACGACTAGCCTTAGAGGATCAGAAAAGGCGCCCTTCTTTCCTTCCTTAAGACACCTGACTGCTACCTGCCAGAGAACTGTAGTAAGTATTCAGGTTCACAATCAGTGCAATGTGAAGGGGGCCCTAGGGTTGTGCAGTGCACTTGCTGGGCCTTTGCACATGGTACCCTGGTGTGCTCACAGGTACAGGTCGTTCAGGTTTCAAAGGACATTCTGCCAGCTTTCACTTGCACCTATTGAATGTCCTTTAAAAACAAATGTTGTATTTCTCAAAAAAAAAAAAAAAAGAAGATCCCAGCTTTCATTCTCTCCTACTTCCTGAGTCTCCTCTGCCTGCTGTAATCTAATTAGCAGAAACCTACCAGGTGCCCACCTTGTCCTGTCCTATTCAAAGGGAAGAGCCACCCCCTCTGTGGACTCCTCCCCACCCTCCCCCCGTCACCGGCCCTGCCCAGGCTCCTCGGGCAGCCCCCCTTCCTGCATCTGCTCCAGACCGTCCTTCTGGTCTCCCTGAGGTACCTCCCCATTCTATCCCAGGCCTGTGGGAACCTCTAAGAGAAGGGAATCTGGAGCCCTGCTTGCCACAAGTGGCTGATGAAGCTTGTGGCTGGACCCCCCAGGACCTCAGCCTTCCTTGTTGGAGGACGAGGGGTGTTTTGTGGGTGTGAGGACAGTGGTTTGCTTGGTCAGGCCATCTGTGAGGTCTGGTGAGTGAGCTGGACCTGCAGGGAGCGTATCCAAGACCCGACGTGAAAATGACCTCCATGGATTCAGGCAGGAAAGAGCTGGGTCCCAGGGAAATCAGCTGAAGAGGCTAAATTGCTCCCAACACCAGGGAACGAGGTCAGAGTTCACAGGGCAAAGGGTCCCCGAGAGCAATTGACACTTAGATGTGATCAATGCCAGGGCAGAGGCTATGGACCCTGCCAAGTATGTCGCTCGTGAGGAAGGTTCCACTGGGATAAGGCACTGACTCTGGGATGGGGCTCTACGTTGGCATCCACTTCATTGGTCAACTCACATGCTGAATTGGAAGAGACCCTTGACTTCCTGAGCCACAGTGCCCTTGTCTTTGACACAGGATAAGGCCCGCCCTGCCCAACTCAGAAATGTGTTGGGAGGAGAGGGGTTTGGAGGCCTAAGGGTCCTTTGAAAGCAGTGATGCATGGAGGGGCCTATGGGTTGGGTGGCTGGAAATCGGGGAGCTCCAGACCAGGGTCAGTGATCCCAGTAGTGGGGTGGAAAGAAATACTGGACTGGCCTGTCCCCAGATTTCTCAATCTGTAGCGGATGGAAGCACCCGACCTTGACCTTGGCAATTTCTAGAGAGCTGGCCAGGCCAATGCTCTCTATGACGGCAGCAGCTGGCTGCTTCCCTGCTGGGACTGGCTGCCCGCTCCTCATTTTTAGTGCATGTCCCCTGCCTCTCTCTGTCTATTTTTTTTTAACAAAATGAGTGTATTCTATATATACTGTTCTGTACAGTACTTGTTTGTTTCTACTTAATATTACTTGGTGATTGTTCGATCTCAGTACAAATATAGTTGCCTTATTGTATTTAATGGCCGCATTACTTTATTGTATGAATGTACAATAATTTATTTTAACTGGTTCTCTATTAAATTGGTTGTTTCCAATTCTGTGCTGGAAAAACAAACCTGTAATGATTATCCTAGATCAGGTGCCTTTGCAGACAAGTGCAAGTATGTATGTAGGATAAATTCCTTCAAAAAGTCAAAGAGTATGTGCATTTAAAATTTTCATAGGGGTTGCCAGGATTCCCTTCCAAAATTTTTTTTCTTTTTACCAGTCGACATTTTCACCATTGATACTTAGGACTCCTGCTTCCCCATCTCTCACCAATACCAAATGTATCTGAATCCTTGTGGCTCTTTCAAAGTTTCAGTGTAGCAGTGGAAAGGCTGAGTCTTGGAAGCAGGCTGACTTCAGTTGGAATCCTAGCTTCTGCTAGTTACTAGTTTGGGGCCTGTGGGTGAGTTATTTAACATCTCTGAGACTTGTTTTTCATATCTGCAGAGTGGGATAATGATTGTACTAATTACAGTCTCTTTTTGCAGCAAATATCAGAATTGCCTCTGGTTAGCTTAAGTTGATAGGTAATTTACTCGTTAGACTGGGAGTGGCTCAGGGCTTCTGGGCAGAGCTGGAGCACTTGACCTCAGGCAAGGCCAGATAAAGCCAGGTCCAGGATGGCTAGCAATGGGTTTGCGAACTTTCCTTTTAGAAAAGGATTGCTCAAACTCTCTGTGGTTGAAGGATCATGTTTTTAAAAATTCCAAACGTCACGTTCCAATGCTTTTGAAAACGCAATAAAAACAAATGACTAGAAAAATGAAATTTTAAAAGATATACATAATACTAACCCCATTTTAAATTCTTGGATTTAACACACATAAAGTTACTTTGTTAAATTGCCATAAAAGTTTTTCAATGCTTACTCAGTTTCTGTGCTTACCTTGTTGAGGCCTGAGAACAATGGACAGACCTCCTCTGGCCTGAGACAATACTTTGGGTATCACTGCTTGCTCTAGAGAGCTGCTAAAACACATTTACTTCCAAGGATCCCCAGTCTTTGCCACTCAGGTCAGTATTCCAAATTCTTGGAAGGAGAATCTGATGGACTCAGCTTGTATCAGGTCCCCATGGGGACAGATTAATACCTTGGGAGAGATGGGCTTACCTCAGGAACAGCTATAGACAAATAAGAGGGTGCGGGGATGAGCCCGGGAACTCTGTCGCCATGAGGTTGGGGGAGGATGAGCGGCCGGCCAAAGAGAAGACAGGCAAAGACAACATAGGTGAGAGATGTCAGCAAATTCAGAAGATGGGGTGTTGATGGATGAAACAAAACTCAGTGATGGGGGAATGCAAAAACCCAACTGCCTTCAGAGGAAGAACAGATGAATTCTATTGCCCAGAATAGTGATTATAGTCAACAATACTGTATTATAAACTTCAAAATTGCTAAGACACTAGATCATAGTTGTTCCCACCACAAAAAAGAAATAATACTTTTGTAAGGTGCTAGAGGTGTTAGCTAACACCGCAGGAGGTAACCATACTGCAATATATGTGTATCACCTTAACATTTGTGCATCTTAAACTTACACAATATTATATGTCAATTATACTTCAATTTAAAAAAAAGCAAGCTGATTCACTCCATAGAGCTGCTGACTAGTTCAGGGATCAGAGGCCCTGGGTTTTCTAAATGTGAAAAGTAGGGTTGGGGCAGGGGTAGGGCTGAATACAAGTGGATTGGCTAAAAGTCTGTATTTGATCCTGCAGACCCCTGTACTGACGCCAGCAGAAGGCAAGGCATTTCTTCTCTGGAGAAACTGAGCCAAGGGATACTGGACTTGAGGACACCGGGCACAGCAGAGGCAGGGGCGAGGCAAGAACTTGAAAGCGGGATGATTAAATTAATGAAGGAAATGGCTGAGTCCCGCTGAATAACCCTGGAATGAAGTGTGGCGTCGACAAGCTCTGCTGCCCTACACAGAGCTTCCAGCTGGCTTTAAATTGTTAAAATTGTCACATGTCATATATACAGAGGAGAGCACAAAATGTATAGGTACAGTTTCAAGAGTGACAAGAGTTCCCTGGTGGCCTAGTGGTTAGGATTCCAGGCTTTCACTGCCGTGGCCTGGGTTCAGTCTCTGGTCGGGGAACTGAGATCCCGCAAGCCGCTCGGCCAAAAAAAAAAAAAAGAGTGACAATAAGATGCACCACCAGTCTACCAGGGACCCAGCAGCAGGTAGAAGGATAGAACATTACCCGGTACCTGCGAGACCCCTGGTCCCCTTGGTGTGGCATCCCATCCCCTCACCCCCTACCACTATCTGGACCTTTGTCTTGATCATCCTCTTGCGTTTCTCTATAGTTTTACCCCCAGTAAATCTCTTCCTATCTAAGCAGTGTATTGTTTAGTTATGAATCGCAGAGTGACAAGCTCAGAGCTCTCTGTGTGAGGAAAGCGCAGTTTGCACCACAAGCTTCTAGGAGAGGAGAAGCTGAACAAAGTCTGTCTTCAGCCTCCCTGGGAGTTTCCCAGAGACCCTTTGCAGAAGTCATTGGGTGAGGTCACAAGTGAACCTTGAAAGATCAGGGCCATCACAGAGCGGGGGATTTGGCTGGGCCTTCGTGTGGGCCAGGGTGGATCTCCAGCAGAGATGCGGTCAGAGGACAGCCGCTCACATCCCCCGCTCTCAGGAGCAGGTCAGAGCAGAACACCTGTGCGGTGAAGCTGAACCTCCCTCCTGGAGTGGAGAACAGGAACTTACTTCATCAGCCAAGTCCAGATGAGCAGCTGAGCCTGGGCCAGACTCCCTGGGCATCCTTCTGTCCTCAGATGGTGTAAGGAAGTGGGCACCTTGGGGATGGCAGCCTTCACTGTGCCCGTCTCCCATTGGTGCCCATCACCCTCCACATCAAGTGCCCAGCTCCCTCCCCGCTCTCCCTTCGAGTCATCCTGGGTGCCTTCCTCCTCCTGCCTTGAACACTTGTTTCCTGGTTTCCTGCCTCCTTCCTTCTGGACTTTCTTGCTGTGGTCCAGCATATCCTCCAGAAGCTTTTGGAGAAAGGCTGTATTCTAGGTAAATTTTTTGGGACTTTCCATGTCTGAAAATGTCTTTTTTCCTCTCCCTACTTGACTGAGATTCTTCTAGGTTTAAACATCTAGATTGGAAATAATTTTCCTTGTAAAATTGCTTCAATGTATTCTTGCTTTTAAGGTAGCTATGAAGCAGTCAGAAGCCATTCTGATTCTGAGCCTTTTTCACATGTTCTGTTTTTTCTCTCTGAAACTTGTCAGATCTCCCCTCATTCCCCCGTGCTCTCAAATGTCACAACAGTATACCTTGGTGTAGGTCCATTTTAATCTGTTTGTCTGGGTATATACCAGCCCTTTCAATCTGGAAATGTACATCCTTTAGTTCTGAGTAATTTTCTTAATTTGTTTCTTTGTTGGTTCCTTCCTTTTGTTTTTTCCTGATCTCTCCTTCTGGAACTCAGAGTGATTTGGATGTTGGACTTCCTATTCTGGGTTCTCCAATTTTCTCTTTTTGCTCTACTTCTGGGAAATTTCCTCAGTTTTTTTCTTTCTGTTGAGTTTTTCAATGCTGCTATCAATTTTCACCTTTAAAAGCTTTAAAAAAATTCTCTTAATGCACTTTGAAAAAAAAAACATCCTGTTCCTATTGATAGAATATTCGATGGATACAGTAGCTTTTCTCAACTCTCCAAAGATGTTACTATATTAACATTAGTAATAGTCCTCTCTTGACACACACACATATTGTCTGTTCCTGGGCTGTTTACTGTTCTGTGTGTGTGTGTGTGTGTGTGTGAAGGGCTTTGGGTCTTTCCTTGTGGGATCTCAGATTCCCTGGAGAAGTCTTCTCAAATCTCTCGCCTGGAGGTAAAGATCTAGCTGGGTTGTTCTCGGGGCCGGTGGGGAAGGAGAGCCAGGGGGCCTCAGCTTTCAGCACACAGCAAACCCACTTTTTTCTCTCCTGCAGCTCACACCCTCGCCTGTGCCAGTGACCTCTGTCTGGCCTGAGACCCTCAGTATCCCCCTTTCCAGAGAAGACACTTTCGGGCTTGAACGGGTAGGGGAAGGAGGTGCCCAGTGTTGCAGGGGAGGGGAGGAAGGAGCAGCTGACTCTCACACAACTTCCCCCTCATCCTCCTCAGTTCAGGCCCCTGAGCCCTCCATCCGAGAGTTTCTGGGGGCTGCCATCTCCTGATTTCTTGAAAATCTCGTAGCCGAGATGCAGTGGTTCTTAGTTTTCCCCACCTCTGGCATCAGCTCCTCCTGTGCTCTGTCTGATCAATCCCTCCTTACCCATTTGGTTTCCAACTTCCAAAGTTTGGCTGCCGTGGTCCCCTCTCCTGTTTTCTATGCGTTTTGATGTCTCTCTCTCCCACCCCCTTTAATCTCTTTACTATAATGTTGGTGGGGTTCAGGAGGGAGAAACAGTGCGTGTGTGTGCTTAACCTGGTCTCTTAACCTGGAAGCTTCCAATCAGCTTTCTAATATCACCCGTTTATACATGAACAGCCAAAGATCAGCTAGTGATTGAGGAAATGCTCTGTATGAATACGAAAGAAAAACCAAGGCAAACAAAAGCAGAACAGGCCTACAAAGGGAAATAAAGTCAATGCAGGAAATAGAGGAAAACTTCAAGAAATATAATATCCACATGGAATAGTCAGTATGTATGTTTTTTCCCCTTGAAACAGATAACTAGAGAACTTTAGGGACAAGTAGTCTTTTAAAATCTTAAAAACACATGAAAATGCACATGTAAGAGTATTTACCACATGGTTTCTAATAGCAGAAAATTTATATAACCTAGATGTCTAAAAATAGAGGACTAATTTAATAAATCATAGTATACAACTATAATAAATCATACTCTACAACCAGCCGTTAAAAATGATGTGGTAGAAATGTATTTATGCAAATGGAAAGTAACTCATAATATATCACCAAAAGATTACAGTACAGAATCAAAATATTTACAGTAAAATTCTATTATGGAAAAAATATTATGTATATGTGCACAGAAAAATGTACTACTCTAGCTGCCAGATGAATTCTGTCAGACTGGATTTAAAAACCTTTATATACAGTTACAAATCTGGAAAAATACATCTCAAGAATATTAGCAGAGATTACCTGCAGGTATGGAATTACAGGTGAGCGTTATCTTCCTCTTTGTATTTTTCTGTATTTAGTCAATTATTTTTCAAAATGCACATATTACTTTATAACCAAAATTCCGTGTTTCTTTGTTTTGTTTTGTTTCTAATGTTTATTCCATTTGATCCAATGATTCCTTTCCTACGAAAATACCCTAGAGAAATAGAGCAGATCAGAAGAATTATCTAAAACAATTTTTCACAGTGTTATTTAGAATTGCCAAAAAAAAATTGGAAAGGAGCTAATAACTGACAAATTGAGATTGGTTAGATTATATTACACTTATACGTTGGACTACTCAGCTATTAATTCATGCCAGAATTTTTTGATAGATAGCATGTATAGATATAGACAGTATGATCTCTGTGTTGTTTAAAATAACTAGATATATACTTAGATATATTTAGGAAAAAGACTTGAGGAAGCACATCAGACTATTATCAGTACAGTAAGTTCCCTACACACGAACCTTCAAGTTGTGAACTTTCAAAGATGCGAATGTGTGTTCGCCTGTCCAATCACGTTAGGCGTGAGTGAAATTGCAGCTTGCCCTCCGTCTCCTATTGCTGATGATCCTTCAGCTCTACCGTCTCCCACCTCCTCTCCCTCCTCCGGTCAGTAACTCTTCTTGCCTGTTCACTCGATGCCAGCCCCGGTATGCCAGCTGTTGTACTGTACTACTGTACTTTTCAAGGTACTGTAAGATTTTAAATGTTTTCTTTATTTTTTGTGGGTTTTAAAAAATGTATTATTTGTGTGAAAAGTATTATAAACCTATTAAAGTACAGTACTATATAGCCGATTGTGTTAGTTGGGTACCTAGGCTAACTTTGTTGGACTTATGAATGTGCTCTCGGAACGGAACTCGTTCATATGTAGGGGACTTACTGTAGTTGGTTGTCTCAGGATGATGGGATTGCCTTACCTAAGCGTGATTTCTGGGAGGGTTGAGATGCCGTCTCTTATTCACCTTTCCATTCCCAGGATCTTGTCGCTCCTCACAAATATCTGCCGAATATGTGAAGGTATTATAGGTGGTTTTGATTTTCTTCTCAATACTTTCCTGTATATTCCAAAATTTCTACAATAACATGTTTAATTGCATCATTGCAGTATATTAAAATTTTTAAAAATAAATTTATTTATTTTATTTATTTATCTTTGGCTGTGTTGGGTCTTTGTTGCTGCACACTGGCTTTCTCTAGTTGTGGTGAGCGGGGGCTACTCTTCGTTGCGGTGCGTGGGCTTCTCATTGCGGTGGCTTCTTGTTGAGGAGCACGGGCTCTAGGTGTGCAGGCTTCAGTAGTTGTGGCTCACGGGCTCAGTAGTTGTGGTGCACAGGCTCTAGAGCGCAGGCTCAGTAGCTGTGGCGCACGGGCTTAGTTGCTCCACGGCATGTGGGATTTCCTGGACCAGGGCTCGAACTCATGTCCCCTGCACTGGCAGGCGGATTCTTAACCACTGCGCCACCAGGGAAGCCCAGTAAGTTAAAATTTTTTAATGAGGAAAAGTATAAAGAAAAGGGAAAACAGTGGAGGAGGTGGTGCAGAAAAATTCATCTTTTCCTAAATTGACTTCATTCTCCTTCCACCGAACACCTCACCCCCACCGCCCCAGCTTGGCCAGGTTTGGGGCTTCCAGACCATCCAAGGCACAAAACACTGGCACCTGGCCCTATTTCCCTGAGTAGGCGGACCTGGGTGGGCTGGGGGGAGTGTGGCAGTTCTGTTCAGTTTCTCCAGCCAAGCCAGGAGTCCCTGAGCCAGGCCTGGTGCATTTCACTTGTCATCATATTTTGGTCTTGCAGATGTCTAGGCCACCATGGGCATCCTAATTATTTCCTTGGGTGCAGATTCTTTGCCAGCACTGGGAGGTGGTAGCAGGCAGGAGGTGGGCTGGGGGAGACAGACTACTGGAGAGAGGGTCTCATGGAGAAAGGGGATGACAGAGAGAGTAGAGGAATGAGACAAGAGAGTCACCAAGATTCTCTGTTATAATAATAGCAATAGTTACTGCCTTGGGTCTTTACGGTGTGCCAGGTACTGTGCTAAACGATTTTCATGGATTATTTTCTTTACTCTGCACAAAACCCACATAAGGTAGGATCTGTATTATCATTCCCATTTTACAGCTGAGAAAACAGCCTCCGATAGGTGAAGGAGGCCACTGAAGATCACACCATGAGTTAAACTACAAAGCTCTGAGTTAAAAAAACACCTAAGGCCCTATTCTTAGCTGTGCCTGGCACCATGTTGCAAAGAGGCATTTCCCAGACAGCTGTGAAGTGGGGGGTCCCGTGAAAAATCTCTGTCTTCTCCATCGGAGTGGAGAAGTTTCCCAGAGAGCAGAAGCTGGAGGCCTTGGGGACTCTGCTCAGCTGAGGCCCTGGGGGCCACCAGGGGGCAGCAGAGGCCTGCACTGGCCAGGACGGCCATGTCCCCGGTTGACTGCAGGCTCTGGGCAGCTGTCCTGACTCAAAACCTGAACTGCCAGTGGCCAAGAATAGCCAGGGGCTGTAGTTCACGTGGGTACTCCTTCCCAGGGTTTCGAAAGCCCCTCACGTCATCCCTATCATTTCACAATCCTGCTCACAGAGCACTTTTTCCATCTTCCTCAAACAGGTTCTATCTTGGCCGGTGAGGAGAAGGCTTCAGGGACACACACACTTCCTGCAGACAGCATGTGTGATGCTGGGCTGGGCGCTGGGATTTTAAAAACACCCCATCAAACAGGTCTTACGCCCAGGGGACACTGTCACAGAAATAAATAACCAAGGTACACTGTGTAAACTGCAATAATACATATACATGTGAGATGTGGTGTCAGCACAAAGTGGGAGAAAGAGGGGTGGAATTATACCTTAGGGATTTAGCTCAGAGGTAACCCAAGGGAGTGTGTCCGTCTGTAGGAGTCATCTTTCCCGTGAGTAGAAGCAGAGAAAGAGGCTGAGAATGCTGGTCTAGAAGGGTAAGGGGTCCCAGGTTGAAAAATATTAGATTCAATGAGAATGTCAAGTGTTCTAGAAATCATGAAGTTTGCATCTCTTAAGTCCTGCATCAGGGTGTGAGTTGGGACAGTTGAAGCAGACCTAACCGGGGCTCAGGAAGCTGGTGAGGGAGGGTGGAGGAGGGTAGTTGGGAGGTGGTTATAGGGTCCGTTGTCAAGGTCAGTGGGCTCCAGGACTCAGCAAAGCTAGCTGGGAAGAGACCCAGCCTCTCCTACCACCCTTTGTTTACAATGGCAGCCACAGTCCTTCATCCCCAGGGATGGCAGAAGAGCTTGGACCAGCCCAGGGGCTGGAGTTCAGTTGACCAACCCATTCTGGTTAAATAAGGGTCACCCTTAATACATTTAAAATTTTAAACTTTTGGAGTTAGACATCATTCTAAAATATAATCTTGCCAATAAATATTTAGTAATATTTAATAATTAATATGGATCAGTCTTTCTACATTTATATAGTCTCTCTCTATCTTTTTTTTTTTTTTTGGCCGTGCAGCTTGTAGGATCTTAGTTGCCTGACTAGGGGTTGAACCCGGGCCCTCTGCAGTGAAAGCACCGAGTCCTAACCACTAAACTGCCAGGAAATTCCCTGTGTTGTCTTCTCTGGGGCATTAATGGTTTCCCACTCCACCAGTTTTCTAGAACTAGAAATTAAAGAAGTGGGAGATGGGAACTTCCCTGGTGGTCCAGTGGTTAAGACTCTGCGCTTCCACTGCAGGGGGCATGGGTTCAATCCCTGGTTAGGGAACTAAGATCCTGTAGGCAGCCAAAAAAAAAATAATAATAATAATAAAATAAATAAATAAATAAAAAAGTGGGAGCTGGGGCTGAATGAAAATTTATGACATTAATGTGTTACATTTTTTGGTCACATGTTCCCTCATTTGTTTCTTTTAACAACATTGGGAATATTATTACCATAGATATTCTCATTGGACCAAGGAAGAAACTGAGGTTCTGACTGAGGCTTAGCCCCATGTGGCTAGTGAGTGGCGAACAGGCCTTCCACGAGGTTCTCTGACGTTCGGCCCCCAGGCCTCCTTCTTCCTCCTGGGGCTTCTGTGGTGTGGGAAACACCTGGGCAGCTTTGACTTCGTTTGTTTGTTCCAACAAAACTGGACTGCCTTTGCGGCATCTTTTGCCCACACTGAAGGCCAATCCCCAAATAACTCCAAGACACCGAAGGGAAAGGGAGAGACACGTGAGCTGTGTGTGGGTGTGTGACAAAGGCCTATGTAAATGCATTCAGTCAGTAACTCTTTGTTTGAGCTCCAACTGTGTGCTCAGCGTGGGGCAATCGAGTGACCCACCAGCGTGTCCTCATGCCTGTCCATAAACCCTCCAAGGGCAGGCCCTGGTGGCCACCTGTCTATGGAGGACCAAGTCACGCCTGAGCTCCACCAGGCTGCCTCGACCTGCCCTCGGGGTGCCCCTCGTCAGAGGAGGAAGTGGGCAGGTAGGCTGTGAACCCGTCTGCCAGCCCTGCCGGGTGAGCTCAGTGTGCCTGAGGAGCTCAGAGGGGGGCTCGCGAACCTGCCAGTGGGTGAGGGGCAGAGGGGGTCAGTGTGGGGAGATGTGTCACTGAGGAGGTGACGTTTGAGCTGCCCTCTGAAGGATGAAAGAAATTCGCCAGGTGGAGGGAGGGCACTCTTGGCAAGAGAACAACGTGAACAAAGCTCAGAGGCTTGGGCGTGTGAAGCACAGAGAGGATGGTATGGGTGTGAAAGTGCGTGTGTGTCTGTGAGAGACAGAGAGACAGAGACAGAGAAAGAGGCTCCATTTATGTTCACTTGACTTTCTTTGGTCCCTGATTTCCCCCTTGAGCCCCTGCCTCAGGGCTCTGGCCCCAGCTGTGACCTCTATGGGCCTCTCCCTGCTCCCCTGTGGGCTCAGAGCTTCTGTACTTGAGCCCCACAAGGGCTTCCCTGTTCCCTCAGCAGCTCCCGCCTTGACTTTGTTCTTCCTAAGCCTGCCCCAATCTTGGCTTCCACCAGGACACTTGATCCCATCCCGTGGCTGGCAGTGGGGTGCGGCCCTCAGAGCAGCTGCAAGGATGGTGTTGACTCCAGATGGAAAGTGTTTCGAGAATTCTGACATGACATCACACTGTCAGGACATTGCGCTGACGGTAACCGATCTGGGAGTGGCCAGGTGAAGTCACTGCCAACCTTGCCCCTTGTCCAGGGCTGGCTCAGATCAAGGAGCTTGGCTTGGCGGGTGGGGATCTGGAACCAAGGGGTGGCACAGGGAGGGGCCTTCTGGGTGTCCAGACCATCGCCAGGAGCAGCCCAGAGGCAAACGGATGCCCTTCCTCCGCTTCCTGTGACTTGAGCCCAGCGGAGGCCCCGCACTCACATCCCCGGCCGTGGGCGAGGCTCGTTTTGGCTGCTCTCCTACCCACCTGGGGCCTCGGCCACCTCTCCTCCCGCAGGCCAGGCCTCCACTCCCAAAGGGCCACTAACACTCTGCATGTGGCTTCTTTGGCCTCAGCCCTGCTAGCTCTGCTAAGCCGAGCTGAGCCAGGTGAAGAGCGGGGGCTGCCCCAGCCGCCTGCCGGAGGGTGAAAGGGGAGCCCTGCCACAGCTGACATCCGCGCCCGGCCCGGACCCAGGGCTTGTCTTCAAGGCACCATCTGTTGCCTGCGAGGGCTGAGCGGGGACAGGAGGCTGGCACTGGCGCTCAGAAGGCAGGGCTGGGAGGCGGAGGTGATGGTGGTTTGGGGGTGCCCTTGGGGAGAGAGCACCTTTGTTACCCCCTCTTCTTCTGCCACCATCACCCACTTGTGCGGAGCTCGGACCTGGGGCTGAAGAAGAAGAGAGTTAGAAGTGATCAGCCCCCAGCTCAGGCTGGCTTTGGCTTCCCCAACATCAAGAGCCTTCCCTTCTGGGGAAGCCAGAGGGCACAGCCAGATGGTCTACAGCCCAGGCAAGCGTCCAGTCCTACGCATCACAGCGGTCACCGCAGAATCATGAGACTGGAACTGGGCACTGGGCATTGGGCCACAGGATGGGCTGCCTGGGGTTGGTGCCCTGGTTGGCTCTGCCCTCCCCCGGGAGCAGGCCAGGCTGAGCACAGAGCCGGACACAGTGGGAGACACCTCGGGGTTGGAACAAACCCCCAGATGGTCAGGACCCTCAGGACAGGACCGGGTTCGCAGGGACTGGGGAACAAGAGAGCCATCTGGGCCCTTGGCCACCTGCTCCTGCCGCCTGCTGTTTGGAAGGGGCCAGTGGGTCGGAGAGAAGAGAGGAAGGGAAGGTGAGGGGATCTGAAGATCAGGAGGGAAAGGGAGAAGGAAGAGAAAGATGTGAGAGAGGAGAGAGAGGGGCGAGGAAGGGCTACAGGTAACAGAAGCTTAAACGAGATGGCAGTTTTTCTTACATACAGCTGTAGGTAGGTAGTCCAGGGCTAGAGTGAAAACCAAGGCTTGCGTTCTTTTTCCACCGTTCCTAACAATTCCAAGCTGCAGCGTGGAGGAAGGGGTGGGGGAAGGGCACGCCCCTCGCTTTAGGGACCCAACTGGGCATTGCACACATCGCTTCCCCTGACAGCTCACTGGCCAGAATGTAGTCACCAGAGCTACATCTAGCTGAAAGAGAAGCCGGGAATCGTAGTCTTCGTTCTGAGCATGCATGTATCCAGAGTAGAAGGAATGAGAAAGGAGGAAACTGGATATAGGGGCAGGAAAATAAAGAGGAAGGGAAGCTCTTGGAAGGAGGAGGGGCGGGGACAGGAAGGGAAGGAGGGTAAAACCCTTTGGAACAGCTTGTACTCGTGGCTAAACCTGACCTCCCAGCACACCTGGCTCCACCCCAGGGTGACCAGGTCTAGAGGTTTGTCATAGGCAAGTTCCCTGGGGGCTAGGAGCCCTTCCCCTTCTCAAAGACTGATTAACCTGCTTTTGGGGCCCAGACCTGAAGTGGGCTGTGGCTACTTCAGTGAGGTCTCTGGGGAAGGTCTGCATCTAATAAAAGGAAAGAAAATGAAGTGCAGGGTTTTGCTTTCCCACTTAGCCAAGAAGAGGCTCTAGAGTGTACCTCGCAGTCGTGAGGAAGGATGTGATAAGTCATACTGAGTCCAACTCTTTCAGGATGTAAGGAGGGAACTTGTCCAGTTTTCCTCAAGGTACGTGAAGGTACATAAAACATGGGACCATCTCACATTATCAACTAGGTTGCTCTGGATCACAAGTAACAGTAAACCCAGCCAAAATGTTCAATAAGAGCAGTTATTATCTCCCAAAACAAGAAGTCCAGAGGAGGGCAGTTCCAGGATCGGTTAATTCAATAGCTCTGTGATGTCTGGGCTCTGATTCCATTTCCCAGAAATTCTCATAGCTTTTCTGTTTGGTTGTAAGATGGCAGCTGGACTTCCAAGCATGATGTCCTCCTAAAATTGCTTTCAAAGGAAGTATTTTCCTCACCAGTGTCATTTTATCTGAAAGGATAACATTGCCCAGAACCTCTCCATCAGAATTCCCCTTCTTTTGGCCAGACTGGGTTACATCTCTATCCCCCCATCAAATACTGGCAAGGGGGAATGGGATTACCCCTTCCCATGAGATGGTTGGTTTAGGCCAATCATGATTCATCATCTGGGGCCCACCTTCTCTGAGTACACTGCATCTGGATTCTCAACAGACAAGTTCTGTTATCAAAGAAATAGGGCACCATGTTGTAAGGAGCCATGGCTCTTAGTTAGGCTGAGGGCAGACATTACTAATCACTTATAGCTCTCTTTCTCTGACAGTCATTGTCCATCAAAGTTGGCACAGGAGATAAAGCACGTGTCATCTCGGCCTTAGATAATGCGAAGTAAGGGAGCAATAACTCAAGGTATCTTTAGTGACCCAGTCATCTTATTGCCTCACATGGTGTCTTTAAATATGTCTACAAATTCTTTGACAATCTTTCCTTCAAAAAGTGGCAGCATATCCCCCTCCCCTTGAGCGGGGGCTGGACCTGGTGACTCATTTCTAATGAACAGAAAATTGCAAAAGTGATGGTGTGTGAATTGCGAGACTAGATATAAAAGGCAGTGGAGGTTTTGCTTTGTTCTCTCTTGGATCACTTGTCCTGGGGAGGCCAGCCACCAGGCCATGAGAGCACTCCAGCAGCCCTACAAAGAAGTCCATGTGGGGAGGAACTGAGACCTTCTACCAACAGCCATGTGAGGGAGCCATGCTGGAAGTGGATCTTCCAGTCCCAGTCGAGTCTTCAGATGACTGCAGTCCCGGCCAACATCTTCTCAAACTTTGGGGTTTGAGAAACCCCAAACCAGAACCCTCCAGCTAAGCCACTCTCAAACTCCTGACTTTCTCACAGAAACCATGAGATAATAAATGTTTATTGTTTGAAGCCACCAAGTTTTGGGGTAATTCTTCGTGCAGCCAGAGCTGGGACTAGGGCAAAGCAAGGGAGCAACCCAACCCTGAAAATGAGTGCCTCCTTAGACTTTGTGCCCTGGCTTCCTCACTGGCCTCACCTTAGTCCCAACCTTGTGTCTAGCAGTATGTAAACCTCCATGCCCCTTTCCCCTTCCCAACATTCTCCAGCTTGTACTTGGGTGTCCTTGGGGCTCTGAAGAAGCTGGTTCCTTCTCAGGGTCCAAGGGTGGAGCATGTGACTAAGCCTGTCAGCACATTCCAGTACCCTTAGGTCACAGTGACAGGATCGGTTGTAGCATGTGACCCCCCTCCTGTCCAATCAGAGTAGATGTCAAGCCTTTTTCTAGGGATGCTGGGTCAGATATGATTCCACTCTTGTGACTGAACAAGGTAAATGTAACCATGGGACTTCTGGTAGCTTTTTTGGGACCTCTGAGGGGAGTCAGTTTGGGGATAAAGCTGTTAGCAGGATACAAGAAACTGGGTCCTTGGTAATATTGTTCAGCTGCTAGATTAACACCTACCTAAAGCCAGCCTCCTCTCAGAACTTTTCAGCCCACTGAGCTAAGAGTTTCCCTTTAAAACATTTAAACCAGTTTGAGTCTGGTTTTCTGTTACAGGCAAAGGAAAGCCCAAATGTGATGTTAAACACACAGAGGAGACCCCACATCGGTTACTCACACAGATGCTGCCAAGGATCCAGCTGTTTCACACTGTGCAGAGTAAGTATCCAGATGTTCCGTCGAATGTTCTTGTTTCAGCCAGATGTTGAATATCTTGTAGATGGAGGGTTAACATGATTTAATGCTTAAAAGCAAATACTCCTCCTTTCTTCTCCCTCCCCTGCCCCCCATCTGGTGCCTGCCTACTTCTAGTCACTTCCAGATAGCCATGTCCCACCCGAATCCTCAGGTAGGTGCTATGATTTGTATCACGTGGTACCGCCTACCCCACTTGTCTCCTTCCTCCACAGTTATTTGGACCAGGAATTGGTATCTAGCCCACAGAGCCAGTCTAGACACTGGGCAACAACCCATGTGTTGCCTGGCATGAAGAGGCGAGCTGGGGCAATCAGAGTCTTTCTTTGTCTCTCTGAACTGAGATATCCTGAAGAAGGAAGCGGTTCCAGGCAGGGCCACGGAGCAGAGACGGGGCCATGGGAGAATGTTAAGATAGCAGAAGTTATGCAGGGAGCAGAAATGAGGAGCAGGTGAGACTACAAGGAGAGAAGAACTATCCTAGAGTCCACGGAAAGAGTAACCGACTCCTTGAGAGAGGGAGCGAGCTATGGAGAAAGAGATGGAGAACAGTTAGTCAGGATAGGCTAGATTCTGCCGTGGGAACAAACATCCCCCAAATCTCAGTGGCTTAACCCAGCAAGAGTTTATTCCTGACCATACACGACTTGTCCATCACCGGTGAGCAGGGAAGGCTCTGTGCACTGTGGTTGTGTGAGAACTCAGGCCAACAGAGGCTCCACTTTGACCTGGGTTTCCACGATTGCAGAGGTGGGGGAAGGAAATTCAGCCAATTACATGTCAGCTCTTAAGGCTTCTGTCCAGAGGTGACACATGCCCCTTCTGCTTACAATTCATTGGCTAAAGCAAATCTCATGGCTGTGCTTAATTTTAAAGGTGGAAGAGTCGTGTGAGGCTACTGTATGCATGGAAAGAGGAAGAACTTGAGTATCTGTGACCAGCCTTATTGATGTCCACAGAGAGGGGAGCTGGTCCCTAGAGCAGCCTCAGATCCCACAGGTCCAGATTTCACGAGGCCCTGCCATACTGGGGATTGTATTCACACAACATCCCCGTCGCCCTTTTTGTCCCACACGTGCCTTGCAATGCCCATCATCTTCCACACATACATTTGTTTGTTTCTTGCAAATTAAGACCTCCCTCCTGGGACTTCTTATTTCCTTTGAATGCACCTCTCGCACTTGGGGACTCCCTTCCTCAAAAGCAAAAAGTTGGGAACTCCCTGGCGGTCCAGTGGTTAGGACTCCACACTCTCATTGCCGAGGGCCCGGGTTCGATCCCTGGTCAGGGAACTAAAATCCTACAAGCAGCGAGGTGCAGCCAAAGAAAGAAAGCCTAAAACCAGTACAAACCGTCTTTGTGTCTCTGTTTTATAGCAAGATGGGGATCTACAGGCCCTCCTGCCTCGGGAATGTCAGAGGTGGCTTCGGAGAAACTTTATTTGCACATGAAGACTTCGTAGGCTCCCCTGGCAGGGAATGCCATATCTATGAAGTTTTCTAGTTCTTATTATTTGCCAAGCACTGTGCTAAGAACTTTGCCTGAATTATCTCATTTAAAATACTTTTTGACCTCACTTTGCAGATGAAGAAACTATGGCATAGAAACTATGGCAACTCCCTTGAGGTCTGATTTTCGTATCTGTGCTCCTCACATTATAGTATACATCCAAGAAAGATGGTGAGGAGGGCTTTGGGGCTGATGGGCCAGCCTGGGGGACCAAGGTTAATCTTTGAGGAGAAGATAAGGGGAGGGGGAAGCTGCCTCAGGTGGGTAGAGAGCTTACCTCCAAGGAGGAAAGACATACTTAATGGGGCAGGGTGTGGTATCCTTCAGATGCCCTTGGGCCCAGCCTCAAGTCCTACTTGGAGAAGATTGAGAGATTGAAAGAAAATAAGCTGTTTTTGATTGAGCACATATAGTGACCAAATTGTGGTCTCTAAGCATCTTTTCTCACTGAAAGGAACCAAGGCTTCTTGGAGAACTGGCTGTTTCCAGGTCCAGAGCAACAATTATATAAGATAAACCCAGAGCATCTTTTATTAGAAGGTAAGAAAGTTGTCAAACACCACTGAGGTCGTGTCAAAAGGACTCAGATGCCAGACTGAAGGAGCTCCTCCTGGATAAAATGGGATCATTTGAGCATCAAATACAAAACTGAACAAACAAAAACCCTGCAATGAATTGAAACACGTCAAATATTTTTTAAAGTCCATGAATTAAAATATGATAATAATAAAAAGACATTTGGAGACTGCTTAGAGAAAACTAACTCACTATTCCGAGAAGTGATAAATAAAGGGAAAAAAGTTTTCAAAAAGCTACCTGTGGGGCATCCCAATGATATAGTGAAGTTAAGGGTTAGTTGGAAGGCTTCCCATGTACTCCCCAAACCTGCCTCTGGCTTTTTCCAGGCCTGAATTTCCACCATTAGAGACTCATTTCTTTGAGGTTAGAAATGTCCTGAATCGGAGTCAGAGTAACCTTGGGAAAGGTTTGTTAACTACTTTCCTCACAGATCGTGATAGAGGAAAAGTGGTGAGTCCTATGGTTCCTGGAGTCTGAACAGGTAGGGGTACAGCCAGAGAAGAAGGGCTGGAGGGGAAAGATCTTGGAACCATCGTGGAGGGCAGGAGAACCCCCTGGGCTGGCCTTCCAAAGTGCAGCTCCTCGGTAGCCCAATCAGATGAGGTCTGGTCCAGCAGGTGGAGAGAATGCCAGAGATGCACATTTTATTATACACCCCAGGTGATTCAAACATGGTTGTCCTGCTACATTTTCTGGGGGACACTGGACCACAGTTCCTGAATCTCTCCTACTGGCTGTGTGACTTCCTGCTCTGGCAGCACTGGACTGTCACAGCTGAGCACTTACAGCCTCTGCAAACTTCACCGGTCCCCTCACCCTGGGACCTCTTCGTTACTGCCAGGTGAAGCCTTTAAGATGCCAGGCCCTTCCCTGTGTGGGAAAGCTGGCACTATGGAGAAGGTACACAGCCACATGGGTCCCAGTGTGAGCTCTGAGCTGCCAGCCCTCACCCCCTCTCACAGCTTCCCATGTGACAGCCCGCTCACTCAGGGCCCCTCACTCTTGACAACGCTTCTCGGGCTCTGCCGGACCCGGGGCCCTATATCCCAGCCCAGGCCCTGAGGTGCCCTCAGGCCCGGGATTCCTCTTTCCTCCGTGGTGCCCTCACGGGACCCTTGTCCCTGGGCAGGGGGTTGTTTGCAGCCCTGCTGACCGGCTGTGTGCCTGAGCCAGACTGTGGCCAGTCTACGCTCACTCTGGAGTCCGCTAAGCCTCCTCGCCATCCCCTTTCCTACCCTACCACCCCACCTAGCCCCTTCCTGTCCCTTGGGCCTCTCCCATCCCTCCCTCCCTGCTTCGTGGCCCTCTCCCACTGAGATGAGCACCCGGATTCCAGGCCCGAGTCCATCCTTCCCTAGTAACGCTCCTCAGCCCACCTCCTCCCCAGGGACCGAGCGCCCAGTTTGGGGCTGACCTTCCAAGTCTGGTCCCCACACGCCCAGCCCTGGCTAATGGGTCCTGGCTGAGCGCCCCTGTCCTGACACCTGGCCTTTGCCTGACCCCATGGGTAAACTTGGGCGCCAGCCTCAGCCCTCCCTGGCTGGCCTGTCCCCCAGCACCCGAGCCTGGGTTATGACATCTTTCCACTGAGCGGCTCTTATTTGGAGAAGGCAAACACGCCAGCACATGCACACACGCACCCCTCCTCGCCCTGACGCCACACGCGCTGGCGTGAAAATCCGGCTGGCCGTGTTTATTTTTCTTCCTTTAATTTCCCCTTTAGAACAAACACCAGTCCTGTAACACAGACCACCCTCTCCTTTCAGATCCGCAGCCTCCCGCCCCCCACCCCCTGTCCTCCCCGCGCAGCTGTGAATGAGAACAGAGTAAGTCTTTTAGCAGGAGGCAGTGGCCTGAATGAATTGATCCCAGCCTCCAAGCCAGCAGGGAAGGAGGGCTTGTGAGCATGTGTATTTGCTTCTTAGAAAATCTTTGCACATCCCCAAGCTCCTATTTTTCCCTGTGCCTTGGAGCAAATGCCTCCCCACCTCACCCCCCCTCCGTTCACATTTGATTTGAATTCCTTTTTGGTCCCTTGCATTTTGTTTTCTGTTTTCTACAAGGGAGCCTGAATCAGGGCCTCAGAAAAACAAGGCCGGGCTGCCAACTGGAAATGTTTGCTCTGGGGGCGAGTTCGGAGGCTGGCGTCAGGCGGGGCAAGATCCGTGCCAGTGGAATGTGATTTGGGGGGGAAGCTGCAGGTCACTCAATCGCTGGCAGCCTGCCCGGGAGCAACTGAATGCTTTCTGAGCTCTGTGTGTGTGTGTAGACTTCTTTCCCTCATGCAAACAGAACCCTGGAGACGTGGAGACAGAAGCATTAGGAAGAAACTAGACAGGGGTTTGGAAAGTCAGGGGAACCAGCGAGATTAGGTGGGTGGGGGTGGGAAGAGGATGCCAGGATCTGTGTAGCTACTTTATCCAGCACCCATTGTGTTCTCTGCCTAAAGCTGGGGGCTCTCGGGAGCAAGGGGAGGTGCAGACCACCCTGGCCCCCGGTGACCCATAGGCTTTTGGAGAAACAAGGCTCCCAGTACAGGACACAGTCAGGCCAGCCTGGAAGTTCCCCCGAGCAGGCTGCATGAATGGCTGAGGGTGTTCAGGGTAGGCTTCCTGGAGGAGGTGTGGTAGGGTCTCAGCCCTGAAGCACGAAGTACAGCTCTTCCTCTGCTTACAATGGGGTTACGTCCTAATAAACCCATCAGAAGTTGAAAGTGCTGTTAAGTCGAAAATGCATTTAATACAGCCAACCTACTAAACATCACAGCCTAGCTTAGCCTACCTTAAACGTGCTGAGAACACTTCATTAGCCTACACAAACCTATTTTGGCAAACACCAAACCTATTTTATAATAAGAGTATTGACTATCTTATGTAATGTGTGGAATACTGGACTGAAAGTGAAAAACAGAAGTTGTCTGGGTACAGAATGGTTGTGCGTTGGTGTGATCACGGGGCTGGCTGGGAGCTGCGGCTGCCGCTGCCCAGCATCTCAAGAGAGTATGTACCGCATGTACAGGAAAAGAACAAAATTCAAAATTCCAAAAACAGTTTCTACTGAATGTGTGCCACTTTCGCACCGTCATAAAATCGAAAAATCTTAAGTTGAACCATTGAAAGTCAGGGACCGTATGTGTTGCGTTGAAAGGAAAGGAGAGGTGTTCAGGAGACTGTTAGTAGCTACCACGGGCCAAGCCTGTGCCGAGCCCTTTACAATGACGATCGCTTATCCTCCCAACAACCCATGAGTGTCATGGATCTTTCTATCCGACATTGCAAAGGAGGAAACTGAGGCCCAGAGAGATTAGGGAACTTGGCCAAGCCCCCAGCTTGTACGTGGTCAGCCGGGTTCAGCTCACAGCTGTCCCACATGAAAGCATGGCTTCTCCCCACCGCTGAGGGTCTTTTCCCACCTAGCCAAGTTGTCTGAGTAAGGGCCTGTTTTTGTTTCTTTATTTTTTTGTCCCTGGAAAAAGAACTGTTCAATTTGAGTTGGGGATCTAAGATGCCAAGGTAGACTTCCCAGAGGGCAGTGTGACAAGCGCTGGGAGATCCGAGAGGAACTTGCTTTGCCTCACCATTCCCAGGAGGTGACGGCTGGCAGTCCTGCCAGGGTTCCTAGCAAGCCAGGTCTTTCCAACAGCCTGGCTCACCTTATCAATGACCCGTGTTCCCTCCCGCACTCCTCAGCATACCCCCGTCACATGCCAAGTTCTTTCCCACCCCAAATGTTCACCGTGGGACTGCCCCCTTCAGGGGTCTTCAGAAGTTATCTGCTACTCTGAGTAGTGCATGAAACCCAGGTGGACCAGACAGAATGGTTTTATCCAGGGCAACGAGCATGACCCAAGAGCTGGAGTCGGGGGACCCAGTGGTACCAGTACTTCTCAGTGATGTCAAGCGAGTCTGTCCCCTGAGGAATGGTCTGTATGTTCCCCGAGCTGTCATAGACGGGAGGAGAGAATCTAAGACGCAGAGTTGATATACAGGTATTTGGTGGGAGGGCGGGTGTCTGACCCACCTCAGAAGGATTCTTGGTCAGAGAAAGCAGAGTCTATTGCAGGGTCTCTCCCAGACTTGGGAGAGGAGAAGGAAATAAGCCAGGCTTGGCAGGGAGGAGAAGAAGATGGGGGCGAGGGAGTGGAGTAATGGACAGGATAGTTAGACCCAAGCTCGTCGGGTAGAGACCAGACGGATAGTTGTCCATTTGATTAGAGCGACTCCATTGGCCATTTGGGGATTTTATTGTCCTGAGGCCAAATAGTTGGTGAGTCTCACCCATTGATTCTTTTTGCCCATGTAACCACTAGTGTTAGGTAAACACTGGCGTGGGGGTCACCTGGGGCTGCCAGGTCATCTTCATTGGTTGAACTGACTTAATCCCGTGAGATGACTGATTTTACCAGTTATTTCCAGGGAACAGGCAATTGACTGTATTAACCAAACACAATCATTGTTTTGGTTTTTCAGAGACAGTCTTTGGATCTGACATCTTTGGACCTCAGAGATATTTAGGCTCCCTGCCACTTACTAACAACAGCCAGCCCCCAAGAAGGCTGGGGAAGACCCTACAAACAATGGGCTTTGGGACTCAGTCTCCCCCATCAATAAAATGGGAAGGCTGGACTAGACCAGGAGTGGCCAACACATGGCATGAATACTGCCCTCTTCCTCTTTCATCCATGGCAGACATTGCTAATCAATTACAGCACTCATTCCCATGGGACCCAGATCCAGCCTCAGAATCCTTTTCAACACGGGGTTTCAAGCAGCCCCTACCAATCAATTAGATTTGGCATGCGTGATAAAAAGCATTTGTCCTTTGGGAGATTGGGATTGACATATATATACTAATATGTATAAAATAGATAACTAATAAGAACCTGCTGTATAAAAAGAAAATAAAATTCAAAAAAAAAAAAAGAGAGAGAGAAAAAAGTATTTGTCCTCCGGGCACTAGATGGTCTCCAAGCCTCCCTCCAGCTGTGCCAATCTAGGATTGCAACTGATTAGGCGTCTGAGGACTCAGCCTGGAGACCATCAGATCAACAGCTGTCACTGGGGCTTCCCAGGTCTGCGGGGCTGCCCTTGAGCTGGGCCGTGGAAGAGCCAGTACCTTTTTAATTTTCCACATTGCTAATAAATGTGCATTGCGTCAGCTCCGTCCTGCCCCCTCATGTGTTCCGGCTGCCGCCATCAGAGGGGACTTTTCTAGAGAGCTGTAAAAATAGTTTTTAAGGAGCCTGTACAGAAGAAGTAGCCAAGCCTTTTTTGTTTCCTTTCTTTTCTGAGGGAATGGGGGAGATGGGTAGGGAATACTTCACAATGAAGGAATGTGCTCCTTGGGGAATTTAATGTTGTTTTCCTAAAAAAAAAAGAAGAAGAAGAAGAAGAACTTATCACACACTGGTTTCACATCTAGCCACAGAGCACGCCTATGAGGATTGGTAACAGCTCCCGGGAGATCACTGGCTTAAGCCAGGTCTTGTTAGGCTGTTGACAACTAGGTCCTGATGAGGAAAGCACTAATGGGCCTCTGGCTCGCTCCCCGCCCGCCCCCTGGCTGATCCAGCTTCGGTGTTCCAGTGGGATTGATGGCTTCGTGACAGAGCTTCTCTTGCCTGCAATAGGGGTTAGGCCTGCAGGAGAGTTTTCTCTCTAGCGAGTGACTGTTTCATTTTCCCCCATTGTGCTCTGGGTTTTGAAGAGGCTTAAGACAAATGCTAAGATGCTGGGGATGGGAAGATCTGGGGGTAGGTAGGTGCCATCGCCTTCTCACTCTTCCCATTTTATAGATGAAGAAACTGAGGCTTGGGACTTCCCTGGTGGTCCAGTGGTTAAGACTCCGCGCTTCCAATGCAGGGGGCGCAGTTTCGATCCCTGGTCAGGAACTAGGATCCCACATGCCATGTGGCGTGGCCAAAAAAGAAAAGAAAAGAAAAGAAAGTGAGGCTTGCAGGGGGCAGGGGACAGGGGAAGCAGGTGCCCAAGGGAAGGGTACGTAGCTGGTCCTGGGAAGAGAATGTATCTTCCGACTCCCAGACCAGAAAGTCAAAGCTGCAGGACAACTCTGATAATGTCCTGCCCAGAATTTCTCGAACCTGGGTAATGTGTGCTCCTGTCTCGAAAGGTGACACACTGTCACAGAGCCCTAAGACATAATTATACACTTATGCTTTATGCTTTTAATTCTTACGTAACTATAAATGGAAATAAGTTAATAAATTAATAAACAAAACTACAAAGGTGATAAAATTCACATTAACAACATGGAGTTATGATGGATAATGTCGTTTTGCTGAAACAGAGCCCATAGAGCACAGAGGAGGAGCAGAGGAGAAGCCACAGAAGACTCTGGACTTTCCCCACCAGAGGCCATGGGAATGAAGGAATCTGGGGGACAGCGAGGTGTCAGGGGGAGGGAAGAGGACCAGAGAGGGCAGGGCCAGGTCAGATGCTGGTCAGAGGAAGCAGAGAGCCTGGAGACTCAGCTGCTTCGGGCAGCCCTCGTGTCCTCTTGGGGGTGTGCTCGTCCGGCACAGCCTGGCTCGCTGTGTTGCTTTCTTGAGGAAGTCTTGAGCCTTGAGGCTCAGATATCCCCTCACTTCTTAGCGAATCCCCGACAGTCAGGGCGGTGCCACGTGACCATCCCCTCTCTCCTCTGCCATCTTACCAGCCACTGGGACGAACCTTCTCTAGGCTTCATAAGGGAGCAGGCGCCACTTTCTATCTCCTTTGGGTGGCAACGCAGCCCATAAACGTGATGCATAAGTGTGTGACAAGGAGAAAAGGGCTGGTGGTCGTTCCAGTTGTAAGTGGGTAGTGAGGGGAGGCCTTAACGAGGAGGTGACATAACAGGAGGCTGGGTGGAGGTAAGGGAGTGAGCCATGGGCATTTGTCAGGGAAGTGGTCTGCCTGGCCAGATCTCATTGACCTTCCAGCCTGGTTCAAATGCTTCTTCTTTCGGGAAGTCTCCCAGAGCAGTTGTGCCGCGCTCGGAATTCCCACAGCTTTCCCTACAGAGTGTATCACTTCGTGCTGTGTTTACGGCTCTTAACAGATTTGTATTATTTCTCTCCTGGACCTGGAATGCCTTGAGGTGGATACCTCGTGCCCTCTCACCAGATGTTAGCTCCGTGAGGCAGGGGTTTTTGCTCTGTTCACTGCTGTATCCCTCAGTAGCTGTCTTTGTGCTGTAGGTGTAGATAGCCTCAGTAGGTGTCTACAAATGTGTGTTGAATTGTCACAAGTGGACCAAGTTGGAGATGGGAATCACTTGAGCTCCTGATGGCACACACCTCATCTCTCTGACCCAGTCCCATCGTGAGGCCTGGCTCGGCCCAAGGTTTGTCAAGTGAATGAATGACTGTTGATTTGCACCCATTGTCCCCCACTTTGTTTATCAGGCCAGGAGACATGAAACCAGAGAAAAGAAAGTGAATTCGACCAACCACCAGTTCCCGGTGGTCAGAGCAGCTGTCCCTGGGACACGATCAACTCTGGATCCACTGGTTTCTTCTGTTAAAGCAGCTGGTTGACTAGCTGAGTAAGACCTGGTCCAAACTGAGCAGTGAGCCTTCGTTCATTCAGTAAATATTTACTGAGTGCCTACTGTATACCAGGATTGTTCTAGATCCTGGGATATAGCAGTGAACAAGGCAGGTAAAAATCCCTGCCCTCATGGAGCTGACATTCTAGTGGGGGAGACAAATAAACAAAAAACCCAGTTATACACCTACAGACATAATATGTCAGATAATGGTAAGTACTTGAAAAATTAAAGCAGGGAAGAGGTAGAGATATTGACGAAGAGGATATATGGGGTGCCCAGGGACAACCTCACTGAGAAGGTGACACAGAAACACCAGAGGGGGGTGAGGGAGTAAGCCGCGAGTCTGCCTGGGCTACCTGGCATTCCAGGCCAGAAGAACAGCCAGTGCAAAGGCCCTGAGGCGGGAGGGAGCTTGCTGGGTAAGTTCAAGGAGGAGCAAGAAGCCCAGTGCGGTGGGAGCAGAGGGATGGGGCGGGTGGTGGGGGAGGACTGAGGGCATGAAGTCAGTGAGGAAAGGGAGGACCAGATGCCAACCTTGGCTCCTGCTCGAATGTTCCAGTTCTCTATTGCTTGCATAACAAACCACCCCAAAATGTAGTGGCTTAACACAACAATTCAGGATTCATTCCCATGGTTCTGGGGGTTGACCGGGCTCAGCTGGGCAGTTCTCGCTTAGGTTTTCCCATGTGACTGTAGCCAGATAGAGGTTGGGGCTGGAGGCGTCTGAAGGCTCCCCTGGGCCAGGTGTCCGGGTGCCTTCCTCACTCACAGGTCAGGCACCACGGTGCTCCCCACGAGGCCTCTCTCTCCAGCAGAGTAACCTGGACTGCTCACACGGTGACTCAGGGCTCCCACTGGCAGGAAGCTGAAACAGCCAGTGCCCTTAAAAGCACGGTGTCACTTCCACTCCCTTGGGTCTCCGTTAGCCACGGCAGTCCGGGTTCCCGGGGTGGAGGAACAGACCCCTGTCTCCAAGCTTGCAGGGGGAGAGGATTGCTGGCAGCTCCTAACACATCTGAGAAAAATAGGAAGTCACAGAGAGGTTTTGAGCAGAGGAATGACATGATTTGTCCTAGGTTTCAAAGGACATCTGGCCAACTGTGTGGGAACCTGGCACCTGCCAGCCTGTTGTGCCAGGCTCCTCCTGGTGCTTGTTGAACCCCTTCTCTCCTGAGCCAAGTTCAGGACTAAGTGCACCCCACAGGCTCTGCCTGTTGCGGGGGAAACTGCTCCATTAACCACAGAGCATGTGCTCAGGGCTGAGAAGGTGCACCCTAGCCCATCCCAGAGAGCGAGCCCCAGAGAGAGGCTGCTGAAGGCCTTCCTCGCTCCCTCCTGCCGTGCCCTTATCCAGCCCCTTTCCCAGCCCCAGAGACTCTCTGAATTTTCCACAGCGGGGATGGTCACTTGGATAGAGAGAGGTAGGAGGAAGACCGAAGAGTGAGTCTGGAACAGCTTTCCGCCTGGATGTCTCATTTCTGTCCTCTGGATCCAGGGTCCTGCTGGTTAATGGTGGCAGAGCAGACACTGCGACTGAAAGGTAGGGAGGACCCTTGGAGGCCACCAGGCTGACTATATTCTACTTTCTGCTCACTGCCTTGGGTGGTCCTATCCAGGGTGGCTATGAGCACAACTCTGGAAGGCACTGATCACATGCGTTCTGTTGCCTTCTGGCAGTCTAATTTCTGTTCTTCCTCCCTTTCTCGAATGGATGACACACCCACTTTGGAACAATCTAGACAGCCGGAAATAGGGACTCCGGATTCAGGAATGTAGTGTTCCATGTAGCAAGTATCCAAGGTTCCATCCCATTTGGCCAAGAAGATGGCAATCTTGGGATGTCACCCTGCAGAGCTGTCCTGTCCTCACCCACGGGTGGTGCATATGCACTAAGGAATTGCTGGGCGGGTTCCAACCAGCAATGCTAGGAGGGCACCAGTACCTGGATAAGACCTGGGATCCATATGCCCGAGAACATCAAATGTCCAGAGGCAGTGCCCCTGCCATCTGACCCTGACCTGGAAGGAGCTGGAGGGTCATTGAGCTGGTCCAAGGGAGGACAGTGGCTTCCCTTGAGAAGAGGACAGCAAGAAGCTCGCCCAGGCTGGTGGCACATGCAGGGACAGCCAGGCTTCCAGAGAGGCCAGCCCTGTAGGTGGCCCAGTGGCTCACCTCCCCAGATGCTACTCACTGAGGTCTCGGGAGGCAGCAAAACACAATGGTTCAAAGCTTAAGTTTTTGGGTCCGTTGGCCTGGGTTCAAATCCCACTTCTGTTATTTCCTTTCCATTGGCAAGTTTTTGTTTTGTTTTGTTTTTTGGTCTAGGAGCCTCAGTTTCCTTATCTGTAGAATGGGTTTACTTCCCTGGGTTGTTATAAGGATTTAGTGAAATAGAGCCTGTAGTCACTCCCTGTGTGGTGGTGAGTTTTGCTGCCTGGCTTTCTAACATCTGTTCCCAGTGGTCTAAGCCCTAAGCTCTTGCCTTCACTTCCCTTTCTAGTTTCATTCCTATTCCCTGGACCAGTCATACAGGAGATGTGGAACCTCCCAGTGGCACGGTCATGCTAGCCCAGAGTAACCTCAAACACTTGATTCATTGGGGGATGTTTTTAATGTAGGGCATAGGTTTTCTTTGGATGTCCGTGTTGTCCCATTCCAAACAGGGGGTGAGACCACCTGGAGCCTGGAGAGCCTTTTTATCCTGGAAATTCTATGAATTCACAAAATCCAAATTGCTGTCATTGCAGGGCTACCACTCCTGGCTCTAAATCCTTGTGGGGAAACGGCTATGTTGTGTACAGTCCGGACAGTGTCATACCACCAGGGGGTGCTGGCAGGCTGGTCTCCCTCCACTTCTCCGGGAGGCTGAGGGAAGGGAGCCCTGGGTGGCCGGTTTGCCCTTAGGCTGGGGGACCTTGGGCAGTTAGCCTGGACTTCGAAGGTCTGCCACCTGGTGGGCTGAGAATCACAATAACAGGGACCCTTCACATCACTTGGGCCCTCCTGTTCCGGTACATGGCATTCCATCTTATGACTAAGGAGATAACGCCCAGATAAAAAACTGTGGCTCAGAGAGGTGAAGGGGCTGCTCGAGGCCACACAGCTGGTGAGTGGCAAAGCACTAGGCTAGCCTGATGCCAACCCCTGGGCCCCTCGATTTGACCAGCGGGAGAGGCAGCATGGCGAGGGGGAAGGAGCATGTCCTGGGAGACCGGCTGGGTCTGAGTCCCGTTCTACCTCCACCCAGCGCAGATGACCACTCCTATCCACTCCCTTCTCTTCCTCCCACCCCTTGGGATCTCAGTGACCTTCTCCTCTGTTTTGGAAGAGTTGGTGACAGGCTCAGGATCAGCATGAGTGGAGACTTCGCTATTCAACCAAGACACGTGATTTTCCTGGAGCACCGCCTGGCCTCTTTTGGGACAATTTTCAGTCCTGCCATGAGACTTCTGCACGCCCTAACTAGCCATGGACACCCCAGCCTGCAAGTGCACCCCGAGCCTGGGGGGAAAAGCTGGGATGCAAGGAGCCTGGGCAGGTGTGCTAACCCAGGATGCGTAAAGCCACCGTCATTCCACTTACGTACCAGGCTCAGTGCTGTACTTGCAGCCTCACTTAATCCTCATGCCAGCCCTATGAGACAATATTACGATCTCCATTTTACAGAGGGGGAAACTGAGGCTCAGAGAGGACCTCAGCAGCTCTGGAGAGGTGGTCTTGGCTTTCCCCCCAACTCTGCCACCGATTGGCTGGGTGCATGAGGAGTGGGTAGGCTGGGGTGTCAGCTTCTGCTTGGGATCTGGAGAATGTAAAGGGCATGAAGCCTTCAGCAAAAGTTTCCTGGAAGACAGGGAGGAAACAGTGGCTTTTCAGGAGCTCACAAACCCAGGGGTTCAGGCAGGACCTCAGTGGAGGACGAGTTGCAGCAATTCTTGTGAGTGACCACATGCAGAGGCCAGCAAGAGTGACAGGGGGCTGTGCTGACCAGCCAAGGCTTACAGGAGGAGGGGAGACTGGGGCCAGTCATCAAAGAGTGAGAATACTATTCTCTTCAGAGGGTCCCAGGCTGGTGGGTGAAACAGAAGGAGAATGGGGACTTCTCTCTGGGGCTTACCCTGGGTCTTCAGGAGAGAGATAAGGTATGGGAAGATGCTGGGTGCCCAGGGAAGGAGGTGCCTCAGGAAGCACACATTTTATGATGCCGGGACCCATCCCGGTGGAAAAAATGAGGTTTTGCATTTACCATAGTCAGAAAACTGCATGCCTCTGCGTGTGTCCCTGTGTGAATGTGGACGTGTGAAGGGATGTTTGAAGTCTTATGTCAAAGTCCTTTTACATCTGTGATCTCTTTTTACTTCCCCAACTACCTTGAGAGGTTGGCTGGACAGAAATATCATCCTCAAGGACAGATACAGAACCCCAGTGGGATGAACTGTCTTGCTCAGGGTCATGGAGCTTGATAGTTGAAAAGCCAAGTACAATCTACGCTCTTGCCCCTGAACCTTCTGCCTGGACCCCCATCCTACCTCACAGGACACTGTATGGCACAGGTCACCATGTCATCTGCCCCCTCCCACCCCCAGGGCATTCTCCCCTAGAGGAGAGAAGGCACTCTGATGAACCCTGTATTTTCACAAGAAAAACCCCACCGGGTTTGGTGGGTCTGGGGATGGGAGTGAATGACTGAAATCAGAAAGACAAAGATTCCAGTGGCTGCAGAGGTCAGAGCCCAAGGCCAGGGTCAAGGGTCTATCTTCTCTCAAACTGCTTAAAGCAACCACCACCAAGGAGGAACTTACTACCACAGAGGAAGGACCTGCGAGGAGGGAAGGACCGTGTGCTGGTCCTCAGGGCAGCCTCCAGGAGGTGGGCTCCGGTGAGGGCCCACTAGTTTGCCCTTTTTTTCCCCCCCAGAATCTCCAGTGGGATGGCACTGAGGACCGAGGGTCTGGGCAGTCGACCTCTGTCCCCTGCCAATAACAGTGGGCACCTGCAAAGCTCTCACTTTGTGCCAGGCAGCTCTGAACGCTGTGCACACATATGCTCAATTAATCTTCACAACACCTCGGGAAGAAGGTACAATTGTTACTTCCATTCTACAGACGAGGAAAGGGAGGCACAGAGAGGTTCAGTGACTTGCCCAACAACACTCAGTTTGTAAGTGGCAGAGCTGGCATTTGAACCCAGGAAATCTGCCTCTAGAAGCTATTCTGCTTCTGTTATTAATAATAATAATAACCAAAGCTTCCATTTGACTGGTACCCCCTATGTGCCTGGGGCTGAATTCCCCACAGGAACGTAGCGGGCAACCTGGGGTGAGGTGACTTGAGATTCTCCCAGATGCTGCGTCTAAACCCAAAGCTTCCACGCTGCTCGGCCTCTTTAACTCGCTGCGTGACCGTGGGAAAGCCCACTCCTTTTCAGAGCCTCAGTTTGACTGGCGCTTAGGCCTTCTCTCTGCTCCAGCAAGTGACCCGAGCGGATGGGGCTGCGGTGCAGGGGGAGTGAGGGTCTCGGGCAACCCCAGAGCCTTTCCCTTCCCTCGTCGACCTACCCCCACCCCCGCCCCCCAGGAGAAGTCGCCATTCTGTTTCTTTCTCGATTGGCAAGCTGGGGTGGAGGGCTGGACGTGGAGGTGCTGGGTGCGGAAGGCGACGCTGCGTCACCAAGAGGTCAGCAAGGCCAGGGAGACAAGGCCCGGCTCTGATCTGGGGAAGGGCCGAAGGGCCCAGAAGGCACGTGCTCGGGAGCGGACTGTCCTCTGGGGAAAGAGAAGCGCCCCGGACTTGAGGAGGGGGCGGGGAGGGAGAGTCAGAGGACGCAGGTTCTGGGCAGAAGGGATGGGGGTGGGGGGAGGTGGAGAGGACGCGGACAAAGGAGGCGGCCGGCAGCCCAGCTGTTTTGAAAAATGCTTCCTGTTTCTTTAAAGGCGCTCGCTGATCGGGCGGCCGGGGCTGGGGAGGCGGCGGCGGGAGCTGCCTCCTCTCCGGGCGGCGGCGCTGACTGATCTAGCGAATTGGGCTTCTGTGTAAACTGAGGCTAAACAAACACAGATGGAGCGCAGCGGGCGTTCTCCAGAAATGCTGGCACGGCGGCAGCGACTTCAGATGACACTCTGAGCGCTCCGGGAACGGACAGCCCGGCGGCTTCGCGGAGCCGGCGGCGCAGCTGCCCCGGACGAGGGGGAGAAAGGGAGGGAGGGAGGGAGGGAGCGAGCAGGGGGAGAGCAGGAGACTCCGAGGCGCTGAGCGCCGCGGCCGCCCGGGCAGAGCCGGCGCGCAGCGTGTAGAGCGAGCGCGGCGGGCGCGCTTCCCGGGCAGCCCCACGCCCCTGCCTTGCGCGCTGCCCGCGCCATGAAGCACATCCCGGTTCTCGAGGACGGGCCGTGGAAGACCGTGTGCGTGAAGGAGCTGAACGGCCTCAAGAAGCTCAAGAGGAAAGGCAAGGAGCCGGCGCGGCGCGCGAACGGCTATAAAACTTTCCGATTGGACTTGGAAGCGCCCGAGCACGGCGCCGCCGCCACCAACGGGCTGCGGGACAGGACCCAGCGGCTGCAGCCGGTCCCGGCCCCGGTGCCAGCCCGGGTGGCGCCGGCCGTTCCCTCAGGTGGGGGCGCGGACACGGCCGGGGAGCGCGGGGGCGCCCGGGCTCCGGAGGTCTTGGACGCGCGGAAACGCGGCTTCGCCCTGGGCGCAGTGGGGCCGGGACTCCCCACGCCGCCGCCACCGCCGCCGCCTCCAGCGCCCCAGGGCCAGGTACCTGGGGGTCCCGAGGCACAGCCTTTCCGGGAGCCCGGCCTACGTCCCCGCATCTTGCTGTGCGCACCGCCAGCACGCCCCACGCCGTCGGCGGCCCCTGCTCCCCCGGAGCCCTCAGTGCGCCCGGCCCCCCCCACGCGCCCTGGGGAAAGTTCTTACTCGTCAATTTCACACGTAATTTACAATAACCACCCGGATTCCTCCGCGTCGCCTAGGAAACGGCCGGGCGAAGCTACAGCCGCCTCCTCCGAGATCAAAGCCCTGCAGCAGACCCGGAGGCTCCTGGCGAACGCCAGGGAGCGGACGAGGGTGCACACCATCAGCGCAGCCTTCGAGGCGCTCAGGAAGCAGGTACCGGCTCCCAGCCACACACCCTCACTGCGCCCGGGTATGACTGCGGGAGTGGGTGGGTAAGTGGCGGGGGGACTTTAGGGAGGATGAGGGCGTGGGTAAGCGGCAAGTTGTCCCCGCCCGGTCGGCCCCAGGGACCAGACAGGTTTGGGTCCTCCTGGGGCAGTGACCTTTGCCACAGCGTTGGTACGGCTCTTAGTTTGCAAAGTGGGGGTGAAGGTTCGAGATCTCTGGCTCGGGCACGCCCTGGTTACAGCCACCCCCATCCCCCCTGGGGTGACCCTGTCTGCGCGTCTGACTTCACCCCTCATAGTTCACTTTTATGGCAGCGAATATTTGTCTCCCGGAGTCCCTCGGGCGCGGTGGGGAGTGGAGAGGGGCAATGTGGGAATCAGTCTCCGGCGGGGAAAGGGGGAAGACCCTTACCCTTCCGGCAATTTGGCGTGGTCTTGGAGGCCCGGAATGCTGCGGAGGGGTGGTCCTGGTTTTGCCAGAACATAAGGGTCCCTCATTCCACGGGAACCTGTCAGTCCCTCCTCAGCCCCCACCTCCCAGCAGGGATGCCCCTGAACTCAGGTTGCTTCTGCGCTCTGCACCCCTCGCTCCTGGTGTCCTTAAGGACCCGGGGTACAAGCCTGAGCCCCCTCCGCAGGGGCGGCCTCAGGAATTGGCTGGGGAGAGCCTTCCCAGGAGATCCCCTCCACTGCTGCCCTTCGCCGCCCGCCGCATGCTGAAGCAGGCAGGTCTGCTGAGGGGACTGATTGGTCGGGGAATCTTCAGAAACTAGTTCTGGGGTGGGTTAGGGGCTTCTTAGTTTGGGGAAGGTGGGGGCTGTCCTCACCAGACACTGTCTTCTGGGGCCGATGGGAAAGAATATTTGTCCAAGAATTACCCATAGTGGGGAGTGGCAGTTTTACAATTCCACTTAGACAAGATTGAGACTGCCCTGGGATTCTAGGCTGCTCATTTTCACAGAGCGGAGATCTAAGAAGAGTGTGGTAAGTGCCCCCTGCCCCCACCCCGCACAGGGCATGGGGAAGGGTTGGGGGTGTGTGGATGTGACTGGTTTGAATGGTCAGGATTTTTGCTTGTTCTGCAGCTGACTTCCTGTGTGACTTCAGGAAAGTTACTCACCCTCTCTGGGCTTTAGCCAACAACAAAGGATTTCAGAAAACATGATCTTCTTTTTGGATCACACTCTCTCCTCTTCCTCCTGTGGGTGGGGCAGGGAAGGTGCCTGCGTCCATCCATGGGAAGGGAATTAAACTCCTGGGGAAAAGAGTTTCTATGACTTTTGAGCCAAAGTGTCACATTTGGGCTTGAGTAAGATGATTGGTCAGTGAGGTAGAGTGGAGTGGAGGAGTCAGATAACTGTCATAGACAGTTGGGACCTTGGGCAGTGGGCCCAGTGGAGAATTCAGTTTCACCCTCAGGCAGTGGCTCTGTGTCAGAGGGTGGCAGCCTGGAGGGCATCCTGCTACCTACCGCCCAGGATGGAAGGATGAGATGGCAGAGAGATGACTGTCCACCTGCTCACCTTGCAGCTAGGGCAACCCGTCTCAGATTGGGGAGGCCACGTGCCCAGAGCATCACAGCTGGTGAGAGGAAGGGCAGGGCTGGCACCTAGGTCCTTTAACTGACAGTTCAGGGTCCTTTTTACTCCTCCAGCTGCCTCTTTCAGTTCCGAGAAAGTATTCACGGTCTCTGTGTGTTCAACTACATCTCATTTGTCCAGTGGCTTGAACTTCTTTCAGTAATAAATTCCATCTTATTTGATCTTAACATCCCCGTCGGTTGACTTAGCTTTCCATTTAATGGAATGGAAAACTGGAGCCTGGAGAAAGAAGGAAGGAAACGCTTCCAAGATCACCTAGTGGGTTAGGGAAGATGACAGAAGTTTCTGGAATGCCCGCCTGGCCAAATGCTTCTCACAATGTCAGCTGTATCAGCGCTGTGGGCCCTGCACTCGCAGTGTTGTTAAGTCGGAAGGTGGGTGTACACATGGCTGACTCTCTGAGATGAGATTGTTAATCGTGGTTTCCTTTCACTTCTGTCCTTCTTGTGCGGAAGTTCTATATAAGAGGGACAAATTCAGGGAGAAAGTGTGCACACACACACACAGGTACACACAGCTGTACCTATACACACGATCAGTACACGTGCCCAAGAGAACACACAAACGTGTGATCAGAAGCTCCTGCCCCGGTTTGTTCCCCCCCTTGTCCGGTCCATCTGTCCCTTCCCCAAAAAGGCTGCTGGTGGGCACCGGTCTGTTGTCTGGGAGGGAAAGAAATGTCGCTAGGGCACACTCACCACGTCCACATCACAGCCCCCATCCGATGGGGAAAGTCCTGCGTCTCAGAGGCGCTCCTTCCTCCTCTGGACCTCAGTATCCCACCTGTAGAAAGTGCGCACGTGAATACACACACACACTCGTGTGCGTATGTGTGTGTGTGCCCCTATCCAGGCAGGCTGTGACTCTGGATCTAGGCTTAGGCTTGACTGTCTGAAATGGACCCTGGGAAAGGAGGGTGAGGAAGAAGGACGGTTTTTCCTGAAACGAGGCCATGGCCGTTGCAGCACCGAGGTCAGTTCTGGGACTGTGGCTCTGGCCTGGGGCTTCATTTCTCTGAGCAGCTTCCTGGTACGGTGAAAAGAGCACTGGGCGGGGAGTCCGGAGGCCGGAGTTTGAGTTATACCTCTGCTGTATGCTTTCTGTGTGACTGTGGACAAGTCACTTTCCCTCTCTGAGCCTCAGTTGCTAAAGTTGGAAAATGGTGATAATGCTTACCTCATACACCGCTTCTCTGCAGAGAGCGAATGAAGAAAGGAATGGGGGCCGTAGGGGGAATGAACATTTCTCGAACGTCTGCAACGTCCTCAGTGCTGGGCAAAGGCCTTGACCGATGTAGAAATAAGAATTCTGTAATCATTTTAATAATAATCATAGAAACTGCCATTTATCAGATGCTTCCTTTGTACTGGGTCGTGTGCTAAGCGTGTTATGCGTGTTAGTTCATTTAATGAAGTAGGTATTGTTCCCACCCCCCCATCCCCCCGCCCTCATTCCCACCCCTGTTTCACGGATGGTGAGGCCGAGGTTCAGGGAACTTATGTAAGTTGGTGGAGGTCTCGCAGCCTTTGGCCGCCGTATGAGGCCTCCTGGGTTTTGCACTGCATGCCTCCCCGGCCTGCCATTCACCAGGCTTCAGGGTGCCGGCGCCCTCCCGGGCGTGGTGCAGTCACAGCCTGCGTGGCTGTGTGCCGCTGTCATTGCAGAGCCTGGATTGAATCGGAGTCAGCGAGTCGCTCCAGGGCCCAGGCTCCTAACGGCCCCGCTCTTCAGCCTGGTGACCACCCCGGAGCTGTCCACCCCCAGCATGGGGGAAGCCAGACAGTCTTCTGTGTTGTCCAACCCATCATGCTCTCAAGCAGGAAGGGAATGGGGTGGGGGGCTGCTTGGCCATGAGAAGTGCAGGTGGGGGAGAGGGAGGCCCCCGGGCAGCGGGGCCAGGGGGTGCGTATGCGGGGCAGATGGTCAGGCCGCAGCACATGCCACCAGCCCAGCTGCTCGGGGCCCTCCCCGCCGTCTCACGTGAAGGCCATGTGTGCATAGCTGGGCCTGGCCCATGTGCAGGGCTGCTCCGGGCCGGGTGGGAGAGGGTCCAAGGGAAAGCCTGGCCTTGCTGGGCGGGTGAGGGGAGGGGCCAGAACTGTGGGCCTCGGCCTCCCCCGCAGAACCTTCTGGTTCACAGGCTGTGCTCACCCTCGGGGCATCTGGTGTGTGTGCCGATTTGTGCAGATTTCCTCTCTCCCCAAGAAGCATGAAGCCCCTCAGCATTGATGGAGGAATGGCAGCCTAGCCAGGCAGAGGCCTGGGGCAGCAAGGAGGAGCCCTCAGGACCTGCTGAAGTGCCAAACCAGTGGCGCCCTCCTCTGCTGCCCCTGGAGTGTCCCAGGGAATCCTCAGCAAGTGAACTCAGGATGGCCCAGGAGGGGGCATGAGGATGGCACCCCCAGCCCGGCACCTCCCTCAATCTCAGACCCCATAGGATGCCAGGGGCCCATGGCCCCACTGCAACCTGTACCCCCCTCCTCAGGGAATGGGGGACGGGCCTGCTTGCATCCAGATGGAAGAGGGGTGACAGAAGCCTCTCTCCTGCCCCCTCGCATCCACAGTCACCAGGACAGCAGCTTGTTGAGCCTCATTGCACGGGGTGAAGTGCCTTACCTGGCCCTGTTGTCATGCTGCCTTCCCATTTCACAGATGGGGATGCTTACAGAGGTGGAGTGAGTGACCAGGATTTGTCCCGTCTGGCCCTGGGCCATGGCTCTTAACTACTCAGACCCAGGTTCTCAGGGTCCAGCCTCGTTGCTGTGTAGCAGGTTGGGATTTTGTTTAAATAGAACTTGACAAGGACCTTGAACAGCTCTGTGTGGAGCGGCTTCACCCCAGGGAGCCAGCACTCACTGACAGGAGCCGATTAGAGAAAAATTTCAAATGGAATCAAGTGCTCGGCTGTGTGCCAGGGATGCAGTGATGTTGGAGCTCTGCGGGTCCAGGAGTCTCAGTGGGCATCTTGGGCTGGGTCTGAAGGGTGGGTAGGAGTTGGCACAGAGGCAAGTGGGTGGAGGGCTTCCAGGCCTCCTCTACATTGGCTGGTTGGCTCCTGGCTTTGCTTCTCTGTAGCGCCTCCCTACATCTGCCCATGGCGATTCCATTCTGAGGTAGCAGGTATTCTGATGCCCATTTTATTGGTGAGGAAACTGAGGTCCCCTAAGGTTGTGGACCTAAGATCACGTGGATGGCCCGGAGTAGAGTTAGGTCCTCAGAATCCCGGGCCAGTGTCCTTCCTGCTTTTTCCCGCTTGCTGGAGCCAGGAGAGGGTCCAGCTTGGGGTAGGTGGGATGGAATCTTTTAGGGGCACGTGGGACCTGGTGAAAAATCCCCATACTGCACCTGCTTCTCTGAAGCGTAACAATTCTTGTGGGGTGAGCATGAGGCAGGTCCTTTTACTTTACAGGAAGTTTTGCTGCCTGTCAGTAGCTGGAGCTGAGTGGCCCTGCTGCCTCCTTTGGCTTCTGTCCTCTGCCCAGGCTGAGCAGATGACTGCTGTGTGGTCCCCGGCAGGTGGTGGGATGGCTGGGCTCTGGGCCTCGCTGTGGATGCTCAGAGAGGTAATGCACCAAGGCTGGGGTCCCATGGAGTCCAGAACTCTCCATCCCCTGCTCAGAAGCTTGGGCTGCCCACCTCCCCACCATAGGCTATAGATGCTCATCCATCCCCCGAAGCCGTTGCTTCTGGCTGATTGGAAAGAGCCCAGCTAAGGTGTGAGTTCAAAACCCAGCTCATCTTTCATCAGCTGAGAGATACAGGAAGTTCTTACACTCCCTGGGCATCAAATGCTTCTCTGTAAAGTGGAAGTCATCATTTCTACCTCATGGCGCTGTTTAAAGATGAATTATATTCACAACACCCAGCCCTCTGCCTGGCCTTAGTAGATCACAAGAAACAGCAAGGGGATGGCCTGGTTCCAGCAGTCATCCAGGGTACCCAGGCATTATTCCCACTCTCCAGATAAGAAAACTGAGGCTCAGAGAGGTGAAGCTACCTGTCCAAAGTCACCCTGCTGTTTGGGATTCAGACCAGCTCTTTCTGCCTTACCTTGACCTCCTAGAATCAGATCCTCATAGACCAGGTTGCCTCTGGGCTGGGCTTTCGGGGGCCCAGCTGCTGCATCCTGGGCCGTGGGCACCAGGATCATCTGGAATTAGCCAGGTGAGCTGAGGAGCACACCCTGGGGAGCGGGAGGAGGTAGAGTGAGCTGGCAGAAGACGCCCTTGGTGTCCCATATAAGGCCACCGCTGGTGGTGGGAGTTTGGAGAGCCCCGTGGCCAAGCTCCTGGTGGGAGCTTGGAGAGCCCGCCTTCCTTGGGCGATAAACACACGAGCTTCTGACTCCAACCGGGTCTTAGCTGAGTGACCTGGGGCCCAATATGTCACCTCTCTGTTTCCTCATGTGCAGATGGGGTAACAATCTTTATTTGGGGGAAAGTTTCAATGGGCTAAAACTACCTGTAAATAGTGACCACGGTGCCAGGTAAACAACCAGAGCTCAATAGATGGGTATTTTTGTTTTTAAACTCCACAGTTGCTTCTTAATTTATTTACTTTATTTATTTAATTTTGGCTGCGCTGGGTCTTCGTTGCAGCGTGACGTAGGGCTTTCTCTAGTTGCGGCGAGCGGGGGCCACTCTTCGCTGCGGTGCACGGGCCTCTCATTGCGGCGGCTTCTCCCGCTGCGGAGCACGGGCTCCAGGCGCGCGGGCTTCAGTAGTTGTGGCGCACGGGCTTAGTTGCTCTGCGGCATGTGGGATCTTCCCGGACCAGGGCTCGAACCCATGTCTCCTGCATTGGCAGGCGGATTCTTAACCACTGCGCCACCAGGGAAGCCCCCTCAATAGATGGTTTTCTTGTTAGACCTGGACTTTGACACAAGCAGTGGGACAGAGTGACAAATCTGGGGCAAAACTGGCTCAGAACTTGGCACGGGAACCCCTAGGTCGGCCTTGACCTCATCTGTTGCTCTGTGGTCCCACAATGGCCCTGGATCCCCATGTGCAGATCCCTTCCAAGATCCCTGCTCCCTGCTGGCAGGGAAGCCCAGCTGCTCAGGGCCCAGGGCTCAAAGAGCTGGGTAACTCCCAGCATGGCCTCTGGGTAACAGCACACTAGAGCCTGTGTCACAGAGCCGCGCCCGGTGTCCAGAGCCTCCACCAGGAGGGCACTCCCTCCCTGGGTTCAGGGGAGGCAGAGGTGCTAGGCTGGTCCCTGAGACCCCTGCCCCTGCCCCAGGGAACCTTTCTGTCCCACAGACCTTGTTTATTTGTTCAGGCTGATAAAGCAGGATTCTCTGGACTCTGGATGAGAACAGGCAAAGTGCATTGTTCTGCAGGCTTTTCTCAGATGGGTTTGGAGCTGTGGCCAGGGCTGGGAGGGGGAAGGGGGATGCACAGGAGTTGGTGGTCCCTGTGTCACCTCCCTGCCCCTCCCTGCGTTTCCTGGCCTGGTGAAGGGCAACTCCTTGGCTGCTAGAGGATTTTGAAAGGTGGCAGCAAACCTCACCTCGGGCCTGTGGTCTCAGGACCCCCAGGGGGTGGGAGAATGAGCAGGCAATATGTCCTGGCTCCAGATCTCCTGCTTCTCACCCTCTCTGGAGCCCCTCTTTGGAGACCCTCTGCAACACCCACCGTAATAATGTCACTGACTTGTATCAGGCCTTACTCTGTGCAGCGCATATGCCATCTCCTTTAGTCCTTACCACGCTGTGTGGTCGGTCAGTCCTGTTAGCAATATGACAAGGACACCAAGGCTCAGAACGGTTATGTCTCCTGCCCAGGGTTTGTAGCTAGAGCCAGGAGTTAGCCCAGGTGACCAGAAGGTGTATGAGCTTCACCTCTGCACCAAATAACTAAATCTTTATCCTCAGAGAATTTTGGGAATTCCCTGGCGGTCCAGTGGTTAGGATTCCATGCTTCCACTGTAGGGGGCGCGCGTTCAATCTCAGGTCCAGGAACTAAGATCCTACAAGCTGAGCGGCATGGCCAAAAAAACAAAAAAAAAAAGAGAGAGAGAGAGAACAGTTTTTGAACCCAGTTCTAAACCTTCTGGAGTCACCTGATAGATATGGAGGGAGAGCATTCATTTGCTCATTCATTCCCTCAGTCAA
This sequence comes from Balaenoptera ricei, assembly GCF_028023285.1. Classification (NCBI taxonomy): domain Eukaryota; kingdom Metazoa; phylum Chordata; class Mammalia; order Artiodactyla; family Balaenopteridae; genus Balaenoptera; species Balaenoptera ricei. Next base: position 15,703,097 of record NC_082651.1, on the reverse strand, counting down.
CAAACCCTTTGGAGGCCGGTGATGGGCAGGACCTGGGCTAGGCTCTGCATACAGAGGCCTTCCCCTGACAGCTCACACAGAGACTGACCATTAAATGAGTCACAGTAATCAGGAGTTAAGGACAGATGGCGGGCTATTAGAGCACCGTCAATGGGAGGCAGCCCTAGTCCCCGGGGTAGGGTTGGGTAGGAGGTCAGGGAAAGCTCCTGGACGAAGTGAGCTTTAACGTGAGATCAAGATGTTGACGCGTTTAGGGTCCTCATCTGAAGCGGCTCTCTTGATTATGCTTTCTCGAGCACAGCGCTGCTGACGTTTTGGGCTGGGTCATTCTTTGTTGTGGAGGCATCGTAGGATCCTGAGCATTGTAGGATGTTTGGCAGCATTTCTGGCCTCTGCCCACTATAGGCCGGTAGCCCCTCCCCGCCTGCTCCCCGGTGGTGACGATCAAGAATGTCTGCAGACATTGCCAGCTGCCCCTTAGGGACAACATCGTCCCGGGTTGAGAACCACTGGTCCAGAACAGTGCCCGGCATACTTGTTGAGTGGTCCCTGCAAGGCGCCCCACTCTCTGTGGGCTGAGGGTTAGTACCAGGTATCCGTGGTGGGGACGGATGCTGCGTGTAGATCCTGGAGAGCCATAGAGAGGAGGATGCCGCAGCCTGAGTTGCAGTGCACGTTTGGGCCATTTAGGTGAACGACGCATCAGAGCAGCTCTGTTGGCTAGCACCTGTCAGGTGGACTTTGTGGTGATGTCTCCGTGTTACGACACAGAACTCTGCTGCAGTCTTTGTAGCTTTTTGCTCAAGCAGCAGGAGCATTGGTGGACAATGTTAGAGACTCCATCGCTTCACCCATACAAATCCCTGTGCCATTAGTGAGTGCCTAGTTGGTGATGAATGTCAAGGCTGTCAAGTCTGGTTGGGGCTGTCCTGTTGCAATGCCCAGCAACACCCCAGGTCCAGAGGGCAGAAAGAAAAAGAGAAAAGCAAGAGAAAGCCAATCAGGTGTGCGCCCCCCAGCTGAGCACTGGCACTTTGCTTCTGGTCTGTTCCCAGAGTCCCGGGCACCTAACTCTGCTCTGACGTTATAATGTCACTCTTGAGTGTAAATTCTCTGATGGCAGACCCGAGTTATTATTTGCTGTCGGACCCCAAGTGCCCAGCAAGACAAGTGCCACTGAATGAGTAAATAGACCCTCAGAGCTAAAAAACATCTGTTCTCTCTGAGAGATTCCTTCTCACGGAGGGAGGGGGGTGGAGCTCTCTCCTGGGGGAACTCGGTGTGCTTCGTGCTCACTGACATTCGGGCAAGAGCTGAGTCTCGATTTCTTCGCCTGTGACGCGGGAATATGGATGCCTCCCAAGGTTGTGAGTGTGGAAACAGCGGGTGCTTAGAACAGGGAATAAAATCCGGGTTGAGGGATTAGATGGGCCACCTCTGCCGCCCTGCAGTCCCCTGTCCGGCGGTGCAGATGTCAGTGTGAGGGGCCCTACACCTGCCTGGCTGAGGTGCTCCCGGGCCGTTCTCGGCAGAGACCCTGGCAGCCCCTCCTGACGCCTTCTCACCCTCCAGGTGCCATGTTACTCATATGGGCAGAAGCTGTCCAAGCTGGCCATCCTGAGGATCGCCTGTAACTACATCCTGTCCCTGGCGCGGCTGGCCGACCTCGACTACAGTGCCGACCATAGCAACCTCAGCTTCTCCGAGTGTGTGCAACGCTGCACCCGCACCCTGCAGGCCGAGGGCCGTGCCAAGAAACGCAAGGTACGTGCCAGCCACGCAGGCAGCAGCCTCCTGGGAAGACAGAGAGGTGGGGACAGGAACCTGGGGAGCCCCTCACTCCCCCAGGCTTCCAAAGGGACCGGTGAGCTTGGCCTTTAGGAGCTTTGCTGGGGTTCGTGCCAGCTTCAGGGCTCCTCAGGCCCCTGGGATTGTGTGTGACTCTACTCCTGGTAATGGGGCTGCTGGGTACCTGGGACAGTCACCCTGGGCCTGTGTTTGTTCATCACTTAAATGAGGAGGACACCTTATCTCTGAAGCTCTTTCTGGCCTTACATGCTCTTAGGATGAATCCCCCACCCGACCCCTGATTGATGTCATATCAGGGTGAGATCTCCTGAACTGGTAACAGCCCAAGAGAGCCCTTCGGTGTGTTTTGGTAATGTGACTTGGCCTGTGGGTTACCTGAGGCCACGCATTAAGGCACGTGATATTCATTCATTCATTCATTCATTCTGAAGAGATTTACTGAGCCCCAGCCATGTGCCACGCTGGCCGGGCAGGGGTATAAAAATGATAAACATGTGGTCGCAGCACCCCTGCAGCTCACAGGATGCTCAGAGACCCTCTTGCCTGTGGATAAGGGCAGAAGAGTGTAGGAAAGGAGGCCCCGGAGGCCTGTGCTGGGGCAGGGGAAGGCCAGGCGGAGAAGGGACAGGTTACCTCTCCTGCCCAAGGGAGTCTGAAGGGTCATCTTTGTGTAAGTGGTGTTTGAGCTGGCATCAGCAGGACAACCAGGAGGTCACCGGGCAGATGAAGCAGGAACAATATCTGAGGCAGAGGGAATAGCCTGTACAAAGCATGATGTGTCTGGAGAAATACGGGCAGGAGGAGAGGTGTCGGGCACAGCTACGCTTCCCAGATGGCCTAGGCTTCCAGCATTTCCAGTTGAGGGTCATTGCCAGGCAGTGCAGAGCAAGGCTTATGGCAACCCTCTGGATCTCTGTGCCCACGAGGCTAGAGGGAGAGAGACAGAGGGTGGGACCAAGTCTGCATCCATGAAGAGGGTAGAGGTGGTTAGAGATGCCTGACTCCCTTGGGCATCCGGGGATGGGGAGCGGGGGGGGGGGAGCCAAGTGACTCTGGCATCCTCCATTCATTCCTTCCTACCACCTCCTCCTTCCTTCCTGGCCGGCCCCTCCCCGCGTCCCTGACATTCCTCCCCCAGCCCCCCTTTTCAAGGAGGCCCCTCTCTGGGTTCTCCAGGTTTCCCAGGGGCCCCTTCAAGAGGCTTCCAGCCAAGGAGGCCCTCTGTGGTCTCTCCTGCCCACAGCAGGGAGGGCCCCGGCATGTCCCCACCGCCAGCCACTGCCGCTGCTGCGGTGATGGCACGTTGGGATCCTGGGAGTGATTTAATGTGGACCAATTAGATGAAATCTTCATCAAGTGGGTGAGAGAGGAAGCGCCACTGGCTGCTCGCAGGGCGGCTTTCCTCTGGAAAGTGACACGGGTAAATTAAGGGCGTGATTGATAGCTCCATGCAGCGCTCTGTGACAAAGGAGGGTTGTAAACTCTCGGTGAACTTCCCCTGGCATTCGGTGGTGGTCGGTCGGAGGTGTGGATGGGCAGGGTGGGCAGGCACCATTTCCCCCATCTCTGCCCCTCATCCCCCCCTCCCCAAGTCCTCCCGTCAGCCACCAAAGGCCAGAGTGCTGGGCCCCCCCTCCTTCCCTGTTCTTTGATTGGAGCAAGTGCCCTGGGCTGGGGAGGAAACTAGATGCTTGGGAGGTGAGGGAAGAAGGGGGGTGGTGGGGTGACGAAGCCCAGAAGAGACGAGCTTTTGGCTTCCCCTGAAATCACATCAAATCTAAGACACCTTAGAGACCATCTGGTCCAGCCTCCCCATTGTCCAGATTGGGAGACTGAGGTGTTAGATTGTGGGTAAGAGCATCAAACAGCCCTGAGTTCAAGGCCTGGCTCACCACCTACTAGCTGTATCATTTTGGACCCATTTCTTAACCTCTTCTTGCCTCAGTTTTCTCCTCAATAAACGGGGATGGTGGAAACATCAGAGATTTCCAAGGCCCTTTCTAGTCTGACTCTACAAGCAGAGGTCCTGCCCCACCTCCGAAGGGCAAGGGGCCACTTGTATCCTGTAGCCCCTCCTGCTGAGCGGGCTGTCCTGAGGCTGCCATCTCCCGAGGACCATGCCTGGACAACCACCATTGCCCAGAGGACTTAGAGGGAGGGATGGGACAGGGTCTTGGAGCTGCTGGGACATCTGAGGCCTTTTGGGCCCTGTAACTGCCCTGGTAGATGATTGGCAGATCACAGCACCACCCCACTCCTGGTGTGTGTGTGCCTTCCTGCATCTGTCCCCATGCAGGTAGGTGAGTTTCAGGGTGCCCTCAGGGATGGTCTTCAGCGGCCCGCCCAGTGGCCCTGAGTGCCTGGGATAGGCCACCATTTTGTTAACCAGAACCAAGGGAGCTGGTGTCCCTGGAGACGCATTCCTTCATTTGTTCGTACATTCATTCATTCAGTGTTTATCGAGCACTGGCAGTGAGTTCCGTGTTGGGCAATCCCATCCTGAGCACAGGGGCACTGTGATGGGTATTTGCGGTGGGGCGGGCTTGACCCTCCCTAGTCCCTGTAGACAGGGCAGGTGGATGTGAGGCTCAAATCAAGCCCCTCTTGCCCCTCCCCTGCAGCCATTCAGGGCAGCCTGAGGGTTTGGGGATGGGAGTGAGTCAGGCTTACATTCTCATGAAGGATAAAGAAAGGAAGAAACTAGAAAATATGCTGATGTAAGTGACCAGCTGAAAGGAAGTCCTCCATAAATGATCACCACCAATGCCACTGAGGGCGATCTGAGCTGTCCCAGAGGGCGTGGCTCTCTCACAGTTCATGTGCCCCAGAGGCTGGGCGACCCTTTTCCAGAACGCCTCCTTGACAGATTGTACTCAGTGTCCCCTGATGAGCTGCCTTGTCCCTCCAGACCTGTGTTAAGAATGCGATTTAAAGTGATCTTTACTTACCCTCTAGGCCCCAGGCACATCCTTTTGCCCATCTCAGCCCTTCCTTGCTGGGGGTGGGGACCCATGTCCCTTGACGGGTGAGTGCTCTATATCTGGGCCTCACAGGAAGTGACTTTGAGGGTCCAGGGTCCGTTTGGAAGCCCTGGTCGTGCAGAGAGGCCCGTAGGAGGCTGCCAAGCAGAGAGACAGGTGGGAGGAGTGGAAGGGCTCTGCAGATCTCAGCTCGAGCTCAGGCTGCAGCCGGAGATAATGCACATTAAGCACCTGGCTCTGGGCCATGTTTCCGCAGCTCCTGTTTTTAAAGCAGCAACTCCTGGGAGCTTCTGAGGAGGAGAAGGAAAAGCAGCAGAACTGTTCCACACCTGGGCAGGGTGGGCATTGTCAGACCTGTGGGATAGGAGAGGACCGATTTCCCACAATCTAGGGCACTGCCTTCCAGTGAATAATAATAATAATAATAATAATAATAACGGCAGCAGCAGCTACTAACACTGATGGCATAGCTTAAGCCCTGGTGATAAATGGCCAGTAAGTTCCTGCCCCCAGGTTTCTCACAGGCCGCGGGTTGCCCGGGGGGGAGGGGGGAGAGATAAGTCCATTATGGTGCGCTGAGCTAAGGGCCCTACCAGACGCCTGGGCACCGATTGGTGACCCCGGAGCTGTGACTGTAGCCGTGTGTGCCAGCTGGGCAGGGAAGGCTGGCTCTGCAAGGCCAGAGGCTGTTCCTCACCCTGTGGGTGGTCCAGTGCCAGAGGAGGCACTGAGGCTGGCGTAGCTCGACCGCGTCTTCTCACTTCCTGCTGCTTTCTGGATAGGGGAGGCTTTTCGTGGTGATGGCAGGTTCGAGGGTAGCCGGACTCCTGTTGGGAAGAACATCTTGGGTGCAGACTTCTGTATTTTTGGTGCTGGGGGCCAGCTGAGGTGGCACATTGGTTTTGGGTTGGGGGGGTCAGTGGGAGCCGAGAGGGTTCTGTCTGGGTGGCTGAAACCAGGCCTCGGACAGGACCTGGTGGCACCTGCTCTTTCTGTGGTCTGTTCCGGAGCCCCAGAGTATGTGAGGCAGAGTCTCCAGCACCTGCTCTGGCTGGATCCAGCCCCTCGTGGGCAGGGTCTCCTGCATCCCCAGAGTCCCCATTGAGGGACACTGTCCTGTCTCTGTCCCCACCTGCCACGTACACAGTCACCCCCATTGGGGCTTTGGTCTCCCACTTCTGTAAGGTGAGTTGACCCCAGAAGTGACTTCTAAGGCCCCTTCTGGTCAGACTTTCCGAACTGAGGTCACCTCAGCTCCTTTTTCTGTCTAAATGACAAAAGGCGTTTACTCTCCCTTCCCCTCTGCCCATCGCGGGCAATTCACACAGATCTGAAAGTTGCTCACAGAGACTGTTGGGACCCCAGTGCAGTGCACCCGGAGAATACTGATACTACCTGACGTTCTTAGAGCCCGGATCCCACGCCTGGCGTGGTGCTGGGTGCTTAGTACTTCTGACATATCACCCTGTTGACTCCTCCCGCCACCCCTTCAAGGTGGATCCTGACGTTGTCCCAGGAACCATGACTCTGAGGCTCAGAGGCCCGAGGAACTGGCCAGTAGGAGAGGTGCCCGGGGCTCCTACCACTTCCCTGTCCCGCCCCCCGCATGGAAATAGGGTGGTGAGAGGAGGTCCTGTTTCCACATCCTCCAAGCCATGTTACTGAGTTAAATACCATGTGCTTTCAAAGCCCATGGAGTCCGTCTATGCTGGGAAAGAAGGGGGGGTGGGTGGGAAACCACCATCAAATTCCCTTCTCGTCATAAAAATGGATGCAATTTATTTTTTCTGGCATTCCAATTACATAGACGTTTGTCGCCAGCTGTTTGTTCTAACACGGAGTGTTCTCTCAGCTGTGGTTTCTCCTCTCACAGTTGACACCGTTAGTCCACACGGCTGGCAGGGACTGGGATGGAGGGGTCGTGGGCTGGGGAGCCCCCCAGGTTAGCTTGGAGCTGGCTTCCTTGGAACGCAGAACTTGGCCCTCTGCTGTTCCCCGGGTGGTCCCGAGGTGGGGGAGAGACTGGGGCGCTGCTTTCCCCTCTCCTTTCACACTGTCTTCACCTCCTCCTCCTCTCCCCTCCTGACACGCACTCCCAGACCCCACCCTTCTCCCCACCACGCTGTGTATGAATGAAAACTTGGGGTCTCGGACAGTGAGAAAGAACCAACCTCTCATGCTCAGAAAGTCAGAGACGTGAAAAGTCCCCTCTGATGCTCTAACCTCCAGGGCACCTCTTTGAGCCAGGGTGTCCCGCTGGAAACCCCTTCAGAGGCTCGGTGGTCCAGGATGCTATAGGTGGGTGTTGAGTTGAGAGAACCCTACAATTCCTTTCAATTCTCTCTGGTGCTGTCATTTAACTTTAAGGCACATACAACAGGGAGACCCTTGGCAAGACCACGAGGTAGGGGAAGTGTAGGCTTTGGCGCTGGAGACCTGGGTTTGAATCATGGCACTGGTACTTCCTACCCATATGACCTTGGGTGTGTTACCTAACTTCTCTGATCCCCCATTCTCTCGTGTGTAAAGTGTGAGCTTGTAAACCTTCCTTGCCACCTTGCTGGAAGGATTAAAGGAGATCCAGTATGAGAAAGGGCTGGCCTTTTCTCAGTGCCAGAAGGGAAATCTCATGAATTTACAGCCACGAGGTAACAACTTCATATGGAATCCCAGGAAGGATCATCTCAGGAAAGGGCAGTGCCTGGAATGGGTGAATGACCAGACAAAAGGCAGATAAGGGCAGATAGTTCTGACTGGGGGACTCCCGTTGGTCCAGCATTCAGGGCAAACCCCCTGGCCCTGCATCCTTAAAGGGGGGCGAGCACCTAGCCAGCCCAGAAATCCCTGGGCTTTCAAAGTTCACGGATCCATACCAAAGAACATGCATAACGTGTGGTTGTACGTGGTAGTAATGCTAATAAACAGACTCTCACCAACAATCGCGCTGACCGAGTGGGGAGTGCCCATTGCGTGCCGAGCACCTCCCATACTTTATCTCTACCCTTTATGCTAACCCCACAAGTTAGCACCACTTCCCCATTGCACGGAGGGGAAACTGAGGCCAAGAGAAGGGCAGTAACTTGCCCAAGGCCATGCAGCGAGGAAGTGGTGGAGCTGCTTTGAGCACGTGTCTCTTTGGTTCTAAACTCCGAGCTCTTCAGCTGCGCCCGGGCCCTGAAGCTCACATACCGCCCAGCAGGGTGGCCTGCGCCCGGGGACCCCCAGCAAATGCGGGTGCAGGGCCTTGTCAGGAGCAGGAGCTCTTATGTAAGCAGGCGGGCTGCGGCGCTTGCAGGCTCCATGTAGCCGCGGGGAGCCAACAGCCCGCTGGGGGTGGCAAGGGGTGGGCCGGGCCGGTGTGTGTGTGTGGGGGGGTGTCAGCAGCCCCCCGCCCCCAGTGCCGCCGCCAGCGAGGCCTGACACCGGGTTAAGTCGCCCTGGCGGCCTCTGGCTGCAGCTGGGAGCGCGCCTGGTTCCCATTCGGGCGCTGTGGTTTTGATTAGCTGTTCCACAAGGCGGGCCTGGTGGCGAGGCCCTGGGAGCTCCGCTGGAACAGAGGGTCCCCCGCCCGGCCGCCGCGGCCCCCCCCCTCCTGGCAGCCCCAGACTCCAGATGTTCCGAGCGCTCGCTGGGAAGGCCTGCTGGCGCCACGGAGGGCAGAGGGCAGGAAAAGCACGCGAGCTGGAAGCCCGAGCACTCAGTCCCCGCAGGCCCTGGCAGCCCGCCCAGCGCTCCGCTGGCACATTCCCCAGCTCTCCCCTGGCCATCTGTTCCCAAAAAGCCCTTTCAGAGCCTCATCATCACTCAGGATACAACAGCACAAGCAGCTGGTTTGGAGGCAGCAGGGAAAACCGTGCAAAAGGTCCTTTGTGAGAGAGGAAACTCGCTTATGAATAACAGGGCTGGACGCCGTAAAAGTTGGCGGCTGGAATCCGTGTTTCTCAGGCGCCGCTGTTTTCTCTCGACTCTTTATCTCTGCTCTTTATTTGGTTTCCCCTTGTTTTCTTTTAATGCTGTTTCTTCCCCTTCTTGCACCAGTTGTGACTTTTCTTCCTCCTCTAAGGTGCCTGAAGGCCACCTAATTAGGTATCCTGGACGCTGCCGAACTGTTTTTTTCTTCGCAAAGCTCTTAAAATGGGAGATGGTTAGAAGTGACTGTTTTCATAAAACCCCGGGCTGGAGGAGACAGGGCAGAAAGAAGGTGCCCGGGAGGGCACAGTGTGGGCAGGGTAGCAGAAAGTCGTCAACCCGGGGAAGGGTCGGGGGCAGAGAGAGTGCAGAGACCGCCATCAACTCATCAGAAGGCAGCACGGAGCCGCTCTGGAAGAGCAGTGGCATTAATGAAACGCTCAGCGCTTGGCGCCTCAGCTGATTGCAGTATGACAGGAAGCCTTTTTTAAGAACCGCCGCCACCGCCAGAAACTTCTGGGAGATGTCTGCCTGGAATCTGGGCACCTCCTGGGAGAAGTCACCGGGTGGCCTGAGTGGGGCCCTTGGGGTGTGCTGGGGCAGGGCTGGCAGCTGGGAGGCCAGCGTTGGCAGGGGTGGGGAGGGGAGGGCAAGGTCCAGGCCACCCCCCTGGACCCCTGAGGGGGAGCTGAGAGTCAGGCCCAGGGCTGCCAGGTGGAGGTGGGGAGAGGGACACCTCCCAAGTGTCAGATGGGCGCGACCTCATGGGGGGTGGGTCACGGGGCAGGGGCAGGGGACTGGGGGCTTCCCCTTTCCTATCTCAGTTCCGGCACCCCTTTTTCACTGCCTGCCCCAACACTGTCCCATGAGACCCAGAAGCTCGGCTGCCCCTCACCCCAGCAGTGGAAAAAGCCTGTCGTCCACATCGCGACGGGTGGCCGGTCCTCACAAGCTGAGGCTCGGGCTTTGGAGGGCGTTTCATCTGCGCTCCACTCAGGCCCCGTACTTCACTCCTTTCTCCTCTCTTCCCAGTTTCGGTTGGAGAGGTGGCAGCTCTGGCAGGACAAAATATATATAAGTTTATCACAATTTCAGGGCTATTAATCTCCCCGTCTGAAGGGGTGGGCATGGGCTGAGATCCCCCCCTCCCTGCTAAGGCCTTGGTGGGCAGCTACCTAGTCTGGACTCTGAGGCTGGTCTAGGCTCTGCCCAGGGGGCTGCGTAGCTGGGTGGCCTTGCTCAAGTGTCGTATCCGGGAGGTGCCAGCCTGACTGCCCACCTATCCAGGGGTCAGTGGCACAAAGGATGTGAAACTGTTTTGTGAACTCTGTCCTCCCTCCTGTGTCTCCTGCCTGGGAAGTTGGTCCCCGTGGAGCCAAAGGTGAGGAGGGCCTAGGGAAGGAGGAGTGGCCGCTGGCCCCAGGCCCCTGGTGATGATGTGGGGTCCGACCAGTGACCAGAACTTGCTTTCCAGCCCTGGGGCTTCCAGAGGAGCAGTGGGAGGAGGAGGGAGGGCGGGGCTGCCCTCCCACTGGAGTGACCAGGCCTGTCCTGCCCACGGCCCAGCCTGGAGCCCCTGCCCCTGGCACAGTGGATCGCCTGGCACAGGGGGCGCCAGCAGGCCCTGGTCGTCCTTTTTCTACCTGCCCCTGCAGACCGGAGGCTGGTTCTAGGGGAAAGTATAAATCCCTGCCTTCTTGACCTCCTAGTATAAATGTTTCTAGAGGGCGAAGGCACCTGCCTTCAAGGTGCTTCGTTCTCTGCCCAGACTTCACGGCCACCTGGGGCCTGGCCCTGCTGCCCAGCTGCTCCCTGGCTCAGTTCATACCCACCTGAGCCGCTCCCAGCAGCTCTGCTGAAAGCCAGCTCTGACTGCCTCACTCCCCGGCTCAGGACCCCTCAGGGGCTCTCCACAGGCCAAGGGTAGAGGCCAGACTCCCCTACAGGACACCTGCGCCTCCCTCTAAGTGACCTGGCTCCCGCCGGTCACTCCCGGTGTCCCAATTTACACTCCAGCAACGCGGAACTCCTCGCCCAGAGGGGCTATTTTTGGCCTCTGTGCTCATGCCGTCCCTTCTGCCTGGAATGCCCTTCTACCCTGTCTGTCTGGCTAAGTCCTGCTCATTCTGGAAGGCTTAGCTCCTCCTGGAAGCCCTCCCTGACCCCTACCCCAGCCTCCACCTCAGGGCCCCATAGCATGGCCACTTCCCTGCCCTTACCATAGGGGTGTGTAGAGTCTAATTCAGGAGAGCATCCTATGATACAGTATGAAGTAAAGACATAGTATGTGATACTCTATTATGTGATATTTTAGAGCTCATTTTATGTCATTATATTATATTTTTAGGTGATATGTTACCTGATAAATTATGTGATATTAAAACTCTATACTACATTACATTATGTCACACAATGTGTGTTTAGTACACCTCTCTAGCTAGACTGTCAGCCCTTTCATCTTTGTGTCGCAGCTCCTGGCACAGAGGAAGCTGCCAAATAATGCACAGCATTCCTTCCACGAAAATCCACACACACTGGGGCTGAATATTCCTGAGCTGAAGGCAAAGACTCTAGGGAAGAGTGAACTAGGGGCTTTAGGACACAGACAGAGAAGCGCCCCTGGGCTCCCCCAGGCTCCTGTTTGGGGAGTTTGGGCTCTTGTTGCCTTGAATCAGCGCAGAAAGCGTTGCATTTCAGATCACAGAAACCCCTCTAGCAGCAGCTTAAACTAACAGGGCTCCTGTTTCTTACAGTTAGGAAAGGTGAAGTGAGGGGACTGTTGCCTGGCTCCAAGGCTCTGGTGATGCTAAGGCTTCGGGCTTCTTTCTTGGTCTTTACCTCATGACTGCACAGTGGCTGCCACAGCACCGAGCACTTCATCCACACGCTACATCCAAGGCAGGGCAGGGCCTCGCCGGGAAGAGCGTTTCTCCTCACCAGTTCAGTCAGTCCTGTCCAGACATCCCCTACCTGCCCTGAAAGAAGGGGTGCTGTCCCTGAAACTGAGGAGGACATTGGGGCCTCTCATCTGGGAGGACAGCAGGGTAAACAGCCACGTGGCTCATCCCTGGAAAGTTGACCCTGATTTTTTTTTTTTTTAATTTTTATTTATTTATTTATTTATTTGGCTGTATTGGGTCTTCGTTTCTGTGCGAGGGCTTCCTCTAGCTGCGGCAAGCGGGGGCCACTCTTCATCTCAGTGCGCGGGCCTCTCACTATTGTGGCCTCTCTTGTTGCAGAGCACAGGCTCCAGACGCACAGGCTCAGTAGTTGTGGCTCACGGGCCTAGTTGCTCCGCGGCATGTGGGATCTTCCCAGACCAGGACTCGAACCCGTGTCCCCTGCATTAGCAGGCAGATTCTCAACCACTGCGCCACCAGGGAAGCCCCGACCCTGATTTTTGACAGAGTGGTTTTCTTCCCAATGGGGCTGACCAATGTCATAACCTCAACCACAGTGTCAGAACCCGATCTCTGCGAGCTTGCCTACTCCTCCCCCCAGCCCCGCAAAGTGAGGGCCAGCAGCCCTGTTTTCAGTTGACAGCACTGAGGTTCAGAGAACCTAGGTGACTAGGCCAGGCCACTGGTGACCTGGTCCCTCTGCACAGTGCTTTTCAGTTTGCAGAGCCTTCTCATGCCTCTTGTCCTCTTGAGTTTTGCAGTGACCTCCTGAGATCCACATCACTAACCATGGGAGCTGGATGAGGAGGCTGGGACCCAGGGGGGTGAAGTCACTCAGTGCCACACAGCTGGGTGGGGCCGGGCAGGACCTAGGCTCATCCAGCCCCGTGAAACAAGCGCTCCTGAATCTAGACCATCACTGCCCTCTGTTCTCCCAAGGTGAGGGGGTCTAGCAGTGACGCGGGTCTGTCTCAGCCCAGCCACTCATGAGCTCTGTCAGCTCGGGCGCTTGCCTTCTCCAAGCTTCGCTTTCCTCATGAGACATGGATAGAAATGTCCATGGGTGAGGAGGGTTCAAGGAAATGATGGCCATGAAAGGGCCACGTCAACTGGGTGCACTACGCAGTCACTGGGGCTCCTGGAGGGCAATGCTATCCATCTGGAAGGTGGGCAGAGGGACCTTGAGTGTCCCTTCCCCACCCAGGGGCTTAGACTGGGTGGGCTTGACTCTGTTGCCAGGCAGCAGACACCGAGTCTGCCCTTCTGCCCTGTGTGTGTGTGTGTGTGTGTGTGTGTGTGTGTGTTTGTGTGTGTGTGTGTGTGTGTGTATGTGCATGGGTTTGTTGGGGCATCTGTAGGCACTGTCTGCCAGGATCAGATGGAGGGCCTCCCACATGGTGGACTGAGTGTCTGGCACTGGGGAGGTGCCCGGAGGCCTTCAAGGGTTTCAGAACTTCCCCTCTCCCCCAGGGGTCAGGACCCACTTTGGCCACCCACCCCCTCCACGTAACCACGCAGTGGTGCTTCATTTATTCAACAGAAGCAGAAAAAGATGAATTAAGCTTGAAGGACGCAGTACATTTATTTAAGAATAAACAGTTTTGAGTGTTTACTATGTGCCAGGCATTGTTTTAGGTGCTGGGTCACTTTGGAGAACAAAACAAAGGCCCCACCCTTTGGAACTCAGGCTAAACGACACAAAGGCCAGGCAGGAAAGCTCACGGGAGAGCCCTGCAGGACCTTCCTCGGAGCCCACTGTGCTTAGCTCTGCGCACAGTTCTTACAAGCCTGACTCCCGGGAGGCTCAGGTCGGAGCAGCTGAGCAGAAGCAACCAGGAGGCCAGCTCCTGGAGCAGGTGCAGTGACAGCCCCCAGAATCGCAGCCAGTGGCCTGATGGCGTGGGAAGGAGCAGAGAACAAAAAGAGCAACACCAGGGGCTCAGAGGAGCCAAGAGGCTTGGAGCCATTTAGTGTCGGGCTAAAGGGCCCCAGAAGCCTCAAGGACCTGGGGAGTCTTCTGTAGACTGACGTTCCCGGGCTTGACCTTGAGTTGTCAAGAGGAAGCTGAAGTACATCCAGTAGCGTCTGACGGAGAATGCAGGGAAGTGCATCAATTATTGGGAACTGGGACCTGTCCAAGCTGTTTGGGCACAGAAAACACACGGCTTCCTTTCTCTAGGGAAACTCGCTCCTGCTCAGGGGCTTGTTCTCCTGCGGGGGCAGCACTGGGCGGGTCGGGGTCCTTGTCTGTTTTGCTCACTGCGGGGGGCCCCCCATGCTCCGAATGGAGCCCGGCACGGTCTGAACACTCAGTACATGTTTGCCGAATGCATGGAAGCGTGAAAGCCCGAGCAAGTGAGGTGTTTCTAGCTGTCTTCCACACTATCTATCTCATGGGCAGCTAGCGCCTCTCTGCCGTGTCCCCAGTGGGGCCCTGGCCACCTGATGGGGAGACACAGTTCCTGCCTTGACGAGCTGACATGCAAATGGAGGGAGGCACACACACACACACACACACACACACACACATACACACATACACACATGTGTGTACTGACACGTGGCTGCCTAACCCTGAGTGCTTGGCTTCGCAGCCTTTGTGATCGTTAATCCTCTCTTCAACCTCAGACAGTAGACTACTATTATTACCGTTTTATAGGTGGAGAAACCGAGGCAGAGAGAGGTTAAGTAACTGCTCAAAGTCACACGGCTGGTGGAACGGGGAAGTCAGGATTCAAACAGAGGCTGTCTGATGCCATAGCCGGCACATTTAACCACTGCGCTGCACTGCGTCAGTGAGGGTGCTTGTGCATCAGGGAGTGTATGTACGTGCACTTAAGTGTGTGTGTGGGTGAAAGATCCGTTTCTCTTCCCAGTACTTTTGTGGTGTCACTGACGGTCAGGGTGGTGATGAGTAAAGAGCCCTGATCAGAGATGTCCTACCCTTTCCTGAATCCCACGGGAGCTCCAGAATCTAGCTATGAGGGGCTTAGGGACAATGGGAGGGGCCAGAGGAGGGGTTTGCACACTGTTTTTTCAGAAATCATTTGGTTATTTGGGCTGTCCAGGGGCCTCGTGGCCTCTCCCAGCCACCCCATTATTGCCCCCACTGATCCTGAAATATCCACAGCTAGACTCTTACTGGGGGTCTCCTGAAGACATGCTGCGGGCTTTGCAAAGGCTTGTGGGCCAGCACTTTAGCATGAATTGGCTTGTCTGGTTGGTGCCCCATCACTCCTGCTGTCACTTTGCTGTAAGGATTGGGAGGGGAGGGGAGGGACTTCCCTGGTGGTCCAGTGGCTAAGGCTCCGCGCTCCCAATGCAGGGGGCCTAGGTTCGATCCCTGGTCAGGGAACTAGATGCCACGTGCCACAACTAAGAGTTCGCATGCTGCAGCTGAAGTTCCCGCATGCTGCACTAAAGATCCCGAATGCCGCAGCGAAGATCCTGCATGCCACAACTAAGACCCGATGCAGCCAAAATAAATTAAATTAAAAAAAAGGATTGGGGAGAGGGGAGGCACGGAGATATGCAGAAGCATGATGGGGGCCCCGGGGACCCCCGACACTGTGGTTGGGGGTGTGTGTATATGTGTAGTGTTGGCGGGGGGGGGGGGCGGAGCGTGTGTGAGGGTCATGAGTCGGGGCCCGAGGGACGCTTCCAGGGAGCAGGGCCTTCCTCACCTGGCTGGGCCACCTGTCTGCCCAGCTGTCTGCTGCCCTCCAGCCCGGGTGCCTTCTCTGGCTATGGCGCAAGGGCAGGAGCTCCTTGAGCTTCTGGGGTCTGGAAGGGTAGCGTGCAGCGAAGTGGAATTGGCTGGACAACCTCACAGGATGGGGAGCAGATGGGAAGCTGCAGCAGCTGGGCCTCAGACCTCACCCAGGCCAGCTCGGCCCTTGTTGTGCCCTGTACTGTGGGCGGGGTGAGGTGGGGACCCAGAAAGGCAGATAGGCTGACAGACGTGGAGAGGGAAGCAGAGGGGAGACCAAGAGACAGCTGGCACAGAGAGACGCGGCGGGAGCACGGAGAGAGAAGCAGAGATTGTCAGCCTGCAGCCCAAGAAGGGTCGGCGGGGCGGCGCCTGGGGTCTCCCTGCCTGTCCCCTGCAGGCGCGGGTTCTCCCTCTGAGCTCTGGCCCGGCTCTGCGAGCCGCCGGGCCTCCCACCTTCCCTTAGGCCCCAGGGGATGAAGGCTGAGATTTTCTTAGAACCGAGAGAGGTGGCAGCTGGGGGGTGGCTTGAGGACTTTCTAGTCCCGAGTGCCCGTGAAGAAGCTGAATCCTCTAGGGGCTGAGGAGTCTGCCTTGCTCTGCTGCATCCCAGCGTGTGACCTGGGGCCTCCATTTCCCCATCTGCAAAATGGAAGCAGTGACAACACCTCCCAAGGACTGTACAACCGCACATGCAAAGGAGTGTGTTGGGCTCCGGACGAGGCCGCCCTCAGCCCATTCACCGACTTCTGTCCCCAGGCCTGGGAGGACAGGGAGCCGAGGACGACCTGGCGCCCTCTCTCTCGGGAGCTCATGGTGGAGCTGTGTGGGCTGAGCAAGTGGGTGATGGCAGTTGCACCAACCATGACTCGAGCACAGAGGGATACAGGAGGAGTCGGTATGAAGAGCTTGGAGGCTTCGGAGGGGAAACACATTTCCCCAGACTGCAGTGAGGTGGGTCTCGGGGCAGGCAGCTGGACCGGAGCCCCCGTTGTCCTGGACTGGGGACACAGCCAGCAGAACCCTGCCCTCCTGGAGCCTCCGTTCCCGTGGGCGGAAGTAACTCCGAGCAAGGCTGTACTGGAACAGAGGGGGCGCCCGGGGCTGGACGGGGCTCTCTCAGTGCTGGCCCGGGTGCCTGGGTCCCAGCTCCAGCATCTTAGCACAGGAGGGGTCCCCAGGGTTACTCAGTGGTTGTTTCCTACCGCTAGGAAAGTCCTTCTGTATGTCCTTGACTGACCCTGAGGTTTGAACATAAATGTTGGCCTCAGTCAGCGAGCGGTTTAGACTGCTGGACCCACCGTTGCTCCTGACCTGGGCCGGCAGGGCAGGACGTCGTCCTAGCATCACAGGCAGCTATCTGCACCCTGTAGCCGGGAGCCCCCTGGCAATCATATTCGCTTCTCTGATGAGTGGCCTGGAGGGACACAACGGGGTGGGGGGGGGGCAGGGGGAAGAGGTGACTCGACAGCGTTTACCAGGATAGCATTTTGGTGGTTTCTGCTTTGCCCTGGGGTTAGACTGTAAGCTGCTGCAGGGCAGGGCCTCCAATCCCGATGCCTGTCACGGAGCTGACAGGAGGAACTCAATAAATCTTTGATGACTAAATGAATTTTTCCCCCAGTTCATGGTCCCCAGGCGGATTCCCCTGGCTCACAAGGGGCTCTGGCTATAACTTCGCAACTCTTAGGTCCTGGCACCTTGAGAGCCCTCCCAGCCTGGACACAGTGTGGTCGTTGATTCACACCATGTTCCCGCCCTCAGCAAAGAGCAGCCAGCTCCAACTGCTCATAAATTTCCTGCCTGTCACCCGTGGCGCCCAGGCCAGGCGAGGCGGGAGGTGCTGGGGTGGGCTGGTCCATACCTGCTTCCAGTTGCCTGGGAAGTTTGGAGGCCAGAAGCCCAGGCCTATGCTTGTGCCCAGAATAACCTCAGCAGAGCCTGGCCCTTGGAGATGTGGAAGCAGATCTGCCAGATGCAAAGATGTATGGGCTGGAGTGTTGGAGAAAACACAAACACCAGCTTGCCGTGCAGTTTGCACAAGCTGATTTCACTCCCATGAAATCCAACATAGGTCTGCCTACGCATAGGAAAAGCATGTGGATGGATGGACCTAGACATGATCATACTAAGTGAAGCAAGTCAGACAGAGAAAGACAAATACCATATGCTGTCACTTATCGGTAGAATCTTAAAAATGATACAAACGAATTTATTTACACAACAAAAACAGACTCAAAGGCGTAGAAAACAAACTTATGGTTACCGAAGGGGAAAAGGGTGGGAAGGGATAAATTAGGAGTTTGGAATTAACAGATACTCACTACTATATATAAAAGAGATAAACAGCGAGGACCTACTGTATAGCACAGGGAACTATATTCAATGTCTTGTAATAACCTATAATCGAAAAGAATCTAAAAAGAATATATATATATGTACATATATATATGTATATATATAACGGAGTCACTCTGCTGTACACTTGAAACCAACACAGCATTGTATATCAACTAGGAAAAAAAAAAAAAAGAAAAAGTATGTGGAACAGCAATCACCTAGCACTATCATGGTTTCTCTCGGTGGGGAGATGGAGGTGATTTAAATGGTTTTCTTCTCTTCACTCTTCTGTGTTTTCAAACTTTTCTATAATTAACATATACTACTTACGCATTTACAAAAATTTTAACAGTTTTTTTTATTATAAATATTTATTTATTTATTTTTGGCTGTGTTGGGTCTTTGTTGCTGTGCGCGGGCTTTCTCTAGTTGCGGCGAGTGGGGACGACTCTTCGTTGCGGAGCGCGGGCTTCTCATTGTGGTGGCTTCTCTTGTTGCAGAGCACGGGCTCTAGGTACGCGGGCTTCAGTAGTTGTGGCACACAGGCTCAGTAGTTGTGGCGCACGAGCTTAGTTGCTCCGCCGCATGTGGGATCTTCCCAGACCAGGGCTTGAACCCCTGTCCCCTGCGTTGGCAGGCGGATTCTTAACCACTGCGCCACCAGGGAAGTCCCCAAAACTTTAACATTTTTATTGAGATTATAGTTTACCCATTTAAAGTGTACAATTCAATGATTTTTTAGTTTTTTCACTAAAATGTGGCCATCACCACAGCCAATTTTAGAGCATTTTCATCAGCCCCCAAAGAAACCCCATATGCTTTAGCAGTCTCCTTCTCCCTCCCAGCCCTAGGCAACCACTAATCTATGGATTTCCCTGTTCTGGACATTTCATGTGAATGGAATCATGTAATACGTGGGCTTTTGTGTCTGGCTCCTTTCACCTAGCATACTGTTTTCAAGGTTCATCCAAGTTCTGTCATGTGTCAGTACTTCATTCCTTTTTATGGCTGAATAGTATTCCATTGTATGAATATACCACACTTTGGTTATTCATTCGTCATGGATGTGACTTAAGTAATTTAAAAGTTGTGCTTATTTTTTAAAAAAAATTCATCTAAAGCAGATTGGTCAAGATGACAGTTGGTTCCATATGACGATTTCTGGTTACTTCTTTTGAAACTTTTCAGCCTATGATGCCATTTTATGTTTTCAAACACCAGTGAATCACACCAAGGACCCAGCTCTTTGCAGGAATGGGAGCTGGTGCTTACACTGTGTACCAGGCCCTGCTGGGAGTGTGGCTCTCTTGTCCCATTGATTCTTTTGAACTGAGCTAGAAAGTGGATACTATTTCTGTGCTCATTTTATTTTTTTTAATTTTATTTTTTAAATTTTTATTGGAGTATAGTTGATTTGCAATGTTGTGTTAGTTTCAGGTGTACAGAAAAGTGAATCAGTTATACATATACATATATCCACTTTTTTTCAGATTCTTTTCCCATATAGGTCATTACAGAGGATTGAGTAGAGTTCCCTGTGCTGTACAGTAGGTCCTTATTAGTTACCTATTTTACATATAATAGGTGTACATGTCAATCCCGATCTCACAGTTTATCCCTCCCCTGTGCTCATTTTAAAGATGAGTAAACTGAGGCTTTGATAGATCAACCAGCCTGCCCAGGGCCCCAGAGTCCCACTGACTTTGGGGCCAAGATGAACCCTAGTGGTCAGCATTTAGAACCAAACCCTTTCTAGCCCATATATTGGTGTACATAAAAGTGAAAGGTAAAATAATGCCTGATAGTGTGGGTCTTGAAAAATACTTCTCCCATGCCCTCCCTGCTTGTCTTTCATATTTTAGTTTTAAAGTAACATTGCAATCTGACTGCTCCTTTTAGGACAAACCATAAAAAACAAAAAACTCAGGATTTCAATCCCATTTGACATCTTTTTCTGCACCTAGAAGGCTGTATACAAATTGCTTAAATACAGAAAGATGTATGATTTGAAAACAGTCAAAAATGGTTAAATAGGTGAAGTGACTGAAAATGAACTTTAAAGGTAAAATAACTTATAGGCAGAAATAATCGTTTTTTTAAATGCCCCCGAAGTGATAAAATTACCCTGCAGCACACAGAAGTGATGAGGAGAGGAAACCAATCCACTTAAAGCCAGGGACAAACTTAGTAAGCAGAGGAGGTATAATTAGAAATTTAAAAACTGGAAGTGAACAAAAGCAGAAAGATACAACATTGTTCCTGGGTTCACAACAATTACCAAAAGTTCCCCTAAAGCATAGGCACAGTTACAAAAATGCTCAGTGTTACATTTGAAATAGGAAGCATATCTGGTGGCACTTAAATGCTACAGTAAATAAAATGCCTGGTAACTGGAAATATTTATTCACATGTCCAATAAATAACAAATATTTATTGAGATGCTACTGTGTGTCCAGACTGTTCTAGGCTCTGGGGCTACAGCAGCGAACAAAACGACCATGTCCCTGCCATTGTGGACCTGACATTCTGACCACAAATGAGTGAGCAGATAAAAAGATGATTTCTGGGAATTCCTTGGCGGTCCAGTGGTTAGGACTCTGCACTTTCACTGCAGAGGGTGCGGTTTGATCCCTGGTTGGGGAACTAAGATCCTGAATGCCATGCTGTGGCCAAAAAAAAAAAAAAAGATGATTTCTGAATGTGATAAACCCAGACACTTTGTCACCCTGACCAAATCACTTCAATCGGACCCAGCACGTCAGACCTGCTGAAAGGGACCTGGGAGGCATCTTGTCTAGTCATTTTCAAAGTTTATATTAGTGAGCAGCACGACCTGTGTTTAAAGGGCATCTTTTAACACAGATGTGTGGAGGGGCCATGCTGCAGGGGGCTCCTCAGGACGGTGAGAGCCTTACCCAGCCATAATCAGAGCCTTGGCCGCAGTGGGAACACCACCCACAAAAGGCCAGAGCCAGAGGGGACGCAAGAGGCCCTTTCAAGCTGTGCTTCTCACATGGACCCAAGCAGGATGTTGCCAGGAGTTACATGAGAAAGGGGTCTGTGGTGTGGTTGTCACAGCGGGGAGTATGTCCAGCCCTCTTCCATGTATTTGCAGTTGTGCTTGCATGTGTGCGTGCACACACACACGTCCACACCTACACCTACATACACGCACGCGTGCACACACACACACATACCCCACCTCTTCTGAAGGGGTGGCATAGGTAGGCTTGTCTCCTGTCTCTCAGCCACACCAGATTGGTCTAGGGGAAGAAATCTGACTGAGGCTGGACCAACTGACTGCCTTCACTGGGCGTTTGGGGTTGGGATGCTGAGAGATTGGGCCAATGGGCAGACAGGCATGAAAGAAGCAGAGCCTGGAAGTGGCTGAGTGATGTTGTTGGCAGGCACCTGGAGGGAAGGGCCATAGATTGCCCTTACTGAGGTTCACAAGCTTTCCTGAGACTTTCCCCCGGCCGCTCTGAAGTGCCCTTGTGTAGCCTTAAGTAACGGGAAGAGTAGAGTGAGTTTCTACTCCTCACAATGCAGTTGCAGTCACACAGTCAAATGGGTTGGGAAAACACTGGGTAAGTAAAGCCACACGAATTTCTTTACTGTAGGACTTTTCAGAGACTTTAATATGTTCATATGCACAGTGACTTTCCAAGGTAGGGCCAAGGTCTGTGATGTTTCCCAAACTCATGGGATATACCTCACCTGGCTAGTATTCTGAAGAGCACCCTTTGGGGGGTGCTAATCCATGTACGTGTACTTGCCGTACAGGTGAAGGAATTAAAGCACAGAGAGGGAGAGTCAGTTCCCCAAGGTCACACAGTTGGTTAATTGCAAAAAGGGTCGTGGCACCTAAGGCCTCCCAGTGTTCCTCCCACCACGCTCCAGTTGACATAAGGCTTCCTTGGACGGATGATGCATGTGCTGGGATTCCTGAACCAAGGTGGGTGGTGGGAATGCAGGTCCCGTGTAGACGTTAGGGAAAGGGTGGGGTTGAGAATTGAAGGTCAGGCCTTGGCGAGAGAAACCCCTGTCTCCCTTGCTCTTGGGCGGTAGCCATGGCTTCAGTGGAGTCTGAGAGCCGACTGAGGGCTTGGGGCTGGGCCCGGCCAGGCGGCCGCCTTTACAGGGCAGCCAGTGGGATGGCTTCAGCTGCCCCAGCCTTCCGTGCCTTCCCCGACCGCAGGCAGACTGAACAAGGGAGGAACTCCGGGCCAGTCCTCGGCAGGGCCCGCCCAGGCAGCCAGCGCCGGGATGACGCGGCTGTAAATCACCCCGTGGACCACAGACCCAGTGCCATCCCCACGGGTTTCCTTTCCGCTTCTTAATCCTCCTCCTCAGACTCGGTAACAAAAAGCAGATTCCTGCTGGGGCCAGCCACGCACCATGGGCTCGGAGAATGTGAGCCTGGATTCACCACATCAAGATGCTCCCTCCTCTCACTTTTCCTTTTCCCCTTCTTAGCCTCTATTAGCTGGAGGACACTCCCTCCTCCTGGCTGGGCTCCCTCACCCTCCCTGGACCCCACTTCCAGCCTTGCCCCTGCCTCGCACCTTGGCTGCCTGCCCAGCACCGCCCAGGCCTGAGGCTCACCAGGGCCTGTGGTTCGCAGCCCCTCCAGCCCCGTGGTTTGGCTCCAGCCGGCTCCCCGAGCCTCCCTTTCAGCAGGAGCGGGCTCTGTGTGGTAGAATAAACACTGCCGATCTGGATTCAAGTCGTGCTGCTGCCAGCTCGTAGCACTTACCTCTGAGCTGGGGATGTGAGGAGCTCCCTGGCATGTCAGAGGTGCCTGACAGATGTTTTGCTTCAAAAATAAGTGCTTAGCTGTTTGTTCAGGGTTGTTGCAGGAAACAGGAGAGAGGGATTTGGAACTGCGTTATTAGGGGTGTGCTGTGCCCAGGTAACGGACGGCTGTTTTTCTCCTGCGTGTTCTGGGTGCACTGGGAACCCCTGAAGAGCCTCCCCACCAGCTCTGACCTCCCCCAAAGCTAAAGCCCCGGCAGCCCCAGGACCTTTTCGCATCTCCTGTCCCTTCCTGTAGCAAATCACGCCCTCTGGTCAGTTTGCTCACGAGCAACACCAAGTTCGGCTGCCAGAGTGAAGTTTCCGAAGGTCAGGACTTCAAGGAACTGAAAGACGGTCTAACCTAGGGGTTTTCCAGTTTGCCCCATAGCACCTGGGTTCTCACCGCCATCCCAGGCTCCACGTTGGAAGGAATACTGTAGACTCTGGGCTCCCCTCTCTCTGTGTCCCCTGTACTCTCCCGATCCAAATAGAGTAGAACCATGTTCACCTGTTTTCTGTGTTAGAATTCCCAGGTCAGGCTTCATTTCTACTACAGCTGAGGACACTGACCTCTTATAGATGAAGACACTGTCGTGTTATAGATGGGAACACTGAGGCCCAGCTGGCGGGGGGATGGGCTGCACCTAGAGTCAGTCTCTTGGCTGCTGGTGTAGTGTCTTGTCTGAAGGGTGTAGGGCAGCGGTCCCCAACCTTTTGGGCACCAGGGCCCGGTTTCGTGGAAGACAGTTTTTCCACGGACCATGGGAGAGGGGATGGTTCAGGAGGTGCTGTGAGCGATGGGGAGCGATGGGGAGCGGCAGATGAAGCTTCCCTCGCTTGCCGCTCACCTCCTGCTGTGCGGCCCGGACCGGTACAGGGGTCCCGGGGGTTGGGGACCCCTGGTGTAGGGAGAAGGAGGTAAGGATGCCATTCCCGTGGGGGACAGGGCTGACTCTGATATCCCACAGAGGTGTGACCTGGGGGATTGTGGTATCAGGACCAGGGGTCCCTGAGTTTCCTCTACAACCCCGCCCATCCCCCAAACCAACAAAATCAGCAGTGGCTCTGAAATGCAGCAAGGTAGGGGTGGGGAGTAAGGGGACAGTGTGGGCTCTGGCAGCAGCCAGTCCTGGGTCCAGATGCTGGCTCCATCCCTTACTGAACCTTTCAAGATTCAGTCCCTGCCTGGGCCCTACGAGGCCCTCCCGAGTCCCTCCCCGGGCAGCTGTGAGGATTGAGTAAGCGGAGGTGCCATGGGTGCCGGCACCTGGTACAGGTCGGCCTTCTGGAGTCAGGACCAGTAGGGGCTACTTCTGACCATTGGCTGTTTTTTGTTTGTTTGTTTTTTGGCTTTTAAAAAAATTTTTTATTTATTTAATTTTTATTTTTGGCTGCGTTGGGTCTTTGTTGCTGCGCATGGGCTTTAGTTGTGGCGAGCAGGGGCTACTCTTCGTTGCAGTGCGCGGGCTTCTCATTGCGGTGGCTTCTCTTGTTGCGGGGCACGGGCTCTAGGCTCGTGGGCTTCAGTAGTTGTGGCACACGGGCTTAGCTGCTCCGCGGCATGTGGGATCTTCCGGGACCAGGGCTCGAACCCGTGTCCTCTGCATTGGCAGGTGGATCCGTAACCACTGCGCCACCGGGGAAGCCCTTCTTTTTGCTTGTTTGCTAGTTTATTGAGGTATCGTTGATTTACAATATTATATTAGTTTCAGGTATATAATATAGGTATTCAAAATTTTTATAGATTATATTCCATTTAAAGTTATTATCAAATATTGGCTATAATCCCTGTGCTATACAATATATCCTTTTAGCTTATCTATTTTATTTTATTTTTTGTTTGTTTCTTTATTTTTATTTTTTAAAAACATTTATTTATTTATTTATTTGGCTGTGCCGGGTCTTAGCTGCTGTTTCTTTATTTTTTTAGTTTATTTTTTTATATTGGAGTATATTTGGTTTACAATGTTGTGTTAGTTTCAGGTGTACAGCAACGTGATTCAGTTTTATATATAGATATATAGAGATATCTATTCTTTTTCAGATTCTTTTCCCATATAGGTTATGACAGAGTATTGAGTAGAGTTCCCGGTGCTCTACAGTAGGTCCTTGTTGATTATCTGTTTTAGATATAGTAGTGTGTATATGTTAATCCCAACCTCCTAATTTATCCCTCTCCTCCCATTGGTTGTTTCTTTCAGGAGTGACCGGCCATGGGCTCGTCCAAGGACGCTGCTGTGGGCCCTCTTTCCAGTCAAGCTTGAGGAGAAGGTGAGCTCGCCAAGTCCAGCCTTGTCGTCCTCTCTAAGTTGCCACCGGATGCTCAGACCACCACCTCTCAGGACAGGAGCTTGCCTGCCCCCCTCTCGCCCTCCCCCCGCCAACCACTCCATAGTGACTTTGCACTTTGCTCTCTGCCTGGTGGGACGGGGAGAGCAAAGCCTTCCCCTTGCCCGGGCCTGAGGCCCACCGTCTGGCTGCAGAAATTCATTGCCAAAGATTCGACAGAGACACTGAACAAAATGGGGTGAGAAGACCCCATAGTGAAAAGCCACACTGTTGCTCTGTGATGTTTGCTCCTCCTGTTGCCCGGGTCCCATCTCACGCCAAAGAACGAGTCAGCAGTTCCACTAGGAACTCGTGGAAAGGATGGACGTTTGGTGACTGTTGGAAGCGCTTGACCCTCTGACCCGGAACTCCCTTTCTACAGCTGGGCCCCGAGCTGGCTGGACGCAGATAAGCCTTCTGGGGGCTGTGATAGGGAGGCTGGGGGCGCCTGTGGGGGAGTGAGATCTGAGATCCCGGCCCCCCTCTCCTTCCCGCTGGCTGCCCAGGCCTCTGACCCCGATTTTCCCATGTTCCCTGGGCCCAGGCTCCTTCTTGGGCCCTAAGCATCATGAGAAGTGAGTGGCGGGGGTGGGGGGCAGTACCGACCACCCATGCCTCACCCCAGGGACCTGCCCCAGGGTGACCCCCAGCCGGTCCAGCCAGCCACTCCTTGCCGGGGGCCCGCCCTCCTGACTGGGCACACAAGATGGCGCCCTGGCTGGGGGCCGGCGGTCTGTGATGGTTGTGCAGGGGGGCAGAGGGGAGGAAGGGACCAGGGGAATGGGCCAGTATGTGGGGAGGCGGGCATGTTCAAAGTCAAGGCCTGTTCCTTCCTTGTGCTCACAGGGCCAAAGCTGTTCACATCTGTGCTCAACCATCTGCTTCAAATTGAAGTAAAAGCCCCAACATGTAAAGAAAACACTTGCTTGTGTTGATGGACTCTGTGGGTGACCAGGCCTTTGGCCGGTCAGCTGGAGAGGGTTGTGGGGGGAGGGAGAGGTTGAGAACCCTTCAGGAAGTGAGCAGTGTGTGTGTGTGTGTGTGTGTGTGTGTGTAAGGGGGTGGGGCCCTCGCCATGGCCTCGGCCTGGACTAGTGACCAGGAGGCCAGGTCAGGAACATGTGAGGAGCGTTCTCGGCTTCGTGCCTCATTTACTCCATACTGTGAGTTTATAAGGTGGGGACTGAATTTTTAATCCCATTGTACAGATGAGGAACCTGAGGCGGGGAGGAGACTGGGCCAGTCAGTGACAGAAACAGTTCTCACATCAGGGCGGCCTCACTCCACTGCCTGTGCGCTTAGCGCCTCTCCAGCCCCATAGGCCAGCTCCTGCCCGAAGTCTTTGTGTGGCCTTGGCCTAAGATGGGGCAATAATGGCTCAGTGGGGATGGGGGAGGGTTAATAAGAGAAGAACTAGGAAAGGACTGTCAGGGCAGAGGGCTGTGTAGGAGGGGCAGGGCTGCCCAAGGAGAGGGGGGGTGATGAGGAAAGGAGGCTGTGCCCTTGCAGAATACACACCTGTCCCATGGTTCCACCCACGGTCGCCCTCTCTTGTCTACTCCCGGGCTCCTGGGCTGGGGCTGCAGTGTCTGCACCTCCTCTTGCACCAGTGTTTCCCAGACATGGCTCTGCGCAAGGACCGAGCTATGCGGGCTGGTCCTGGATCTGGGGCAGAAGCAGAGGCCACGGGCTGCTCATGGAGCTCCTCAGAGCAACAGTGCCCTGGAAACAGGCCAGGCAGAGTGGGCTTGGAGTGGGGCAGGGGGAGGTGGTCCGTCACCCCAGGCCTCTAGGCACAGATGACAGACTCACTCTGGTGTCCCTCTGAGCCTCTGAGTAACACTGGTGGCATTTCCTAGGGAAGCAGGAAATGTGGACCAACCTGCAGCAAACTTGTTGACATAAAAGGACCCTGTTACTAACGGTTTGGGGGAGATACCCCAATCCTGCTGACAAGGGAGCAGACCCGTGGCCTTTCTACCCAGAAACAATAATGGTCTCTACTCCCCACCCCTCTCCTACTCACGGCCTTCATTACGTACTTCCCTTCCATTCTGAAACATCTATTGATCACCAGCCGCATAGCAGACTCTAAGCTGGGTATCAGGAATAGAGAGATGGATCCCACACAGTGTCTTCACGGAGCTCAGAGTTCTGAACAGAAGATGGGACGGACAGATAGACAAGCAAATAACTGTGATACAGTTGGATGACTAAGGTGTTGTTGGGAGTTTCGGGAAAGAAAAAGGTAACTCTCCCTGGGGAGGTATCATGAAGGGCCTTCCTAGAAAGGAGCTATGTGAGTTGGGTCATGAAGGATGAATAGAAGTTTTCTGAGCAGAGGAAAGGAAGAAGGACTTTCTACGCAGAGAAGTATTCAGCCCTCGAAAGACATTGGAAGCACCTGAGGAGATTTTTAAATACTGACATAAAGTATTAATACCAAAGTTCCATCTCTAAAAATTCTGCTATATTGGTCTGGAGTGTGGTCTGGGCATTTGGGATTTTTAAAAGCTCCCCAAGTGATTCCAATGTGCAGGCAAGGTTGAGAGCTACTGGTTGAAGTGGGCTGAGATCTCTGACAAAAAAGTGATTTAGAATCACTGATATGGGATACAGGCTGTGCCAAAAATGTACAGGGATACGTGTGTGTGTGTGTGTGTGTGTGTGTGTATACAAATAGACAAGCTAATAATTGTGATACCGTCAGACGACCGCTGAATGTACGCACACAGGTATGTGTGTATATGAGTGATTGAAAGTCCATGCTTTTCTTTCCTTTTCCAGCTTCTCTCCCAATACAGCAGCTTGGGTTCTTGTGCACACACACGTACACACACACACTCCTTCTTGTGTGCATATGCACACCCAGATACCCACTGCGTACATTCCCAGGGAAGGGAAATCCATTTCACATGGATTCAGATTTCATCGGCAGCCTTCTCAACAGTTTGTGTAAACAACCGTGCAAGAAGGCCCTCACCAAAATAAAAGTTATGAAGAGCCACCCTCATGGGGCCTTGACAGCGCCTGTCCCGGTCCAGCCGAGGGTGTGGTCACAGGGCCCCGGCAGATTTGTTTGCGCACACACCCTCTTGCTCCGTTGTTTGCTCTGGGTCCTGGCTCCACATTGCCGGGGATGGCTCATCAGCCACCAGCCACAGAGGGAGGGTGTCCCTGTTGGAGGCCACGTGTGTACACACGTGTCTGCACCTCTGGTGCATGCCTGGTTCCTGCAGCATGCTTGCTTCCTGCTCTCCAAAGGACAAACCCACAAAGAATGGCTCTGCGAGTCGGAGATCTCCCCAGCTCAAGGCTGAGCCCTCCAAGACTCTTCAAAAACTCCATGCACACGGGCTGCCCGCTGCTTCCTGGTTCCGGCCTCGGACAATGCCAGAAGAGAGGTGTAAATTCTGGGCAGGGCCTTCCACGCGTCCCTGGGCTCCTTTTTGGTCTCACAGCGTGGCCAGGGCCCCGGTGGATTCTGTCTCCCCACACTGTCCTTCCTCCTGTCCCCATGGCCCATCGCGCTGTCCTGGACCTCTTCCTTCCCCCGCCCCCCTCCACCTCACCTTGTCCCGTGCTGTCCTATTTCTTTTCCTGATCCCTCCCACGCATCTCCCCTTCCTTCCAAGCCAGTGAGAGGCAGGAGCCGGCAGGTCTCAGGGGCTGGGAACTGCGTAGCAGAGCCGTGAGCAGGGACTGTGTAGGGAGCTGAGGTGCAGACAGGGCTCCTTTGTGCCCGAGATACAGGGCAGAGACCTGGGTACCGCTAATTAGGCTGAGCCGTACTGTAAGGCAGCCAGGGCGGGCCTGCTAGGGGGCTGGAGCAGGGGTTGCACTTGCCTCCCACCTTCCACGCTGCTTCCTGGGCTAAAAGGAACTGTTGCCAGCAGCCCGGCTGACAAATAGCCTGGCCTACTCAAAGCAAGACTCAGACATCTCCAAGTGTTTCCTTCAGCGGATTTGTGTTGCCATTCTCCCTCTGTCTCTCTGCCACCTGCACAGCTGCCTTCTGTTTCCAGGCTCCAGGAGGATGGGGAGGCATGGACGAGACCCTGCCTAGGCGAGGGGTGGAGAGGAGGGGGCGGCTGGCTTCGCCCTTTGCCCCAGGGTCCTCACCTTCCCACGGGTCCCCTCTGGTCCCCTGGACCCCAGACAAGCTATGCCTGCCTCCCTGAAGCCAGGCACTCCAAGGAACTTGGATTTATAAATAACGACTTTGTTCTACGGCTATGCGGGCATGTGTCTAATCTCCAGATGGCGCTATGAATTCCTAGAGGGCAAAGATTAGGTCAAATACATCTCCAAATCCTTGAAAAGGCCTGGCAAAATGTATATGTTGGTTTCTTTGTTGAATGAATGGATAAAAATGAAAAATATGGTAAGTCACGCATGTATTTTCTTCCTTCCACAAATAACTACCAAGCAGCTAATTTATTCAAGACCCTGAGAGACTCGGACACAGGCCTTTGCCAAGGCTTCAAAGAGGCTCAAAGGGAGAAGGTCCAGAGCAGAGTGGAGCCCAGGCTTGGGGCTTTTTGCTCTTTCTGTGGCTGAGCCTTTGAGAACTGTGCTCCAGCAAAGAGGAGAGCTTCATAGCACCTGCACCTGGCATGCACTAGGTGCTGAATAAACATTTATTGAAGGTGTGTGGATGAATGAATGAACGCTGCCCCACCCTCATGCCCCTCCTCAGACATCTCTAATCAATGGTAGCTCTTTTTCTCCCTGGTCCCTGAAGCTGCCTGAGTTCAGGACAGTGCTTCAGGCAGTCGCTATTAATCCACTGAAGAGATGTGCTCTCTTGGCCATCTGGGTCTCAGGGCCATCCTGGAGTAAGTGGTAGGTGGGGACACCCTCAGACCAGCCTCCTGGGGCACCATCAGGATGATATGACTGAGGATATGTTAGGAGGTCGCCTTCCTTATGCCCACAGGGCTATGCGGCCACCTCCTGGCTGGCCTCCCGCTGTCTGATCCGTTCCCTGCTGCCCCTCCCTCCTGCTGATGGAGGTGTGTCCTGAAGTTCCTGCCCTGGGCCCATCGCCTCCAGGCAAAGTCCAGTCTCCTTAGCTACCTATAGGACTTGTCGTGGAGGGTCACATCCCCTCCTCCAGTGACTCCAATGCCTCCCCAGACTCAGTGACCCCCCGTGTGGGCATCTAAGGATGCTGGCTGAATCCCATCCCCAGGTGTTAATAGCCCCTCTTTCTTAATCATGTCTCAGTTCCCTTTCCTCTGGCTGCCCACAAAACAAGATTCTTTCTGGACCCTCGTGTTTACTGCAATGGAAACAGTTCCTGTTTAATCTAACTTTCCTCTGTATTGCATCCACCCAGGCCCCTGGTTCCCTAGGGGACATCTAGGTTTCTCAATCCCAGAACCTGGACAGGCGGAGAGGCCCTGCTTAACCCAACAGCAATGGCCTGGGTACATGTCCTCCTATCCTAAGGACTCGTCTTTCCTGTTCATATATATTAATCAGAACATCACTTTGTCGCCCCATCTTCATTGAGAAGCCAGCATTGCCCCAGGTCTCTGAGGATTCTTGAGGGGCTTACATCCCCATGGTTATCTCTGCTTTGATCTAATTATCTCTCTCTCAATCGCCTCCTGTGGCTGATCCCTTCTCTTTACTCCGCTTTACAGGGAACACAGCCACTTTCCCTTGATTTCCCCAAAACATCACTCACACAAGGCAGTTGTGTATAGAGGAATTATTTTTCTCCTTCCTGATGACTTTTTAAAATGTTTACACTCACAGAAAACCAAATAAGACCTTGCCTTTTTCTTCCCAATTTATTTAGCTGATTTCATGTATTTTTGACAGGTTCATCATGTTTCCGGCAGTTATAAATATTTTCCCCTCTGGCTTCACTCTCTGACACTACATTTCTGGGCTGTGACTCACCGAAGTTGTCCCACAGCTGGGGCTTGAACCCAGTCTTTTTTCTTCAATTTAACATCTCCCTACCCAACCCCAGGTCACCACCAAATCCCAGCCTGAAAACAGGAGACTATAAAATACGATGCCCAGTGGAAAGGTCACAAGCAAACATGACAGCTGGCCAGGCCTCTCACCCACACTCAGCTGAACCGGCATCCAGGGTCTTGCCTCTGGGAGGAGAGATGCATGACCTGGAGAGATGCACATTCCTTTCCCCAGGCTCTCCTATAACCAAGGGCAGCTGACTGGTAATACCGTGGGGAGGAAGGGACAGAACAGAGCCTGCCCCCTCCCCCAAGAGGCAAGCAGGGCCCTGAACTTAGCCCCGTGCCAAGCCCATACCCCAAACCACATTCAAAGCCATCTGGCCCACAGACGACATGCGTTCCTCCTCCGGGATTTCATTTCCATCCCCACAACCAGAAGTTTCTAGAGAATTTTCCTCTTGCAGGCACACATATGCATGCAGCTCACACACTTTTTTTTTTTTAATAAAGAACTCAAAACCCTTCCAAGTCCCAGGAAATAAATTTCTATTTTTGGAGAAGAAAATAGAGCAAAAAAATCAAGCTTCGGGTACGCTTTGGGATAGCTATGCTATGCTTTATTTTCTAAATAAAAATCAGGACAAAGGGTTTGACGAATATTTTAGTGCCTCTTTCAGGTGTGAGAGGCAGCCTAGGAAGTCAAATGTTGTAACTTCGGGGGCAGCTCTAAGATTAATAGGGGGAATTCCCTAGTGGGGCAGGGGTTAAGAATCCATCTACCAATGCAGGGGACATGGGTTCCATCCCTGGTCCGGGAAGATCCCACATGCTGCGGAGCAACTAAGCCCGTGCGCAACAACTACTGAGCCCACGTGCTGCAACTACTGAAGCCCGTGCGCCTAGAGCCCGTGCTCCGCAACAAGAGAAGGCACCACAATGAGAAGCCCGCGCACTGCAACAAAGAGTAGCCCCGGCTCGCCGCAACTAGAGAAAGCCCGCGCGCAGCAACGAAGACACAACGCAGCCAAAAATAAATTAAAAAAAAAAAAAAAGATGAATAGGCTTTCTAAGAACAAAGTGTTCAGTGATCCTCTCCACTGGGAACCATAGCTGATATTTCCCCTTCATAAAGGCTCTGAAAAGTCCTGCACAAGGAAAACCCATTTAAATTTTTTTAAATTTATTTTTTATTGAGTGAAAGATTCTTTAAATTCTATAGTGCTTTACAATTTTCAAAAGTTTTACACACATGATTTCATATAATCCCATAAAAACCCTTTTTTAAAAATATATTTAATTAAAAATTATTTATTTAAAAAATTTTTAAATTAAAAAATTTTTTTATTAAAAAAAAATTTAATCCCCTACCCCTGTACTGCCCCTCCATTTAAATTTGAGGACACAGTGTCTCCCAAAGTTGTTTGCGCACTTACTCTTTAAAAAAATTTTTTTATCGTGGTAAAATGTATAACATAATATTTATCATTTAAATCATTTTAAGTACACAATTCTGTGGCATTAAATATAGTCACGATGTTGTGTAACCATCACCACTATCTATACCCCAAACTGTTTCATCATCCCCAACAAAAACTCTGTACCCATTCAACAATAACTCCCCCTTTCCCGCCTCTACCACTACACCCCTGGTAAACTCAATTCCACTTTCCGTCTCTATGAATTTGCCTATTCTTAGTACCTCATATAAGTGGAATCATACAATATTTGTCCTTCTGTGTCTGGCTTATTTCACTAAGCATAAGATTTTCAAGGTCTATCCATGCTGAAGCGTGTATCAGAACTTCATTCTTTTTATATGGCTGAATAATGTTCCGTTGTATGTGTGTGCTACATTTGGTTTACCCATTCATCTGTTGATACAAGGCATTTATTCTTTATTTCATGCCCCAATCTCTCGCTGGACACCATGTGGGGAGGTCCACGGAACACAGTTTGGGGACTGCTGGTTAATGGGGGTTTTGGATGGGCCAGGATTTCCTTACCCACATGGTGGCCCCAGGCACTGCCAGAGGCGCTCTGATCGGCTCAGTCTCGAAGCTGAAGGCAGAGGCTAAAGCCCCAAGAGGTGAAGCTGTCTGGGAAGGACCCGGGAGGGGTGATCAGTGATCAGCGCTGGGGGAGAGCCGGGAAGAGCTCTGTCCTCCAACCCTCACAGGACGGTGGCTGTGGTGAGCAGACCTGCTGGGATGACTGACAGCTCCGTGCTGGTGACATCTGTCAGGGCGGCCTCCCTTGGCTTTGATGACAGGACTGGACCAGAGCCAAGCCCGAGGGAGGCCCCAGTCCCCTTTTGGCAGCCTCACAGGTGCACCCTGTCCTGCTCCTCAGGGAGCTGGACGGACTGTTCCAAACCACTGCCCCTCCCTGCCCTTCCCGTCAGCACTTCCCACGGGCAGACCTGCTGGGGCAAAGTGAGTACCCTCTGGGCTCACCCTCCTCCAGAGGGCCTTCTGCTGTGCATTCTTTTCCCAAGCTCAGGGATCTGGGAAACGCAAGGGAGGAAACACCCAGAGCCAAGCCCCTTGTGACTGGGGGAGAACGCGGTCCTCTGGGAACCTGGGGGCCTGGGGTCCAGCTTGGCCAGACCTTCAACTCCCCGTGTGACCCGTCTTGAGTAGACAAGTAGACAGTGGCTCTGTGACCTCCAAGGTCCCTCGCAGCTGATTTCCATCCTGGGTTCCACACTGCCTTGTCCTGCCTGCATGCCTCAGTTCAAGGCTCAGATTACAGCTCCCCACGTGGGCTCTCCCACCACCCGGAGCCTGAGGTTCTTCCTCCGTCTTGCTAGAGCAGCTGTATTTCTCCTGAGGGATTACCTTTTGAACCAGAGAATTATTTGAAGGAGCAGATACCTTCCAGAGTTGTTAAACCAAAACCAACAGAGCATCTTTAGAGAAATTACAAATAAACAAGTGGTCATCCTTCTAATCTGGGTACAGGTCACCTCCCCAGACCCCCAGACTCCTGACCTGCTGCCTCAACGAAAGGTCCTTTAACCTTTGTCCAAACTCCACATGCCTTGGGCCTCTCAGGATGCCCGCTTTCCCCCTTCTGGCACTGTTGCTCGCCTCTCCATCTATCTTTCTGGCTTGGCTGTGGGCTCCTGGGGGACAGAGGGTAGGTCTATCTGTCTACACATTGCAGGACAGTCCTAGGCCCTGTGGCCTCGATGTACAGCTCTGCTGGCCTGGGCTGGGAGGGCTCCTGGGGTTTCTTTGCCCTGGTGAGGGGCTGCAGGGTGAGCCCAGAGGGTCCTGCCCATCCCACTTCAGCCCAGGTTGTCCTGCAGAGCCCAGCAGAGATTCAGGCAAGGGAGAAAGTATTAAACAGGATGAGTGTCCTCAGCATGAAATAAATAAGGAGCGGGAGCCAGACGGAACGCACAGGGAGTGGAACCCCGGGAGTACCTGAGCTTCTCCAGCCCGAAGGTATTCAGAGGATTGAAGTGAAATTGACTTGCCCACAGGCCGAGGTGCAGGGTGTTCGTCCCTCCCAGGGCCTGTCTGCCCTTCCCTCTAGGTCCTGAGCCCACTGAGACCCACCTTCTCACAGACCTCTAGCCCCCTCTCCCACCTGGGCCAGGCTGTTCCCCGCTCACAGAGCCCCCTGCTGCTGGGAGCCAGGCCTCTGCTCCCTCCATTGGCTTCTGATGTCTCCTCCTTTCCCCTCCCCAGCCTCCTTTCCTCAGTACGTGGATTCAGGTGGCAGTCACATTTCCCAGGCACCCCCTGGCCTGCAGTTTGTCACAGGTGCCAGGGGCCCTGATGCTGGTTCTCAGCCCTGCTGCTCACTGGCTGTGTGACCCAGGGCAAATGCCTCCCCTCTCTGAGCCTCAGTTTCTCCATTTGTAAAATATGTGGTTTGAGGACATGACGACTAAAGCCTCTTCCAGCTATATGGTTCTGTCTGTCTCTCCAGAAAATATCACTCAGCACCAGGCTGAGTTAAAAATCTGTTTCATTTCTATTTTAAATTCCCCATTTTCAGCCTGCCCTGCCCCACCAGGCATCACCCACAGCAGGAAGGAAGAGGCATTTCATTCCATCTGCTTTTCTCACTCAGGACTGGCCTCCGCTGGCCTGGCCTCTCCCCA